>NC_134850.1:4143176-4748890 GCF_965363235.1 Mytilus galloprovincialis | reverse complement strand
GGTCTGATCTGCATTTCTTTTGCGCTGATTTTTTTTTATTTCTTTTTTGCCGAATTTGTGTTTCATTTGCGTTGTTTGTGTACATGTTACTTACAGGGTCGTTTTGATCATTATAAATCTCTTCCGTTAGCCAGTACATAAGTTATAAATTGTCAATCATAACATGTATATAACTGTTGTAACATACTCAAGAGGAGGTGAAAGTAGGCTTCCGAGCAGGATTATAAAAAAGAATTTAGATGTGGTATGGTTGCCAATGAAACAACTCCCCACAAAAGACAAAAATGACACAGAAATTAACAACTATGGGTCACCATTTGGCCTTCGACAATGAGCAAAGTCGATACCTCATAATCAGCTTAAAAAAGGTCCCTATCTGACGATGTAAAAAAATTCAAACGAGAAAACGAACGGCTTAATTTTTGTACAATAAATGAACGAAAAACAAATATGAAACACATATACAAACGACAACCATTGAATAACAAGCTCCTGACTTGGGACAGGCACATTACATAATGTTTCGGGGTTAAACATGTTAGCGGGATCCCAACCATCGCCCTAACGTGGGACAATGCCAATGGTATAACTGTTTAAAAACATACCAGTAAAATTAAGATAAAAGCACTCTGTTTACATCCATGAAAAACTGCACCGTTATTCTTACAGTTTTCAACGCGTGCAGCCGACCAGCAATGAGATGGCTAACTTGAAGTTCAGCATATACAAGTACAACATCTTAGAATGCATGGATGACGGCTTCGAGCGTCAGACATAATGTCAAACGTGAAGCAATCCTCGATTTCATGGGGGAAGGAATGGTCACCGCAAAACTGCGATAGCCATTTACCAATTTCACTTGAGTTTTCTCTCTACTAGCCCAACAGACTGGACCCCCCCCACCCCCCCCCCCCCCACACACACACCGGTTATTTCTGCGCCAGATGAAAACGACAGCAGCCTATTTGCAAGGAACAACAATTATTATGACAATTTATAACATGTGTATATAAATAGCGAACAGTATAGGTTTGTAATAATAATGATGATAATAGTAATAATAATCGGTGCAAAAGAGAGATCAAATATTTTAAAAAATGTTAAAAATTCAATACTGGTCCGAGCCATTTGTGACGATTCATCTCTGATATATATAAGTTTGATTCACAATTGACAAGAATTTTACATGAGAGGTGGCTGGACAGAAACACGGACACGTTCGGACGCCCATGAAAAAGTTTTATGTCTACCGCAACGCATGTCGCGTAGGGTGGTACATTTAAGAAATATAAAGAAGAACAGTGCTGACTGCCAGGTTGTCAAAATATATATTAGAGCGATATTTTTGACACGATTATAAATAAGAACTTTTTTTTTACATGTACATGTATGTACTAATTTCCAAAGTTAACAAAAATGAATTCCGATCGTCATCCCGTTCACAAAAAATTATAAGTTATATCATACCGCCTATATATGATTATCACACAGTCATGTCCCATGGCGAACAAGGCGGGTGCAAATAGCAGAAAGAAGTGTGTTTTTTTTTATTAATTAACTAGTGTGTGTTTACGCCATGTATCTAAAATTTGGGCGAATGAAAAAAAATAATGTATTGGCGAAAATGAAAAGATGTTCATCGAATGTTTTAGAAAGACTACATAAAAAAGGTGATGTGGTATAATTACCAATGAGACAACTATCCACAAAAGACCAAAATGACACAAATATTAACAACTATAGGTCACCGTACGGCCTTCAACAATGAGCAAAGCCCATACCGCATAGTCGGCTATAAAAGGCCCCGATAAGACAATGTAAAACAATTCAAACGAGAAAACTATGCCGGGTAATTCAGATTTAAATGAATATAGTATAAAATTTTAGGAACTACATATGCATGCAGAAGATCCCTCCCCATCCCCCTTGTGACACCACTGCATAAAACAACATAGGTTTGCATACATTTCATTTAGCAAAAAGCAATACAGAAGTAAAACGTAAATTATGTGTGTCTATAAGACACGTTTAAATACCCCAGCCATAGTTGATTTAGTCCAATTATTAGTTATAATGTATATGAATGTATATTTGAAAAAAATATCCTATATATATATAAAAGAAGATGTGGTATGAATGCCAACGAGACAACTCTCCACTAGAGACCAAAATGACACAGAAATTAATAATTATAGGTTACCCTACGGGCTTCAACAATAAGATAGGCCAATACCGCATAGCCAGCTATACAAGGCCACGAAATGACAATGTAAAACCATTCAAAAGAGAAAACTAACGGCCCTATTTACATAAAACATTGAACGAAAAAAAATACTAGTATGTAACACATAAACAAACGACAACCACTGAATTACAGGCTCCTGACTTGGGACAGGCACATTCTTATATTATGTGGCGGGGTTAAACCTGTTAGCGGGATCCCAACCACATGCACTTAACATGGGACAATAGTATAACAGAACAACATAAGAACGAACTATTAAAATCGTTTGAAAATGGCTTAACTCATCAGATGACAAAACTACAAGTGGACGTGGCCGGGTACTTGTTCATCCCCCAACAAAAAGACACTATAGGAACATATCTCAAAGTACTCGCAGTTAACTGACAGCTAGTTCAAAGCCACCAACAACTAATAAAACAAATCATGTATCTAAGACTAAATATGGACTTGCACATCACTATTATGCGTATAAACATCCCAGTTGCGGAACTAGAAATTTTCAAAAGTGGGTCTCAGTACTGCCGAAAAGGGGGCCTGTGCCAGTCATGTTTCAGTGCTTCTCTTTATAATCAATAACAAAAAATTGACCCGATGAGCTGACATGATGTTGAATTTATTTTGGAAATATTACACTTAATTTAACCTTACAATTTTTCATTATGTTTGTTTATGTAAGTCTATGTATTTGCAATAATCAAAATTGTTTTTTGTTTGTTTTGCAAATAAAGAATCATTATGTTGAATATTTTAATGAAGAAAACCTTAAATAATCCATTATTTTCATTTTTGTTCTTAACTGAAAAAAATGGTAATACTAAATCCATTATAGCACAACCAAGTAAAAAAGTGTCCTTTAGTTTATACTTAAATCATAAATGAGATGATAGAACATTTCTAATCCGACAAAATGAAGATTAATAAAAAAAATCGTTTATTTGAAAAAAAAGGGGGGGTGGGGCTTTGATAACTGTTACCCTAGCTTGCCCTACAACATAATACCCCCCCCCCCCAAGAATATAGATTTCGTATTCATATACATGTAATTATATCCTACATTGCTCATGTTATCAATTTATTATTTGTGTATTACTTATAATATTGTGTATTTCACTAATGTTTATATAATCACTGTATGATGTTTTTGTATCTTGCCTGACAAGGGCCCATGATTAGTTTAATAAAATAATGTCTAATGTAAGTCTGAAAATCAAACCCAATAGAGTTAGAATTAGATTTTTAGGCTGACAAATATTTTCTGTCAATTTACATTTGCACAAGTCTGTCTACATGTTCACCAGTTTTTCAATTATCCACTAGTCTGTTTTTACTTTCACAAGTCTTTCTTATAGCCCCCTAGTCTGTCCATATGATTTTCAACAGTCTGACTATGTCCACAAGTCACTACGTTTTAACCGCGGTCTCTATGTGTCCGTCAGTCTGTCTCCGTGTTTACAAGTCGATATACATGTTTACCCGCCAGATTACGTTTCTAACAGTTTGCCTTCATGTCCTACACGTCCACCAGTCTTCTTATATATATATATATATATACCAGTCTGGCTACAAGTATACAAGAATATTATTTGCATCATTGACTAAGTCTGTCTGGATATGTCGTCTGGCGGATTTGCTTGTCTCTCACATTCTGAAGATGATGATATTCCTCGTAGTGAAATCGTTAATACAATGTACCAGTACTAAAGTATATCAGTGTCCATCTCCATGCAAGACTCGGGTCTGATGAAGGTTCTAAAACAATTAAAGATTCGTCTATACAGTCCTTCTGAAAGTCTTCTCGGTCAGATGCAAAAGAATGCCCGGTTAGCGCCTCTGGATTTGCCCGGGGCATGTGGAGGATCAGTAGATATCGACACACCAAATTCAGTTATTCGACGAAGAATTTCAACACCTATCTCATTTAACACCAACATTACACAATAATGTCAACATGGAGTCAGTAACTGAGGTAACATTAAGTTAATTTAGAAGTCAATATCTTGTATATTTCTGTATACAGTTTATAATGCATATATCACTGTCATGAATCAAGGATGTGTATAGTAATAAGGGTCTTACTATCATCGGAACTTTGTTTTTTTTTTGGTAACACGCCATTATTCCGACAGCCCATTAGTCCGACAGCCTATTGGTCCGACAACCAATTAGTCTGACAACCCAATAGTCCGACAACCCATTGCTCCGACAGCCCAATACTCCGACAACCTATAATTCCGACACTTATCAAGTCAAATATCAGGATATCAGGGTAAAATAAAATGTGTCTGTCTGTATTATTACGTTTATATTTGTAATAACATATTTTAAGAAATAACTCCGTATATATAATACATATATATAATAAGGTAGTTCGTATACTTTCAATGTTAATTCTCAATTCGAAATCTGTATATATAGAATAAAACAGAAAATAATATTTTATTTTTCAAATTAAAGGATCTATGTAAATCAACAACAAGCATTGATGGCGCGAGCTAGTGATGATACCCTGTCCAAAGATTTCGGTAGATAGAAAGTTTTTGAGTTGTGAATCTGAAAAAGCATTACACAGTATAACTGACTTATATAAACCTTGAAGTTAAATATCAGAAATCATGGTATTGTAGTACCTGAGAAAAATGTGACAAAAGTTTTCAACTTGGCTGTCATGTAATGAGTAATGAGTTTGAAAAAGCATCACACGATATAACTGACTTCAATAAACCTTTCAGCAATCCTTGTAATGTAGTTCATGAAAAAGATGCAACGAAAATAGTTATGGACGGGCGGCGAACTGACGGATGGACGGTTGGACGGACGGACAGACAGAGATAAAACAGTATACCCCCACTTTTTCGAAGCGGCGGTCTAATGATTGTGTCAACATTAAGACATTACAATACTAATATGATATAATTATATTTATAGCACTATAAGCCTCAGTCACAATCGGAGCTAAGACAAAATATAAAAAAAAAAATACGTATTAATATCAATTAACAGTCAGTATCCAGACATGTACTACATTATTCAAAAGAACTAACGATATGATCCTCATTTTTTTTCTCCATAATAGTAAAGTTTTCTTGTGTTCACTTCGAAATTAATCATAATTGTCTAACGTTTTAAAGTTCTGATATGTGCTAGAAATATGGCGAAAGAATTCCTCCCTCAAATTATAATGAAGTGAGCATTCGATTGAAAAATGACGCTCATCCTAAACTTTATCAGCTGTACAATACGATTTTTTGAGTATTTAGCATTTTCAATTCTTCATGTAATAGAAGAGCACCGATTCTGAATTAACATATAAATTACCTTTCTTAAAATCAATGATATCTAAATATGTTTCTTCTTGAAACCAATTTTTAAATGAAAAATAAGTTTCCCACAAAACACATATTACTAAGTTTTTACAATTAAACAATTTGACAAAGACACAAGGACAAGAATGTCACACATTGTCTTATTCTACTAGTTTGTTATTGTCTTTTATACTGCACTCGTTCTACTTGAGCAGTCAAAATGCGTTGACTGTATATTTTTATGACATATACAGTCACTGACCCGATATCACTTTTCCTTATGCATATTTAGATAGAAATTGCCGAAATATTCATGTCCGTCATATTTGTTTTTCGTAATAAGTTTTGTTGTAAATCATCATGCAGTCCTGCATCTCCACCAATCATTAAAAAAGAGGCATATCTTTCTAGAATTTAAAATAATCTTAGGATACAAAATCAGTCTCCCAACAAAATATTGAGTGTCATCTCTCGGATTATGTCTGAACGATCGCTATTAGAAGTGCTACATGTACTGTCTCCGTATTTCGTGGATTCTCATTCCCGAACATGATACCGTATTCATGATTGATCATGATTGGAATTGCTCATCTTTTCTTAGCACATATTTCGTCCTATTTGTCTTCTTATTTTTTAGGTTCTGGGTACGTATTTGTCTCTTTGTTTTTCTTATTTTGAGAGGACTGAGCAGTTGCTATAATCATGTGTATCAACTCCAATATACTGAGACAAAATTAATGTCCGCATGCAAAAAATAACTGGAATCAAAACGGACAACCACAAATATCAGAGAGCGGAGTTGGGTTTTTTTTTAGAGAAAATTTATCCATACACTAAGAAAAACGCATATTGTCGGAATAATGGGCTGTCGGAGTAATGGGTTGTCGTAATAATGGGCTGTCAATAGTACATGTTGTCGGAGTATTGGGCTGTCCGAATAATGGTTGTCAGACTAATGGGATGTCACCATTTTTTTTACCCTCCCCCTTTTTTCCAATATCCGTTATTTTTTTCGTTTTCTATTTTAAAAATCACTCTCTTTAGTAATATATCCGTGACTGCTGTGGATAGTAAACTTGGAATTGATAGTAAATAGCAAAACCAAGTAATTTGTAGTGTATTTATGTTCTAATGACACGTACAGACAGACGCGAAAAAAATAAATAATACGAAAGTGAGAAAACGAAAATATAACAGATTTTGGAAAAAAAAGGGTAGGGTAAAAAAAATGTCCTGTACCCAAGTACCTATGCTTACTATTAAAGCAATAATTTGAGAAATATATATTAAAGGTTATACTAATATGTGAATATTATGAGTCCAGGTAACTCGATCAACTTGATTTGTACGTATGAAAAATTATATTTATTATCTGGTCATGTCCCGCGTTTTTTTTGTATTGTTGTTATAATAACAGTGTAAGTTAAGACCAAAAAGTAGACCAGGAAAATACTTTATTATCTTTAATAGTTAATTTCTGGAGATCATGTGTCTGTCATTTATTCTGTTATTCACATCTTTTAAACAATTATATTATATACGCATCATATCAATCTATCAATTAGGATACATTATTTTATTTGGCTTAATAACATATTATTGGTATTTAGTGCGACCGTGCACCTTTCGGTAGTCTCGAGTGTTTTCTATTATAGCAATGTTTAAGTCGTCATGTTGCGGGATTTTCAAATCCCAAAAGAAGAACACACTTCAAATTCAACATGATTTTCGATTTGGTAACCGCATTACTTTAATATAGATCATTATATATTACATAACCTTACACAATCAATTTACTTTTTATGATTAATCTGATAGATGCATGCCCAATATATTTTATTCCCAAAACCTTATTTAAAAAGGAGGGGACATGGTCAAAGCGTCGTGCAAACCAAATTATTGTTTATTGTCACGGAATAATTACAAACTGTGCTACAGTTTTTAAGATCATTGGATAATTGACTTGTTCTATAGGTACATGTACCTTACTTACCCAGGTGACATATCAGTTGTACCCTTGATATTGGTATAAATTCAAATCACAGGCACTTGTTTCTATCCATTTGAAGACCCACTATTAACGTATATATTTACCAGAAATAATGGTTTTAAGCGGAGAGGTGAAAAAATTACTTGGGTACCTTCTCGAAAATATACGTTGATAGTGGGTCTTCCAATGGATAGAAACAAGTGCCTGTGATTCAAATGCTTAATGATATATTAAAAGAAGATGTGGTATGATTGCCAATGAGACAGCTGTCCACAAGAGACCAAAATGACACAGACATTAACAACTATAGGTCTCTGTACAGCCTTCAACAATGAGCATAGCCCATACCACAAAGGCCCCGATATGACAATGTAAAACAATTCAAACGAGAAAACTAAGATACATGTATATGTACATTGTACATGTTGTATATGAAGATTAATTAGATTAAAGTAAACAATGTGGTATGTTTCCAAAATAAATGCTATCCGCTAAAGACCAACTGATGTTGATCCAATTACTATAGCCAAACAAATGATACATACATGTAGGTTACCATACTTCCTTCATTTATATTATGATTATTGAGTATTTTTTTGGAAACATTTCAAACCTTTACATACTGTTTATATATATGTTACAGCAAATAGGTGAAATTAGGAATTACATGTAATTACTAAAATTTAGGAATTACAGGTAATTCCTGATGCACTTAGTTAATAAAAGTAATTCCTTAAACGGCCCAGTTATTACCAGTAATTACTAAATTTAAAATGAATATTTACACCTATTTACTGACTGCTAAAACAACCATAACTTTTGATCACCTGACCATAATACAACATTGTTTCAGCTGTGTAATACTAACTAGAAGATCAGTTAGTACTCTTAAAATTTTGAATGGTTGATATGCATAAAAAATATCTTAAATAAATATGGACTTTTAAATATTTGGTTAAATCAGAGTAACTTTAGTTTTAATCCAAAATAGTTTAAGTTGAGCATCATAATACAGATAATTTTTGACCAACTTCAAGTGTTTAGTAATTACATGTAATTCCTAATTTCACCTATTTACTGTAACATATACATGTTACTACAGTTCAGCGACTCAAGTTTAAAAGGCATTTATATAAAAGAATTTAAACTTAATATCATTTTGTATGAACATCATGTTGAATATTTACATTTTCTCAAAAAGTTTTTATTTTACTTAGCTAATAAAGAAGATGATGGATTCCCAAACAGAAATCTTGATGACAGTGAAAAAATTGAAGAATTGCACCAATTGTTACAGAGAATCGATTTCAAGCAGAAACAGATGCTCAAAGATAAGGGAATACAACAGCCATCCATGTTCCTTCACATATAAAGGTATATATTGTATATATATATTTTGTCTACATTTTCTGAATTTATGATTTTAAAAATCTTTCAAAAGATATAAATGTACATTGTAAGTCATGTAATTCAAATAGAGATGTGCCATTGTCTTTGATAAAAGATAGAGTTACATGTATGCCTTTTTAGTATTATCAGCTTATATACTTACTTAGCCTTGTTAAAATCTATAAATATACCTTATGTATATTACATGTATGTTGAAATGTCTGTCAGAATATATACATATATGCATGTGATCATAATGTTTCAAATAGCCAAACATTGTATATATATACAACTTGTCTAAACATCAACCTAACAATGTTAGATCTGTACATGTAAATTTGCTTTCACAAATTTTTGGTTCTTCCCTCGCTGGTATTCGAACCCATGCTACTGTGATATCGTGACACCAAATCGCCTGCACTGCAGCCGTCCCGCTAGACATATATATATATATTGAGTATTGGAAATCCTGTACACCCTTTCCTTAGACCAAGTTTAACAAATATAATATGAATGTTTAAATTCAACTAATTATCTCCTGGCAATACACATTTATTTTAGGAACTTTTTATGTTTTATTTTGCAGTAAGCAGCTGTTTGTGATGCTTATAGGCATAAACAATCTAGTCTGGACATGTAAAACAGCAGCTGGTTCTATTTTGAAGTAAGCTATTTAGTGATTACATTAATTTGACATGACCAGACCAAGTCTTGGGATACATTAATAGTACTCATTGTCATGATTGTACTAGCTTTTTATTGTTTTATATATTTTATGGAAAATACTGATAGTTGAGGCCTGCAAAAATTAATTTATAAGGAGATGAAGTGTTGTTGCCAATGAGAGTAGAGATATCTAACAAATAGCATGAATAGAGTCATGGAGGATTGAATTCATACTCATTTTTATTAGAGTGTTACAAAATAATTGCAGGAAAAAAAACAACAACAACAAAAATCAAAATAATTGTGTATTTAGTAGAATTAGCCAAATCAAACAATAACTGACTTAAATCTTGTTTGAAATTTTCACATTTCTATCAAATTGATTAAATATTATTTTATAGATCAAATAATAAATAGATAAAAGGGCAGTAATCCAGTCTCAGATTTTTGTTTTCGTTATATTGTATACAGCTGATTGTATTTTAATACTATTTACAAATACTTCTTATATGTCAAAAGAAAAAAAAATTGCTGTACCTGATATTGTGATTTATATTGAAATTGATAAAGACAACAAACTCAATAATGAGCTATTCCAATATCAATCTCCCTAGGGAAAAAATGGGGTGCTACCTAATTTTAGACCTCCATAGTGCCCATAGACACATCAAACACTTGCCAAAATATAAGCCTGAACCCCTGAGGGGATCACACATTAAATTATAAAAGTTGTATATATTCTACACCGTGAATAAGACCAAACAATGATAGAAGGAGTTAGTTTTAAAATATAATTGAAAAACTAAACTGATACAAATCAATAATTTTTTTGATGTTGATAAATAAATCACAATGTGTAATAGTTGTAATAAATTGTTATGCCAGCCTACAATAGTAGAAGGGGTTTATGTTTAATGATCCATGCTTTTGTTTGTTTATTCTTTCATCTGTTCTGCTTTAGGTTCAAGTTTTGGTAAAAGTTTTTGGTCAGGATAGTTGTTAATGATGTTAACGACCAATCAACTTAAAAATAAATATACATGTGCCTTATGATATGATCTTTCTAAGGATAAATTAATGGTTTGACCCCAATTTCATGGTCCATTGAAAATAGAAAATTTATCACAACTTCTAGCTATTCTTTTTATAGAGTTATTCCACGAGATATTTTTGGGTCACTCATTAGAATATCTTTTAAATATATGATTTTGATTACAACTGCATTAAGATAGAATAATTGCATGCAGAAAATTATTGCTTTTGTCACATATATATCACTTGTCAATTTAATAAAATTAAACATTTTTTTTTATTACTTTATTACAGAAGCTACAAAATAGAGCTAAGGCCCTTTAAGCCAAGAAACTGCCAGTGTCAGAAAAGGACAAACTTAGAAAGGCCATGCAAATTGTTGGGACAGTGATTCTGTAGATAAACTCGCCTGATCACAACTGGGATTTGACTGTCACAAGATTTTAAATCTTACATGGATAAACTAAAGTCATTTACTAGACTGTAAATACCAGAGACAGCTGAATGCACAGGGCAAAGAGCTGAGGTCCAAGTAAATCAGAGAGGCCTTGTCACAAGAAATGTACAGAACTTGCATGGATTTTTACTTAAGGGCATATGACACAAAATTGAGAGATATCAATAAAAATTTCTTTAAATTTTAATAAGGACCAATTCAAAGGTACACTTTTGGAATTTGCAAGAACAAAAATACCTTCATGTTTACTTTTGAATTATAGTTGACAGTTTTCAGTTTAAGGGGGGAACCCTTAAAATGAAGTGGTTTGGTTTATTGAATTTGATTATTTTTTAAAGTAAAAAAATGAATTACTGCTCTTTTATTTCAACATTTGCATTTTTTATTAAAATTATTTACAAGTGCAGCATATCGGTGACATCAGATTATGTTAATGTGTTTGGTTAAGCTACATATTTCTTTTTACTTAAACTTTCTGTTGCCTTTTCTAATTAATTAAATGCTGAATAATAATTTGAGTGTTGCTCATTTCAGTGTCTTGTATTTGCTGTCAAGATTTTTCCTGTAAGATTTCACATTATTTATAATCGCTTGGTCAAAGGGAGATAACTTTTTGAATCTTCACATTAGATAATCTGCGAAGAGGATTATGTAAAATGTAAATAGTTGAAAATTAATTTTATGGTTCAAAAAAATCAAAATAAGTTATTGCCATTCATTATAAATAAATTTCTATCAAAAATAAGGCTCAAAGAATTTTTTTATTTTATTTATATAAATAATAACAAAGTACACACATCATGCACATGTTGACTTCATAAAATTTGTAAACAAAAAAAATTGAAAATAAAACTAAAAAATTTTAACTAATCAGGAGACAGTCAATACACCAAATATATTTATAAGCATATAAACTTATTATTTTCTTCAATTGTCCAAGTACATATTCAATATTGATAATTTTATGCTTGACATTACATAATTTTGTTGATAAAAGTTTATTTGTGTGCTATTTTATTCAATTGTACATATTTGAAGTATTTCATTACACCTTATTATTTTTATTCTTGCATACAGCATTTGGAATGAAATTTTAAGCAATGTTCGAGCAGCAGGATGTTTTTTTTTGTCGAGCCTGCAACTTTTGTTGCAGAAAGCTCGACATAGGGATAGTGATCGGGCGGCAGCGTTAGCTAACTTTTTAAAAGCTTAATATTTTAGAAGGTGAAAGACCTGGATGCTTCATACTTTGTATATAGATGCCTCATGTTACGAAGTTTCCGTCAGTCACATGTCAAATGTCCTTGACCTCATTTTCATGGTTCAGTGACCACTTGAAAAAAAAGATCAGAGTTTTTGTAATGTTGAATTCTCTCTTATTATAAGTAATAGAATAATTATATTTGGTATGTGCGTACCTTGCAAGGTCCTCATGCCCGTCAGACGGTTTTCACTTTACCTGACCTCATTTCATGGATCAGTGAACAAGGTTAAGTTTTGGTGGTCAAGTCCATATCTCAGATACTATAAGCAATAGGGCTAGTATATTTGGTGTATGGAAGGACTGTAAGGTGTACATGTCCAACTGGCAGGTGTCATCTGACCTTGACCTCATTTTCATGGTTCAGTGGTTATAGTTAAGTTTTTGTGTTTTGGTCTATTTTTCTCATACTATATGCAATAGATCTACTATATTTGTTGTATGGAATGATTGTAAGGTGTAAATGTCTAGCGAGCAGATGTGATCTGACCTTCACCTCATTTTCATGGTTGAGTGGTCAAAGTTAAGTTTTTAAGTTTTTGTCTTTTAATCTAATACTATATGCCATAGGTCAACTATATTTGGTGTATGGAAATATTTTATGATCTATATGTCAGTCGCGCAGGTTTTATTTGACCTCGACCTCATTTTCACGGTTCATTGCTCAGTGTTAAGTTCTTGTGTTTTGGTCTATTTTTTTAAAACTATAAGTAATAGGTCAACTATATTTGTTGTATGGAAGCATTGTTAGCTGTACATGTCTGCCTGGCATGGTTCATCTGACCTTGACCTCATTTTTATGGTTCATTGCTCTTTGTTTAGTTATCTTGGTTAATGTTAAGTTTATGTGACAGTTTTTAATAAAGCTTTATACTTAGGACTATCAACATAATATCAATGATAAGTAAAGAAGGCGAGACATTTCAGTGTGTGCATTCTTGTGAATTTACGAATTATGTTAATCATGTAAATAATGTTATGTTTTTTGTTTTTTTGCTTTTTGAAGTTTTTAAAATTGACAAATAATGCTAGCAGGGGAGATTATTCATTAATATTTTTATGATGCCAAACTTGAAATTTAGAGGTGCCTATGTTTGCTATTTGTTATAACCCAATTGTTATGATTCTTAAATAATCTATACAAGTAAGCATGTTAATTTGTCAATAACCATTATTTTATTAATTAGTTTGAATTTGATGAGGTTCTTTGATGTAGAACTTGACTTTTTTTTAAACAAAAGTGTTTTTTTATTTGTTTTAAATGTTTTTAAAATTGTATAACAAACTTTTTGACATTTTATTTTAATTTATCACCAAAACAACTCTAATTTGTCTGACAGTATCTGAATAAAATTAATTTGTTAGATACTTTGTTTCTTTTATTGAAGTATATACAAAGGGAGATAACTCAAAATTGTTTTTTTTTATTATTCTGACCCGATTAGAAGTGATGAAAATAACTATGCCCTAGACAGGATGACAATAAGAAAATGCTAGAAATTGTTGTGTATGGTTATGCTTTGTCCAAAAATTTTTGTTATCTCCTGTATTGTATATTGCTGCCATTGTCAAAATCCAAATCACACATAGATAGCCTTGTCCTATAGTTTATATCTGGTGTTTGTGTTTTTTGTATGTCTTAGATTCTAACTCTTCAAGTTCTTATATAAATTCAGATGCATTGCCATTCTTTACATATAGGTAAAGGCATATTTACAAAATGGTATTGAGCTTTGCAAATGAGTGACATGTATTCGTTGGATTATTGTTTAAGTTTCATCTGAAAAATACAGTCTTCAATGTTACTGACAAATTATACATTTGCACATTGCCATTTGAAACCACAAATATTATTCTACTGTAAATACACAGAGCAGCAATCCATGCCTTTCAAGTCTAATACTTTGTAAACATGGATCAGAAAAGTTAGAGGATCAATTTTATATGTACAGTAGCTACAAAGTTATCACCATTAAAAATTCCTGTTTTTCCTAATTTTTGTTTTTTTATTTAATTAGATATTTTCAAACCAGATATTTGGGTTAAAGTAAAAACAAATCCCCAACATCCCTTTTCCAAAAAGCAGAGGGAAAAATTCTGCCTTTTCTTTATTATTCATTTGCACTATTGTTTTGTAAGTAGTTATACAGGATTATATTAAATTTGATGGAAGTTCTAATTTAAATAAGTCATAAACAAGAAATTTATTTGAATTTACATGTAATTAAATTACATAATTAATTAAATTTAATTTATATTTAAAATTCTTTAAATTTGAAATTTATTGAAATTTAATTTATATTAAAAGATCTTTAAATCTCAAATTTATTCAAATTTAAATTATATCAAAACTTCTTTAAATTTGAAATTTATTCAAATTTAATTTACATAAACATTTCTTTAAATTAGAAATTTATTCAAATTTAGTCTATACTTAAATTCTTTAAATTTGAAATTTATTTAGATTTAAAAATACCTTTAAACTAGGTTGAAATTTGGGAATTTATTTGCAATATTAAATTTAGTTTAAATCTATATTAAATTAGAAATTTTCCAGCAAAGTAAATGCATAATATTTTTTGTAATTTGAAATTTAATATGCATAACATATGCATTTAATTTTATATTAAATGCATCATTTCATGCAGTGATAAAGCCATTGTTTTTCATAGTTTAAAAAAGAAAAAGGTAACAATATTCATGATGTTAAATGTATAAAAAATCAAATTCTCACCAAATTTTCAATGGCTCTTATCTCAAAAAAAGGACACAGACATTTGATTCCCCCCCTTTTTAAGTTGTATAATGTCAATTTACGAGAAAGGCATGATTCATAAAAATGTACAGTAGACCCAGGGAAGGCACTTTGAAATCTCAACTTTGTGGGGGTGTCAAATACAGTGAAAATATAGATTTGCATATACAGATAGTTAACACATTTTGATAATGCTTGCTCCATGTACCATGTACATGATGTATGTATAAACGGAAGAAACCCTAAATTTACTTTCTGATTTATTTTCTAGATATTAGATAACAGCATGGTTATACCCAAGTCCTGCGAGTCTGGCTGAGTATAAATCTGTTGATGATAGGACCAGATAAAGCCATTGTAGAAACTGAAATACCTACCATCAACTTTCTTGAGTCATTAGGTATGATAAATCTATTTGTATATGCCTGTCATAGGCTAAATAACTATATATTTATCAAATGTTCATGAATAGAGGAAAAAACGTCATTTTTTGCTGCATGTTTATCAAAATAAAAAAAAATGCGCTATTTACAGTTTTATAAAATTTGGGTCACATAATCTCCTTGCAAAATGAAACAAATTGCTGTTTTAAAAAATAGGGGTCCATGCATCGTTTTCAAATTAAATCAGTTTGAATGATAAAAATCAGTCGAAAAATGCATCTTTTCTCGATATGTCATAGTTTGACGTCGCGAAAATAACATTTTACGTTAGCAACGTCATTACCTTCCCTGTAACTGTATCGTATGGCCTTAAGGTACATTGTAATACATTAAAAGGTAACAAGAATTAAGTTGTAAAATTTAATTAACATCAAATTGGGTTTCGCGTTTTCAGGCGTTTATAACCATCAACATTCTATGCCTATTTTCATATTTATAAAGTACCATAATTCTTAAACAGAAAAATAAATATATTACAAATATTTAAATTGATCACAATTTTGTAATGCAATAACCATGGTTAAAGCATATCAATAAACATAATAAAAGCATTGGTTTAACAATTCATTAGTAAATTGCATAAAAACAACATAAAGTGCAAATTTCCAATCTATAAAAAACTATAAGTCAATAATAAAAATTGTCAAAATTTCAATGTATATATTTAACTTTACCATGTTTACTATTGTATTATTACTAGAATTAATACCACCATTGTTTTCCTATATTTATGATATCAGTCTTAGTTTGTTCATTTTTTTGTTTAAAGTTTGCATAATTTATTTGTTTCAACATATTCGAATAAAGTTTTATCCTGTCCAGTAAATCAGCCAATTTTCACTGAAGAAATCATTGTATTTAAAAAAGAATGACCATCACTGCACAAAGCTGGAAGAGTGGAAGTAAACAAATTTTCAACACCTTTTTTCCTGTTTACAAGCTTTTAAAATTAATTTAACCATGTATCCTCAAATTTCAAAAACATTTTATAATTTTATAAAAAGACGACTAAATAAAAATAAAACAGTGCTATGAAACTCCCAAGATATATGTTAAAAAAAATTTCTTCAATGAAATGCAGTTTTATCTTGACATTATATGCATATAACTGTCAAATTCAAGAAAACATATTTTTCTATCCTTTTTTTTTTTTTAACTTTATATCAACCAGGATGTCATAGACATGATAGATATAAGAAGATGTGGTACATGTATCAGTTACAATGACACAACTTTCCATCCAAGTCACAATTCATAAAAATAAACCATTATAGGTAAAGTCTTCAACACGGAGCATTGGTTCACACTAAACAGCAAGCTATAAAGGGGCCCAAAAATAACTAGTAAAAAAACAATCAAACAGGAGAACTAATTGTCTAATCTACATAAAAAACGAGAAACACTTATGAACCACATCAACAAACGACAATTACTAAACATCAGATTAATTGAAAGAAAAATCAAAATCATGCGGGTAATGATAAAAATTAAAATATAGTGTAGACCAATAAATACACATGTTATCAAATATTTGTTTTATAATTTCATCTCCATTAAAACACCATAACATGATACAATAGATGTGTTTAAAATTATAAACACCATTTATGTTTCTATGTATGCCTTCATTATAAGTTCTCTAAGTTTCAATCCCTCAAAACTATAACTTTTACCCTATAAATCATGTTAAAAAATAAAAGTTTTATTGTAAATATCATTTACCCTTAAAAAGAGTAATATATCACAATTCTTTAATTGTTTCCCCCATTTTACTAAATTTAGTCTTAATCCTAATGTATATTCAGTTGTTATACTTGGTAGCTCTGACACTATCAGTCACTACACCTGTCCACAATCATAACTAACAATGACTGATCATATTAATATAAACTTTGTTGAAAAATCATTGAAAAAATAATTTTCTGTTCAATAAAATAAGGAAAATTTATAAATACTTGTGTAAAGATTAAAGATTAAACCTCATGTTTCAAGGCGAAGTTTATAAGCAAAAAAAAAATACTAGCAAAGTAAAGAACGCTAAATACCATGACTATTCCTTTCGCTTTGTTTAAAAAAAAACATAATTCAAATTTACTTTCTAATTCAATTTTTCTTTTGCCTTTATGAATTTTTCAATAATTTTAGAAAAAAAACATTATTTTGTTTTATATTAACCAGTGTACTGTCGTCAAAGGGGGGGGGGGGGGGGGGTGGGTTTTTAAATTTACAAACTATGCATTTGAATGGGAACATTTAGTTGGACCCTTCCCCTTTTATCCTAGGTTGGCAACCCCAGTCTTTATGCTTAACCACAAGTCCTACGGCATTGGTTGTAAAATTGCTCTCGGGCTTGTAAAATTCTCTCTACAAGCCAACAGAATCCAACTAAAATTTTCAAAAAATTGAGCGTCTGGCTTGTGGACTCAAAAGTTAAGCGTGAAGGCTGGAACCCCCTTTTAAAAATGTCTTATTCTGTCCATGAGTGGTCTGATAGTAATAGTAGTAAAAAGGAATAGTCTTATAACTAAAGTTAAAACATGCTGGTCATGGACATTCGCAAATGATTTAAATTAAAAATACAGTATGTGATCACTTTTGCACTCAAATTTAATTCAATTGTTTAGTCGGTATTTAATGTTTGAAACTTACAAAAATAACTCAAGGGACATACTGTATACCAATTCACAGCATTATAATGTTCTATAGCACCAAGTAAAACTCAATAAAAGGTTAGTGGTTAATTGCCAGGGAAAGTTAGAGAAAACGGATGTTGACACCTTGTGTATTTCCAGAGACAAGGACGGATACATAAGGCCAAAATCCGAATAAGAATAACGTTATAATAATATATTTATATCCAAATTTAATGTTTACAAACATGCTAAACAAAACATAAAAAATGTTTTTTGCAAACAGTAAATAAAAAATAATGTTGGAAATGTTGGTGAATATAAAAACATACAAAAATAAATGTTGGCGAACTTGGCTAAGTTGGCAAACTTCAGTAAGTTGGCCTTCATTACATATACAGATCTGTAAAACAATGTTGGCGAACTTGGTAAACAATAATTATTATG
Source organism: Mytilus galloprovincialis (assembly GCF_965363235.1). Lineage (NCBI taxonomy): Eukaryota > Metazoa > Mollusca > Bivalvia > Mytilida > Mytilidae > Mytilus > Mytilus galloprovincialis. The sequence continues at coordinate 4,730,273 of NC_134850.1, read as the reverse complement.
TTAAGGTTGGCGAACAATAATAATTCAAAAAAATTGGCGAAGTTGGCGCACACTTGGCGAACAGTAAATGTTAGTGAACAGTACAGGTTTCGTAAAGGTTGGCAATGACACTGACGAACAGTAATGTTTTCCTGAATACTGGCAACCTAAGCGAACAGTATTAATTCGTAAATGTTTGCGAAAAGTTCTGACTACATAAATATTGGCAATGTTGGCGAACAATAATTATTTCCGAAAGTTGGCAACATTGGCGAACACAGTCATTAGTAATGATTTCGTAAATGTTGACGACGTTGGCTACATTGACGAACAGTAATGAGTTTGTAAATGTTGGCGACGTTGGCGAACAGTATTGATTTCATAAATGTTGGCGACGTTGGCGACTTTGGCGAACAGTAATGAGTGCGTAAATGTTGGCGACGTTGGCGACGTTGGCGAACAGTAATGAGTTTGTAAATGTTGGCGACGTTGGCGATGTTGGCGATCAGTATTGATGTTGGCGACGTTGGCGACGCTGGTGAACAGTATTGATTTCATAAATGTTGGCGAGGCGAACAGAAATAAGTTTGTAAATGTTGGCGACGTTGGCGAACAGTATTGATTTCATAAATGTTGGCGACGTTGGCGAGGTTGGAGAACATTAATGAGTGCGTAAATGTTGGCGACGTTGGCGACGTTGGCGAACAGTAATGAGTTTGTAAATGTTGGCGACGTTGGCGACGTTGGCGATCAGTATTGATTTCATAAATGTTGGCGATGTTGGCAACGCTGGTGAACAGTATTGATTTCATAAATGTTGGCGACGTTGGCGACGTTGGCGAACAGTAATAAGTTTGTAAATGTTGGCGACGTTGGCGAACAGTATTGATTTCATAAATGTTGGCGACGTTGGCGAGGTTGGAGAACATTAATGAGTTCGTAAATGTTGGCGACGTTGGCGACGCTGGCGAACAGTACAGATTTCGGAAATGTTGGCGAAGTTGGCGACGTTAGCGAACATTTACACAATCCTGTACCAGAATGCTATTCCCTATTCGTTACCTATTCCTTACTTATTCCCTATTCCCTATTCGTTACCTATTCCTTACTTATTCCCTATTCCCTATTCGTTACATATTCGTTACTTATTCCCTTTTCCCTTTTCGTTACTTATTACCTATTCCCTATTCGTTACCTATTCATTACTTATTCCCTATTCCCTATTCGTTACCTATTCGTTACTTGTTCCTTATTCGTTTCCTATTCGTTACTTATTCCTTATTCCTTATTCGTTACTTATTCGATTTTTAATATCCTTCCCCCTTTTTAATTGTTTATTTTCTTATCTCTGGTTATAGTTCTAAATTTGTTGAGGTAAAATGACCTTTTTATGACCTATTTATATGTGTTTGTGCTCAACCGATCCTGTTGCTTTATGTTCGATACTCATTTGTTTCTTATTCGATTTGTATACGTTCTACCTTTTAAATGTTTTATATTCGTATGTTTGAAGATCTGGTTCTCGGTTCGAAGAGGTGAAATCACCTTTTAGTGCTTGTATAAAAAGGAAGATGTGGTATGATCACCAATGCAACAACTCCCCACAATAGACCAAAATGACACAGAAATTAACAACTATAGGTCACGATACGGCCTTCAACAAAAAGCAAAGACCATACCGCATGGTCAGCTATAAAACATGTCAGCGGGGTGTACATCGTTTCGGAGCTTGACTAATACCTTGTTTATAACCCGCGTATTATACGTTGCACCTTTTAGAAAATGATTTTCAATTGTGTTCTTGTCACTGGTGGTAAATTTGGGTTCTAAGGGGTGATTTAACCCTATAAGCGCGTATGTACCTGTTTTAGCGCTCGACTGTTACCCTGTTACTTATTCGTTTCTTATTCGCGTCTCATACGTTTGTTATACGTTGCACCTTTTAGAAAATGATTTTCAATGGTTTTCTTGTCTCTGGTGGTACCTATGTGTTCTAAGAGGGAAAAAACATATTAGCGCCTATGTACCCGTTTCAGCGCTTCACTGTTATCCTGTTACTTATTCGTTCCTTATTCCCTTATAAAACGTGTGTTATACGTTCCAATTTTAAAAAGAAATATTGTTGTGTCTCTGGTTGTTACTGCCGGTTCTTAGAGGTGAAATAACCCTTATAGAACATATGTACCTGTTCCAGCGCTCGACTGATACACTGCTACTTATTCGTTCCTTATTCGCTTTTAATACGCGTGGTATACGTTGCACCTTGAAATAAATCGATTATCGATTGCTTTCATGTCTCTGGCGGTAATTATGTGTTCTAAGAGGTGAAAAAAAAACTATTAGCGCAAATGTACCCGTTTTAGCGCTACACTGATACCCTGTTACTTATTCGTTCCTTATTCGCTTATAAAACGTGTGTTATGTGTTGCACTTTAAAAAAGAAATATCTGTGTGTCTCTGGTGGTAACTGTCGGTTCTTAGAGGTGAAATAACCCTAATCGAACATATGTTCCCGTTTCAGCTCTCGACTGATACCCTGTTACTTATTCGCTCCTTATTCGCTTTTAATATGCGTGGTATACGTTGCACCTTGAAATAAATCGATTATCGATTGCTTTCATGTCTCTGGCGGTAATCATATGTGGTCTCTGAGGTGAAAAAAACCCCTATTAGCGCATATGTACTCGTTTCAGCGCTACACTGATACCCTGTTACTTATTCGTTCCTTATTCGCTTTTAATACGCATGGTTTACGTTGCACCTTGAAACAAATCGATTATTGATTGTTTTCATATCTCTGGCGGTAATTATGTGTTCTCTGGGGTGAAAACCCCCTATTAGCGCATATGTATCCGTTTCAGCGCTACACTGATACCCTGTTACTTATTCGTTCCTTATTCGCTTATAAAACGTGTGTTATGCGTTGCACCTTGTAATAAATCGGTTATCGATTGCTTCCATGTCTCTGGCGGTAATTATGTGTTCTCTGAGGTGAAAAAACCCTATTAGCGCATATGTACCCGTTTCAGCGCTACACTGATACCCTGTTACTTATTCGTTCCTTATTTGCTTATAAAACGTGTGTCATACGTTGCACTTTAAAAAAGAAATATGTGTGTGTCTCTGGTGGTAACTGTCGGTTTTTAAAGGTGAAATAACCCTAATAGAACATATGTACCAGTTTCAGCGCTCGACTGATACCCTGTTACTTATTCGTTCCTTATTCGCTTTTAATACGCGTGGTATACGTTGCACCTTGAAATAAATCGGTTATCGATTGCTTTCATGCCTTTGGCGGTAATTATATGTTCTCTGAGGTGAAATAACCATATTAACGCATAAGTTCCTGTTCCAGAGCTCAACACAATTGAAAATCCTTTTCTAAAAGGTGCAACGTATAACAAACATATTATAAGTGAATAAGTAACGAATAAGTAACAGGGTAATTACCGAGTGCTGGAACGGATACATATACGCTAATAGGGTCATTTCATCTCTAAGAACATATTGTTACCACTAGAGACATGAACACAATTGAAACACGATTTATTTCAAGGTGCAACGTAAATCCTGCATATTAACTGAGCACTGGAACTGGTAAGTATGCGCTAATATAATTATTTCATCACTAAGAACACATTGTTTCCACCAGAGACATGAATACAATTGAAAATCCTTTTGTAAAAGGTGCCACGTATAACAAACGTATTATAGTATAAGCGAATAAGTAACAGGGTATTTACCGAGAGCTGGAACGGGAACATACGCGCTCACAGGTTTTTTTCATCTCTAAGAACACATTGTTACCACTGGAGACATGAACACAATTAAAAAACGAATTATTTCAAGGTGCAACGTATACCCCGTGGTTTAAAAGCGAATAAGGAACGAATAAGTAACAGGTGTATTATCTGAGCGCTGGAACGGGTACATACGCACTAATAGGGTGATTTCAACTCTAAGAACACATTATTACCACCAGAGACATGAACACAATTGAAAAACCTTTTTTAAAAAGTGCAACGTATAACAAACGTATTAAAAGCGAATAAGTAACAGGGTATTAACCGAGTGCTGGAACGGACTCATACGCGCTAATAGAGTAATTTCATCTCTAAGAACACATTGTTACCACCAGAGACATGAACACAATTCAAAATCATTTTATTTCAAGGTGCAACCTTAACCCTGCGTATTTAAAGCGAATATGTAACAGGGTATTAACCGAGCGCTGGAACGGGAACATATGCACTAATAGGGTTATTTAATCTCTACGAACACATTGTTAACACCAGAGACATGAATACAATTGAAAATCCTTTCTAAAAGGTGCAACGTATAACAAACGTATTATAAGCGAATAAGTAACAAATAAGTAACAGGGTATTAACTGAGCGCTGGAACTGGTACATATGCGCTAATATGGTTATTTCATCACTAAGAACACATTGTTTCCACCAGATACATGAATACAATTGAAAAGTCTTTTGTAAAAGGTGCAACGTATAAATAACGTATTATAGTATAAGCGAATAAGTAACATGTTATTTACCGAGCGCTGGAACGGGTACATACGCGCTAACGGTTTTTTTTCATCTCTAAGAACACATTGTTACCACTGGAGACATGAACACAATTAAAAAACGATTTATTTCAAGGTGCAACGTATACCCCGTGGTTTAAAGGCCAATTAGGAACGAATAAGTAGCAGTTGTATTATCTGAGTGACGGAACGGGTACATACGCGCTAATAGGGTGATTTCAACTCTAAGAACACATTATTACCACCAGAGACATGAACACAAATGAAAAACCTTTTTTAAAAAGTGCAACGTATAACAAACGTATTAAAAGCGAATAAGTAACAGGGTATTAACCGAGTGCTGGAACGGATTCATACGCGCTAATAGAGTTATTTCATCTCTAAGAACACATTGTTACCACCAGAGACATGAACACAATTAAAAATCATTTTATTTCAAGGTGCAACGTAAACCCTGCGTGTTAAAAGCGAATAAGGAACGAATAAGTAACAGGGTATTAACCGAGCACTGAAACGGGTACATATAAGGTAATATGTTTATTTCATCTCTAAGAACACATTGTTACCACCAGAGACATGAATACAATTGAAAATCTGTTTCTAAAAGTTGCAACGTGTAACAAACGTATTAAAAGCGAATAAGTAATGAATAATTAACAGGGTATTAACCGAGTGCTGGAACGGGAACATACGCGCTAACAGAGTTATTTCATCTCTAGGAACACATATTTACCACCAGAGACATGAACACAATTCAAAATCGTTTTATTTCAAGGTGCAACGTAAACCCTGCGTATCAAAAGCGAATAAGGAACAAATAAGTAACAGGGTATTAACCGATCGCTGAAACGGGTACATATGTTCTATTAGGGTTATTTCACCTCTAAGAAATGGCAGTAACACGAAAATATTTCTTTTCTAAAATTGGAATGTATAACAAACGTTTTATAAGCGAATAAGTAACAGGATAACATTGTAGCGCTGAAACGGGTACATAGGCCCTAATTGGGTTTTTCCCTCTTAGAATACATAGGTACCACCAGAGACAAGAAAACAATTGAAAATCATTTTTCTAAAAGGTGCAACGTATAACAAACGTATGAGACGCGAATAAGTAACAGGATAACAGTCGAGCGCTGACACGAGTATATACGCGCTTATAGGGTTAAACCACCCCTTAGAAACCAAATTTACCACCAGTGACAAGAAACAAATTGAAAATCATTTTTGTTTATCTGTTCAACGTATAACACACGAATTATACGCGAATAAGGAACGAATAAGTAACAGTCGATCGCTGAAACTGCTACATGCGCGCTAATAGGGTTATATCACCTCTTAGAAACGAAATCTACCACTAGAAACAAGAAAACAAATTGAAATTCATTTTATAAAGGTGCAACGTATACCACGCGTATTAAAAGCGTTTGAGACGCGAATAAGGAACGAATACGTAACAGGGTATAAACCGAGCGCTGGAACGGGTACATACGCGCTAATAGGGTCTCTAAGAACACATAGTTACCGCCAGAGACAAGAACACAATAGACAACTTTCGAGTTCGATGCATTTCCGTTAAAAACTCTGGTTTTAGTGAACGTCATTTGTGCGTTAAGGGGCGTCGTCACTTCCAATCCAATGTTGAGCGAGTGGTTGGAAAACTATAATTCTATATTGTACAAATTATACGACAAACTGAATTCTCAAAATTGACAATCAGCATTGATGTCATTAGGGAATTGTCATTAAGTACCTACAGAACAACCATTATTTCTAGTTTATCCTGCGCAATGACGATCACCAAGACGATTGATGAACGTAAATAGTGCAGGGATACAGGCGACCCCCTCTATCTGGTAAATGACGTCATAAAGGCGCGTGTAATTGACGAGTTTTTTCCGGTGACGGATGAACTCGAAAGTGGTCTATTGAAAATCATTTTCTAAAAGGTGTAACGTATAATACGCGTGTTATGAATAAGGTATTAGTCAAGCTCCGAAACGATGTACAATGTACACCCCGCTAACGTGTTTTATAGCTGACCATGCGATATACTTGTATTTTAGTCCATCTGATGAGTTCAGCCTTTTTCAACTGCTTTTTATAGTTCGTTCTTATGTTGTACTGTTATACCACTGTCCCAGGTTAGGGGGGATCCCGCTATCATGTTTAACCTCGCCACATTATTAATGTATGTGCCTCTGCCAAGTCAGGAGCCTGTAATTCAGTGGTTGTCGTTTGTTTATGTGTTACATATTTGTTTTTCGTTATAGTTAAGGCCGTTAGTTTTCTCGTTTGAATTGTTTTACATTTTCTTATCGGGGCCTATTATAGCTGACTATGCGGTATGGGCTTTGCTCATTGTTGAAGGCCGTACGGTGACCTATAGTTGTTAATGTCTGTGTCATTTTGGTATTTTGTGGATAGTTGTCTCATTGGCAATCATACCACATCTTCTTTTTTATATTTGCTTATTGTTGAAGGCCGTAACGTGACCTATAGTTGTTAATTTCTGTGTCATTTTGGTCTATTGTGGAGAGTTGTCTCATTGGCGATCATACCACATCTTCATTTTTATACAAGCGCTAAAAGGTGATTTCACCTCTTCGAACCAAGAACCAGATCTTCAAACATACGAATATAAAACATTTAAAAGGTAGAACGTATAGACAGGTTTTTCCAATTATCTGCCTTAGTTTGTGATGCGACTCCTAGGCGTCGTGGTAGTAGCGATCGCCATTACAACCGTGAAAAAAATGTAAACGAGATATACATCTATCTCTCAGAACGCATGCATTTAACGTAAACACAATAATGTGAAGCGTACTTGATCTCGGTAAATTACAAAATAAATAATAAAGTAATTAGATAAGTAATGGAGAATAAAATTATTAACAGTATAAGTGTGTTTTAGGCCAGGTGTCCGGTGTCCTAAAATATAACTCACGGTATTTGATACGTTTTAACCCGGACAAAATATATATGAATGTTAATACCCAGGTTACAAATCGATTAAAATATATTGATTATTATAACATATTCATAAATAAAAATAAAATGTCTTGCCGGGTCAAATGTGATAAATCTGAAAAAAACCAGGTGCATGTTTTATTGAACTCAAATAAATGTCTGTGGTCGGACCTAAACTTCTTCCGACGGTCCTATAATTCGACATCATGCTTTTTTTCCGGCGTGCGGTTACTTAGATAATATGAAAAAATACACCTATAGACAAGTACCGTGTGATGATAAGCTCTTTCACAGAGACGACTTTTTTTGGTTCGACTCGCGTATACTGCTCAAAATTGAGTGACGTTTGCGTATGGCGTCGGGACATATGTAAAATTTGCGATTTAATTTGGCCGAAGAAGTTTTGAAATTTCACGACCCATGTTATCAATTCAATTTTTTTCAATTCAAATATTTATTGTAATATAAACTCTGAACAATAAGTTTGTGACAAATAATATAAACATACACAAAATACATTTAACAAATAAAATCATGAAAACAAAAAAAGCAAAAAAGCAAAACAATCTATCTATATGATATATAAATATATTTTATAAATAAATCAAGAGTCCCCTGTCCTCAGTTCTAATGCCTGTTTAAAATAGGACCCTAAGCTTTCTACTTCTTTTGAGGTTGATGGACAAAGAAGATATTTAATTTTTTTCATTTTCTTGCCAGGACATAAAATCTGGCATATGTTTAATTACATTTCCTATAAAGTTATCTCTTAGTTTAGAAATTATTTTGCAGTATAAAATAAAATGGGCTTCATCCTCCATTGTATTATATGGTATGCATAGTCTTTTTTCTCTAGGTATTTTAAATGTCTTAATTCCTTTTTCTATCATTAAATTATGATCGCTAATTCTCATTTTTGTTATGTTACTTCTCTTTTCAAAAGATTTACAGTTTAAAATAATAGTTTGGTATTAGAGTTTCAGCATTATGATTTATATCACAGCATTACTACAATACTATATCTTAAAGATTCAAAATTTGATTTTAACTAAATGCATGTAGTTGTTCATGTTTGTAATACATTATTGCCGCTTAAAGAAACAGCTATACATGTAATTTGTTGAAAATTTTGCATACGTCAAGGACGTGTTGTTAATGACTCATTTTAGTGCACATTTAAGAACCCGCAAATATTGTTTTATGTACATATTATTAATTTGAACTTTTTGAAATGTTGTATGTTTTTTGTTCATGTAACACAATGTGTAATGTTTGGATTTTAACCCACAGCGAGTGTTTTGCGTTTGAAATAAAGATTATTATAGAAAGTTTAATCATATGTGTGTATGTCTTTAATCTTAAACTGTCCTCAATATAAAAAAACTTTAAAATTTAAGTTTGTCATTATTATTCTTCAGTTCATTGTCCCTTATATCATTTTAACAACAACCAAACACAACCTCATGTCTGTTTTGGTAGATATAAATGTACGAAGAACCTCAATTTTCTCCTGTCTGGTCCTATATTTGCCACTAAACGTTGTAGAAATCACCTTTAATATTTCACATCCTTCCGAAAACTAAGGCCACAAAAAGAAAGCCAAAGTGGTATATACGTCAATGACATCATACGCAAACGAAGAATGATATGTGAAATACACGTCAGTGCTATAGTACATCATGACCACAAAGATATGAAAAAGATGTAATATATGTGAAGGAGACAGTAACAAAACGACAAAAAAAAAAAAGGAAAAAATGTTTGTCATCGATCAAATGTATTCGTTCAGTGTCTGTTCACTTGAGTTAATATGTCTTTTGATTGAGTTAAGACATGCGCATCTGGTGCAAGAAAATTGGTACCGTTAATTCTAATACTACCACTGGGTCGATGCCTCTGCTGGTTGACTATTAGTCCCCGAGGGTATCACCAGCCCAGTAGCCAGTACAAAATACGGATTTTTTGTGTTATTAAAATTTGCCGTTACATGATAGAAATTATTATAAATTAAGGAATGTATCTCCCTCATGCAAAGCTCTGATTCCTTTCACGGATTTGGCTATACTTTTTGGACCTTTTGGATTATAGCTCTTCATCTTTTATATAAGCTTTGGATTTTATATAATATTTTGACCACGAGCGTCACTGAAGAGACATGTATTGTCGAAATGCGCATCTGGTGCAAGAAAATTGGTACCGTTAACTGTAATGGAACATTAGTCAGTTATGTCCATTGATATGTTTTTAAATTGAAATAAAACAATTCAAAGAATGTTATTGTTTGATCTGTTTGACATTATACTTCTTCACTGAACGATTTTCAAATCGCTCCCGAATAGTTTCTGAAGAAAAAGATGTCATATATATTATATATATATGTTGTTAATGTATTTTTTTACATTAGTTTATTGTCTTCCTACTTATTTTCCCTTGGTTCCGTTCGCTTTCTCTAATTAATTTTAAATCATTCGCATTGTTCTTTTGACCTCTTCCTCGTGTGATTTCATTGTTCAAATGAATTATTGCTTCATTAATTTATATATATTAACTTTCTTTCATATTTTGGTTTTGTTAAATCAAAAGACGCTATCTTATAAACTTTGCTTCTGAAACAACAGAAACAAAACAATTAATATAACATTTTGTTAAAAAACCGATAAATATATCGCACTTCTTTAAATGTTCTATATTTTTTTTTATAATCTGTTTATAAGGTAAAGGAACTATTAAATGGAGTTAATCTTGAAATAAAAACAGTAAAGCCTTGACTTCAAGAAATGTTCATAATATAAATATACTTGTAATGGATTGACAAGATGTAACACCTCGTAAGTGAATACAAAGTTGAGTATTTGCTGTAATTTTTAAAACTAGATTTGTCAAATATCTGAAATACATTCCTGTTTTTTTTAGTAGCAATGCAGGAATAAATGCTAGCAAATGTTTTAATAATTCCTGTTTTTTTTCCCCATTAGGATGAGATTAATTTGGTATAGTTCAATAATGCCGCCACGGACTTAAAACGCTTAAGTTGCCTTTATCAACCATAATACGTATAACAGAAAACTTAATCGATCGATTGCTGTTTGATAAACGCTGCATAGATCATCATGAATTAAAACCAAGTTATTCATATTTTTTTTTATAAAGGTTTGATTTATACTTAACAATTAAGTAATGCGTTTGATTTATCTAAATGATATTATACCTCCTCACTGAACGATTTTAAAATCGCTTCGACCTTATATATGATAGTACATTAGATATGTCGTCTTTGTTTGATACTTTTTAAAATCAGTCATTTATCAATTTCATTGTTTAAATTCATTGTTTCTTTGTTCATTTTCCTTTTTGTCCTTTCATGTTTAAGACACGTTTATATTAACTTGTTCTTCTTTTATGAACACTGTTTACAAGATAAAGTTAAATTAGAACAAGTAAAATGAGATTAATCAGTTTAAACTTAAATTGAATGGGTTGGGCAATCACTGCTTGACCAAATGTTGAATCGGTGTAAAGACAAATACGACAAACAACAACTAATGGGATATAAACACCAGTATTTTGTCTGCATTTCTTATTCTTTGGTGATAACGATTTTTACTCTTTCAATTTGTCATCACATTTTGTTTATATTTCTCGAATTGAAATGATTTATTACAGATTCTAAATGGAAACACGTATGAAAATGTTCATCGTCTACTTTGATGTAGAGAGATGACATGTTAACCTAGAAAACACACCTGAAGTGCATGGTACTGGTTATCAACCGATTGGCTTGCTTGATAACTGCTTATCTTGCATTAACTGGCTAAAAAAATATGGAATCCGTTCGATATAAAATAAATTGCATGGAAACGGTTAATCGGTCGTACAGTATGTTAGAACAAAAACACATAGAACAAATTTTATGGATTCAAACACCTATAATATACTTGTCCGGATTAAATTTCTTTTGTTTCTTTCTTTTTTTCATGATTTGGTCTGTCGATGTTTGATGTAAGATTTCTTTCTTGACCCTAGGTAATATTATCACTACATTTATATCGTTAACACAAACGAAAGAAAATCCTGACACGTTCTTAACCAAGACTGCATACATAGGAATCATTTATTTATCTTAAAACTGGTTCTGTGTCATAGTTCCCGTTGTAAAAATAAGCTATATTTCTTGTTTCTTATATTTATTACTATAGTTTTTTTAAATAACGCACAACCTTTCAGTTGGAAAATCCGTAAGTTATGACCCCTGGATTTCTTTTTTATTTAAATTCACCCTTTACACGTAACATAATATACTTTACTAGTAAAGTTTGAGTTATATCTGAAAGATATTATATGTTTTCACTGAACGATTTTGAAATAGCTCCGACTGTATTTTTATAGAATACCATATATATATATATATATATATATATAGTCTTTGTTTTATTCTTTTTTAAATCAGTCAAGTCTAACTCAATGTGATTTAAATGTTTTAATAAATTGTTGCTTCATTAATTTTGCGTTGGTTCCTTTCACGCTTTCTATTGGTTTTCTTTAATCAACTTTTTATTAACTTTGTTTCTAAAACAAAAGAAATAAAACATTTAATACAACAATATGTTAAACAAACCGGTAAACATATCACATTTAATATTTCTGTATATAAAACCAACCTTTTACTTCTATTTGTCTTTAATACTTTTTCGAAACACTGTTTACAAGATAAAGTAAATTTAGAACAAGTTGAATGAGATTTTATCAGTTTAAAATAAAAACAGCAAAGACTTGATTATTCACGGTATACATGTTTTGAAGAGATGAAGTCCTTATATGTGCATAAACAAAAGTGAAAGAATATCAGATTTCAGTGAGGTGAGTACTTATTGTAATTTAAGAAAAAAACTTCTCATCGATTTTGAGATAAAAAATCTATGATATAGATTGTTTCAGATTCGTGAACATGGATTGAATTCGTTATCACAGATTTGTTGATGCAATTCATCGTAACGAATCTAAAAACGAAGTTTATCCGTGATCACAAATTACAAAAAAAAAACTGTGTAACGTATTGAACATATTTGTTATTATGAATTTGATCAGTGATAATAACGAATTATACATTCTTTCATTATGTTGATTTAAACCCAAAATGTTTTTGATAATTTAAAATTCTTAATTTCGAATTTAGATAATATCTATAACAGGTTTTACATAGACGTCCGTGTAAAAATGAATATAATCGCCTTGATTTGTACATGCAGTGACCTTCTTGACTACGAAAACACATTTAAACTTTTTGATTGATATAATGCTTTTATTCAAATGATACTTACCTTTTTGAAGAGTGAAATTTGTGAGACACGTGGATGATACTGGTAATCAATTGAAAGAGTTGGTTGAATAATGCTCGTCTCGCGTCAGGTGGCAAACATATATTAAACATTTGTTGGATGTTAAATATAATGGTTAATCTGTTGTACAGTGTGTGTTTTTTTAAAGTCAAACAAGAAATGATGGGAATTTAACTTTAGAAACCTAATTCTCCTTAGCACCTTAGTGTGTGTTTTAGTATTTCTTTTCGTTATTCATTTTCTTTTGTCTCTTCATTTTGTAATAATTTTACTGTGGTTTTGTGATGTATGATTTCTTTATTGACCCTGCGGTATTTCTTATTTCTATTTTTATTGATGAACATACACAAGGGACAGCTTAACGTTGAAACATAATATAAGTGACTTGTTCGTCGTTAAAACCAATTCCATACACATTCGATTCAGCTACGTGTAAATGTTTAATTCTTTAGTTTTCTGTGTTGTGTCATGTGTACTATTGTTTGTCTGTTTGTCTTTTTCATTTTTAGCCATGGCGTTGTCAGTTTTTTTATATTTCTGAGTTTGACTGTCCCTTTGGTATCTTTTGTCCTTCTTTTTTATTCACCTGATTGTCTTTTCGTAAATGTTAGTTACACTACTTTGAAATACTGATTTTTTTTTCAAATTACCTACAACCTTTCAGTTTGAAAATCAGTAAGTTATGTCCCTTAACAATTGTTTTTAAATTCAATATTTCCTGTATACGTAACAATGTAATGTTCTTATTTGACTTGTACGATTTAATACTTCTTCATTGAACATTTTTGAATCGTTATGTTCATACTACTTAAGAATAGCACAGATATGTGATCTTCGTTTTATTTATTTTTTAAATTAGTCAATAATTGTATTAAACTTCCTACTCGTTTGATTTCATTGTTTAAACACATTGTTATTTTCCTTTGGTTCGTTTCACGTTTTTTAATTGGTTTTGTTGAATAAGGAACGACACATTAACTTATTATCTCTCTTTTTTTTAATAAATAAATAAAAGAATTAGAATACTGATATGTTAAACAAATCTGTTGATATTTCACACTTAAGTATTTCTGTTGATGCAATAAACCTTTTACCTAATCGTTTTTTTATTTTATTTTCAATACACTGTGTACAAGTTTAAGTAAAATGGTAGCAAATGAAATTAGTTCAATCAGTTTGTTGAAAACGAAAACAGCAAAATATTAAATGAGAAAAAGATGTATTCACAACATACATCTATTGGAAGAAAAAGACGAATTTCATATACATACATATGTTAATAATACTTAAAGAAAACACGATTTCAGTAAAATGCATTGAGTATTTATTGTAACTTCTAAAACTTATTTCCAAAATATCTTAACAATATTCACTTTAAATTATTTGCTTTTAGAAATGCAGAAATAAATGGAAACACGTGTGTTTTAAGAATTATCGTGTGTTGACCTCGAACATAATTCTTACGGTCCTTTCGCTTGAATAATGGACCGAGGAAGTGTGGGTACTGCTCAATGATACCGCCACGAAATAAAAATATTAAGCATGTCTTACGATTATCATACATTTTGTTTGTCTTTAAATAACATAAAACCTTTCAGCTTGCATACAAGAAATTTGAGTTCCTCAATATATTTCAAATGAAATGTTTCCTTTTATAATAAAAATTACTTTTTGTTTTTATGTGGAAGATATTATACTTTTTTCGCTGAACGATTTTTAAATCGGTCCGACCTTATTTCGGAATAGTAAATTAGATATTTGATCTTTGTTTTATCCTTTTTAAAATCTGTCATTTATTGTCTTTAAACTTTTTACTCGTGAAATTTTATTGTTTAAACGAATTGTTAATTTTCCTTTGGTTTGTTTTAGGTTCTATTATTGGTTTTGTTGAATCAAAAGACACATTAACTTATAAAGTCTCCCTCTTAAACAAAAGAAATAAAAGATTTAAGATAATGATATGTTATTGTCTTCTCACTCGTGTGATTTCATTTGTTTAAATGAATTGATCTTTCATTGTTCAAATGATTTGTCCCTTCATTCATTTTTCTTTGTTTCCATTCACGTTTTCTATTGGTTTTGTTAAATCAAAAGAAGCATTATTATCAAATTTCCTTCTTACGCACTTCATATTTCTGAATATAAAATCAACCTTATACTTCTATTAGTCTTAAATGTTATTCTATTTTCGATACACTGTTTACAAAAAAATAAAATCACAAAAATACTGAACTCCGAGGAAAATTCAACACGGAAAGTCCCTAATCAAATGGCAAAATCTAAAGCTCAAACATTTCAAACGAATGGATAACAACTGTCATATTCCTAACTTGATACAGGTATTTTCCTAATGAAGAAAATGGTAGATTGAACCTGGTTTTAAATCTATCTAAACCTCTCACTTACAAGATAAAGTGAAATGAGAACAACTTAAATGCGATTTATCAGTTTAAAATAAAAACAGCAAAGCCTTGACTGGAAAAAAATGAATACGGAATCTATTTAGTGTAATGGGAAGATGACTTTTCCATATCTACACAATCAATAGTGAAATAAAATCAGCTTTCAGTGAGGTTAGTACTTACTATGCTTACTGTAACTATTTGAAATAAATTTCAAAATAATATCACAGATTTTGTATGCAATCCCATTCAGGATTCTACTCCGTCAAAATTATCTCCCCATGACACCAGTCCATTTTCACAATCGTAGAAATGGAAGCCATTGTAGGGATGACGCGCTGACAATTTTGCTCTTGAAAACCGATAAATTTATCCACATTGCACCATTACGATCCTTATATGTCAATTGTATTTTTAAAGACAAATGTATCTACTAGCTAATGAGCATCAGTTAATGATCTTGTCTGCATGGATTCAACTTAAAACTATTGTCTGATCGGTTGTTAGGTGGAATTTTCGAAAATTCTTAAACATTTAAAAAAATTATAATTAAATATTTTGTGGAAGGGCAGACTAAAAATGTTCTGTGGTTGAAGATTATAAACCCTAGTTATCACACATTAACAATTATATTTTTTCGAAGATGTGCATTATCATCATCCAACTTATAAGACTCGTCAAGTACTTTTAGTAAAAAAAATAGCTATTCGAACACACCTACTCTGTTTTTGTAATTCAGGTATTTCACTTGACCAATATATTTCATCTTTTCGTACTGTGATTTTTTTATGTCATAAAGTCAAGCTATAGCTTTATATATAAAAATGATAGAATCTGAAGCGAGATGATATATCAAATACTCTTGCTTTGTACGTTTTAAAGACAAAATATACACCTCAAACACGCCCTTACATAAAAAGGTGCACTCGATTTTCTCTTTTCGATACAATTGTTACCCATTTTTGGAACTTTTTCTTGAGTTACATAAATGAAGGGCAGACACTGAACTGATAGATTGATATGTTCTCCGTCGGTGGTAAAAAAAATCGGAGGTTATGCATTTTCTACATCCAACTTGATAGATATCTATGTCGTGGACTTGCTATCTAATTGTTCTGAAAAAAATCTAATCTTTTGGCAAATATTAGAGAAAAAATCTAATCTTTTACATATTCAATACATTTTAGGTAAACACCTAAAACACTTAGAGTTACAAATACAAGACCATACATTTTTGATAGTGAAAAAAATGCATTTTCAATATCATATATCTTTTTAAGTATACTAAATTTGCGGTTTTGTGATATGTGCATGTAGTTTGAACAAAGTCGTCAATAGTGTTAGAAAGAAGGTATCAAAAACTGATTTAGAACCTTATACTACACATACGGAGGTACATGTATGATACCATGACGGGTGAACGTATGATATAACTGTGAAATAGCCATTGTAATTGCCACGTTATTTTATGGATCGTTGATTTTATTACCTTTAGATTATTAGCACGTGCCATCGAACTACATCTTTATAGACCGAATATTAACGCATACATGCGTTACTTTTACAGTTTATTGGAAGAAAACAAAGAAGAATTATTTATAATAGTGCAATCTGAACAAACAAATAAATACATATTTTATATTAAATAATTTTTGTATTCAAATGAAAGAAAGGATAAGCGCATTTACAACCAGATGTATTGAGACATATACTCGATGCTGAACTTAAAATTAGGTTATATTGTTTTAATCTATGAGGATCTGGAGGGGGTCCTTCATTTCTGTATTATTTAATGTTTAAGCTTTATACTTTTTGTCTACCATTATCAATTCTTTATATTTAAGCACCTTATGATTCGCTGTTTTTATATTTTTTTGTTCCATTTTCTCTATTATTCATATTTATAGCCGATCATTCCCTATTCTGTAAAACCCCATCGAAATCCTTTTCTTTCCGATGGTATGTTATTTATAGTTTTAACACTCTCACTTCATGGCATAAGAGCAGTTTCAGAAGCTAAGTTCAAACGGAGACATGGTTCCCTGATGGGGCCTTAAGAGGATAACGAAATTAACTATATAAATGATCTTACATTTGTATTTAGCGTTGATCGTTCCTGATGAAGTAAAATCCAGAAACGTGATTTGGACGTATAAAATTTATAAGATGTTGTTGTCACTCTTTTGTTAGTGTTACGTTTGAAATTTGCAATTACTTTTTTCAAAGAATAAGTAGACAAATACATAAATTAACACCAGAAAATAAAAAAAAATAAATACAATCAGAAACTGTTACAGTCATTGGAGAATAATTTATTTCTCCAACAAAACAGACTAACAAAACTGTATGTATATATTCTAAAAAACTGCAACAAAAATATCAAAGTCAACGAATAATTTTAATAATTAAAAATAATGTACGTTTTTTATTCTAGCATTTATAATACAATGTATCATCCACATGAACTCCTAATATCATTCTGACACACTAAACGGATCTCAACCCGATCTGAAAGTTTTGAACTAAATTTGTCCAAAACAGTCTTAACAGACTTGATTTAATCTAGAGTCTTCCATCTTGATTAACTTGACATGACTGAACGGACTAAATACAACATATCTGAACAGTGTTTTAAAATCTGAAAAGTCTTAATGTTTTTCTCTAGCGGTAAATTAAGTCGATCAAGACTTGATCAGACCAAAATGACCATTTCAGACTTTAATCTGGCTACTAGTGAGAGCATCAAAGAAACAAATAGTGTATTTTTATTGATAAAATAATGGTATCAGAACACTCCTGGTGTGATCCAAATGGAATTTTGTATTTATGTTGCATTGGTAGGGGTTCTAAGGGAACAACTATGATTTTATGTCATTTCTCAGAACAATTTTTCATGAAAATTGTTAGAAAAAAATGAAAAAAAGAAAATTTAATAGGTACCCTCTTTTGCTTAAATTAGATACAGTTGGGTGCAGACCAAGCATTACATAAAGTAAACGCAAGTTAACGCCGCGTGCACATATTTCGTTAGTTAACTTCAAATCTCCCGTTTACTAGTAAACGCACGTTTACTATAATTACGTTAACGTGGCTGAAATGGAAATTTCTAATGTCTACCTTAGTAAACGGGCGTTTACTATGTGTCCGTTTAGTCAGTAGTAAACGGGCGTTTACTTCAGAATTCTTCAAATTTATTTTTACGTGCACTTAAAAGTAAACGGGCGTTTAGTACAGATTTTACAAGTATATTTTTACGTGCACATGAAAGTAAACGCACGTTTACTTTTCGCGTTAACTGATTGGGTAAATTTAGAAATAAACTTCAAGTTCATTTGCACATTTATTTTATAAAAACGACCTTTAGTCTTAATATTTTACGTATATGTGTTTCAAACCAGAACAATTCAAAAACTCTTTTAATTCGAAATATTAAATTACACAAAATCACTTTCATTAAGTCCATTAACTTTACTGATAGGCAGATTTTCTATAGTTTTCTTCCAAAAGTTACATGTGCAAATATCGATACGAAAAGAAAGGTTATCCGAGACATCGGGAGAATATTTCAATATGATGGGATATAAACATCATGGTTTTTATTGTTTCGTTCCCCATTCATAATTGTCTCTTCGAATTCCTACTGTAACTCGGGGTATTTAAAACCATTATTTTTAATCGAAATTCACCTTGTTTGCCTTGGATTAACATGATAAGATTCTGTTTTGACAAATGATAAAAAAAAAAGACGTAAAGTGTACAGTGTATTGAAAGGGATATCGATAAAGGGTAATATAAGTATGTACATTTGTACCGGTCATCTCGTCAATTTAAATGTTCAAATATTGCTATCTTTACATGGATATAATAAACTAATTTACTATGCAGCTATATATAGTGCTAATATGGTCTGTTTTGGTTAAAATTCGAGTCAATCTGAGGTTAGAAAACTACTAAAATTTGTTTCAATATTCAATATTTTGAATAAAAAAGTACATGCTGGCACTCTAAATTGATGCGAACAAAATTTTTTAGTCATAATATTCAAATATTGCTACCTATTTTCTTATACAATCAATCCTTACATAAAAATATAACTCATTTACTATGCGGCTATATAGATTTACATAATTAAATGCTTATATGGTCAGTTTTTGTTGTTGCGGACAAATAATTTTATTATATGAGTCAGTCTGAGGTATGAAAACTACTGAATTTTGTTTATGATTCAATATTTTGAATAAAAAAAGGACATGCTGGCCCTCTAAATTGATGCGAACAAAATTGTTTAGTCATAATATTCAAATATTGCTACCTATTTTCTTATACAATCAATCCATACATGAAAATATAACTCATTTACTATGCGGCTATATAGATTTAAATACTAGAATGCTTATATGGTCAGTTTTGGTTGTTGCGAAATAATTTTATTATATGAGTCAGTCTGAGGTATGATAACTAATGAATTTTGTTTACGATTCAATATTTTGAATAAAAAAGTACATGCTGGCACTCTAAATTGATGCGAACAAAATTTTTTAGTCATAATATTCAAATATTGCTACCTATTTTCTTATACAATCAATCCTTACATGAAAATATAACTCATTTACTATGCAGCTATATAGATTTACATAATAGAATGCTTATATGGTCAGTTTGGTTGTTGCGGACAAAAAATTTTATTATATGAGTCAGTCTGAGGTATGAAAACTACTGAAGTTTGTTTATGATTCAATATTTTGAATAAAAAAAGGACATGCTGGCCCTTTAAATTGATGCGAACAAAATTTTTTCATTCATAATATTCAAATATTGCTACCTATTTTATTATACAATCAATCATTACATGAAAATATAACTCATTTACTATGCGGCTATATAGATTTACATAATTAAATGCTTAATATATAGTCAGTTTTGGTTGTTGCGGACAAATAATTTTATTATATGAGTCAGTCTGAGGTATGAAAACTACTGAATTTTGTTTATGATTCAATATTTTGAATAAAAAAAGGACATGCTGGCCCTCTAAATTGATGCGAACAAAATTTTTTATTCATAATATTCAAATATTGCTACCTATTTTATTATACAATCAATCATTACATGAAAACATAACTCATTTACTATGCGGCTATATAGATTTAAATACTAGAATGCTTATATGGTCAGTTTTGGTTGTTGCAGACAAATAATTTTATTATATGAGTCAGTCTGAGGTATGAAAACTACTGAATTTGGTTTACGATTCAATATTTTGAATAAAAAAGGGACATGCTGGCAACCTAAATTGATGCGAACAAAATTTTTTAGTCATAATATTCAAATATTGCTACCTATTTTCTTATACAATCAATCCTTACATAAAAATATAACTCATTTACTATGCGGCTATATAGATTTACATAATTAAATGCTTATATGGTCAGTTTTTGTTGTTGCGGACAAATAATTTTATTATATGAGTCAGTCTGAGGTATGAAAACTACTGAATTTTGTTTATGATTCAATATTTTGAATAAAAAAAGGACATGCTGGCCCTCTAAATTGATGCGAACAAAATTGTTTAGTCATAATATTCAAATATTGCTACCTATTTTATTATACAATCAATCCATACATGAAAATATAACTCATTTACTATGCGGCTATATAGATTTAAATACTAGAATGCTTATATGGTCAGTTTTGGTTGTTGCGAAATAATTTTATTATATGAGTCAGTCTGAGGTATGATAACTAATGAATTTTGTTTACGATTCAATATTTTGAATAAAAAAGTACATGCTGGCACTCTAAATTGATGCGAACAAAATTTTTTAGTCATAATATTCAAATATTGCTACCTATTTTCTTATACAATCAATCCTTACATGAAAATATAACTCATTTACTATGCAGCTATATAGATTTACATAATAGAATGCTTATATGGTCAGTTTGGTTGTTGCGGACAAAAAATTTTATTATATGAGTCAGTCTGAGGTATGAAAACTACTGAAGTTTGTTTATGATTCAATATTTTGAATAAAAAAAGGACATGCTGGCCCTTTAAATTGATGCGAACAAAATTTTTTCATTCATAATATTCAAATATTGCTACCTATTTTATTATACAATCAATCATTACATGAAAATATAACTCATTTACTATGCGGCTATATAGATTTACATAATTAAATGCTTAATATATAGTCAGTTTTGGTTGTTGCGGACAAATAATTTTATTATATGAGTCAGTCTGAGGTATGAAAACTACTGAATTTTGTTTATGATTCAATATTTTGAATAAAAAAAGGACATGCTGGCCCTCTAAATTGATGCGAACAAAATTTTTTATTCATAATATTCAAATATTGCTACCTATTTTATTATACAATCAATCATTACATGAAAACATAACTCATTTACTATGCGGCTATATAGATTTAAATACTAGAATGCTTATATGGTCAGTTTTGGTTGTTGCAGACAAATAATTTTATTATATGAGTCAGTCTGAGGTATGAAAACTACTGAATTTGGTTTACGATTCAATATTTTGAATAAAAAAGGGACATGCTGGCAACCTAAATTGATGCGAACAAAATTTTTTAGTCATAATATTCAAATATTGCTACCTATTTTATTATACAATCAATCATTACATGAAAATATAACTCATTTACTATGCGGCTATATAGATTTAAATACTAGAATGCTTATATGGTCAGTTTTGGTTGTTGCAGACAAATAATTTTATTATATGAGTCAGTCTGAGGTATGAAAACTACTGAATTTGGTTTACGATTCAATATTTTGAAGAAAAAAGGGACATGCTGGCAACCTAAATTGATGCGAACAAAATTTTTTAGTCATAATATTCAAATATTGCTACCTATTTTATTATACAATCAATCCTTATATGAAAATATAACTCATGTACTATGCAGCTATATAGATTTACATACAAGAATGCTTATATGGTCAGTTTTGGTTGTTGGGAACAAATAATTTTATTATATGAGTCAGTCTGAGGTATGAAAACTACTGAATTTTTTTATGATTCAATATTTTGAATAAAAAAGTACATGCTGGCACTCTTAATTGATGCGAACAAAATTTTTTAGTCATAATATTTAAATATTGCTACCTATTTTCTTATACAATCAATCCTTACATAAAAATATAACTCATTTACTATGCGGCTATATAGATTTACATAATTAAATGCTTATATGGTCAGTTTGTGTTGTTGCCAACAAATAATTTTATTATATGAGTCAGTCAGAGGTATGAAAACTACTGAATTTTGTTTATGATTCAATATTTTGAATAAAAAAAGGACATGCTGGCCCTCTAAATTGATGCGAACAAAACTTTTTAGTCATAATATTCAAATATTGCTACCTATTTTCTTATACAATCAATCCTTACATGAAAATATAACTCATTTACTATGCAGCTATATAGATTTACATAATAGAATGCTTATATGGTCAGTTTGGTTGTTGCGGACAAAAATTTTTATTATATGAGTCAGTCTGAGGTATGAAAACTACTGAAGTTTGTTTATGATTCAATATTTTGAATAAAAAAAGGACATGCTGGCCCTTTAAATTGATGCGAACAAAATTTTTCATTCATAATATTCAAATATTGCTACCTATTTTATTATACAATCAATCATTACATGAAAATAATTGCCTTCGGCTGTTGTTTGCTCTATGGTCGGGTGGTTGTCGCTTTGACATATTCACCATTTCCTTTCTCAATTTTATCATTTACTATGCGGCTATATAGATTTACATAATTAAATGCTTATATGGTCAGTTTTGGTTGTTGCGAACAAATAATTTTATTATATGAGTCAGTCTGAGGTATGAAAACTACTGAATTTTGTTTAAGATTCAATATTTTGAATAAAAAAGTACATGCTGGCACTCTAAATTGATGCGAACAAAACTTTTTAGTCATAATATTCAAATATTGCTACCTATTTTCTTATACAATCAATCCTTACATGAAAATATAACTCATTTACTATGCAGCTATATAGATTTACATAATAGAATGCTTATATGGTCAGTTTGGTTGTTGCGGACAAAAAATTTTATTATATGAGTCAGTCTGAGGTATGAAAACTACTGAAGTTTGTTTATGATTCAATATTTTGAATAAAAAAAGGACATGCTGGCCCTTTAAATTGATGCGAACAAAATTTTTTCATTCATAATATTCAAATATTGCTACCTATTTTATTATACAATCAATCATTACATGAAAATATAACTCATTTACTATGCGGCTATATAGATTTACATAATTAAATGCTTATATGGTCAGTTTTGGTTGTTGCGAACAAATAATTTTATTATATGAGTCAGTCTGAGGTATGAAAACTACTGAATTTTGTTTACGATTCAATATTTTGAATAAAAAAGTACATGCTGGCACTCTAAATTGATGCGAACAAAACTTTTTAGTCATAATATTCAAATATTGCTACCTATTTTCTTATACAATCAATCCTTACATGAAAATATAACTCATTTACTATGCAGCTATATAGATTTACATAATAGAATGCTTATATGGTCAGTTTGGTTGTTGCGGACAAAAAATTTTATTATATGAGTCAGTCTGAGGTATGAAAACTACTGAAGTTTGTTTATGATTCAATATTTTGAATAAAAAAAGGACATGCTGGCCCTTTAAATTGATGCGAACAAAATTTTTTCATTCATAATATTCAAATATTGCTACCTATTTTATTATACAATCAATCATTACATGAAAATATAACTCATTTACTATGCGGCTATATAGATTTACATAATTAAATGCTTATATGGTCAGTTTTGGTTGTTGCGAACAAATAATTTTATTATATGAGTCAGTCTGAGGTATGAAAACTACTGAATTTTGTTTACGATTCAATATTTTGAATAAAAAAGTACATGCTGGCACTCTAAATTGATGCGAACAAAACTTTTTAGTCATAATATTCAAATATTGCTACCTATTTTCTTATACAATCAATCCTTACATGAAAATATAACTCATTTACTATGCAGCTATATAGATTTACATAATAGAATGCTTATATGGTCAGTTTGGTTGTTGCGGACAAAAAATTTTATTATATGAGTCAGTCTGAGGTATGAAAACTACTGAAGTTTGTTTATGATTCAATATTTTGAATAAAAAAAGGACATGCTGGCCCTTTAAATTGATGCGAACAAAATTTTTTCATTCATAATATTCAAATATTGCTACCTATTTTATTATACAATCAATCATTACATGAAAATATAACTCATTTACTATGCGGCTATATAGATTTACATAATTAAATGCTTATATGGTCAGTTTTGGTTGTTGCGAACAAATAATTTTATTATATGAGTCAGTCTGAGGTATGAAAACTACTGAATTTTGTTTACGATTCAATATTTTGAATAAAAAAGTACATGCTGGCACTCTAAATTGATGCGAACAAAACTTTTTAGTCATAATATTCAAATATTGCTACCTATTTTCTTATACAATCAATCCTTACATGAAAATATAACTCATTTACTATGCAGCTATATAGATTTACATAATAGAATGCTTATATGGTCAGTTTGGTTGTTGCGGACAAAAAATTTTATTATATGAGTCAGTCTGAGGTATGAAAACTACTGAAGTTTGTTTATGATTCAATATTTTGAATAAAAAAAGGACATGCTGGCCCTTTAAATTGATGCGAACAAAATTTTTTCATTCATAATATTCAAATATTGCTACCTATTTTATTATACAATCAATCATTACATGAAAATATAACTCATTTACTATGCGGCTATATAGATTTACATAATTAAATGCTTATATGGTCAGTTTTGGTTGTTGCGAACAAATAATTTTATTATATGAGTCAGTCTGAGGTATGAAAACTACTGAATTTTGTTTACGATTCAATATTTTGAATAAAAAAGTACATGCTGGCACTCTAAATTGATGCGAACAAAATTTTTTAGTCATAATATTCAAATATTGCTACCTATTTTCTTATACAATCAATTCTTACATGAAAATATATCTCATTTACTGTGCGGCTATATAGATTTACATAATGAAATGCTTATATGGTCAGTTTTGAGTGTTGCGGACAAATAATTTTATTATACGAGTCAGTCTAAGGTAAGAAAACTATTGAATTTTGTTTGTGATTCAATATTTTGAATGAAAAAGGACATGCTGTCACTCTAAATTGATGCCAAAAAACAAACTATGTCATAATATTTAAATATTGCTTCCTTTTTTATTATACAATCAATCTTTATATCAAAATATAGCTCATTTACTATGCCGGCTGTATAGATTTACATAATAATTTGCTTATATGGTCAGTTTTGGTGTTGCAAACAAATAATTATATATTACGAGTTAGTCTGATGTATGAAAACTACTGAATTTTGTTTACTATTCAATATTTTGAATAAAAAGAGGTCATGTCCGTCAGGCTGGTACAATAATTGCTGTCAATTGTTACGTATTATATGGTCAATTATGGCATGAAAATATAACTGAATTACTTCTATATAGAATAAGATAACTTGTTAAGAGGTAAATATTGTCAGTTTTGGTGAATGATATCAAATAATTTTGTTTTACGAGTCAGTCTGTCTAAGATGAACAAGACATTTACTATAATTATTGTTCAATTAAATACAAATGTGTGACATTTTTAAATAACTTTTATCGTCAATATGTCAAGCAGAAATGACCGCGGTTGGTCAATTAATTTTGATGTTCCTTATCATTTCATATTTTAGGTCAGTGTATCCAGGTTACGATGACAATCTGCGTTAACGGCCGTTTACTACAAACAGTAAACGCGCGTTTATACTTTTTAGGAAAATAGAAGACGCGCATTTTTCCACGTTAACGCGGAGGTAAACGGGAAAGTAAACGCCCGTTTACTCTTTACAAAATTAGAAGACGCGCCGTTTTTGCGTTAACGCGGAGGTAAACGCGAAAGTAAACGCCCGTTTACTTTTAATGTCTACTGCAATTTCGGAGTTAACGCACAGTTAACGCGGCGTTTACATGAAGTGCACGCGAGTAAACGCCGCGTTAACTTTTTCGGCCCGTCTACATGTAATGCTTGGTCTGCACCCAACTGTATATGATTTTAAAATGAGTATTTTCTACAACACCATGTTCCAGTATTTTAATAATTTGTTTCTAAATGAATGTATAGGTCTCCATTGTAAACTATCTATCTACCAAAGATGAAATGTGAAATGAGATTTGGAACCAAGCCGTTAAGCCAAAATATCTTTTTAGTGGAGGCATATATAAAAAAAATCTGAGACATATGTTGTTGCTTGTGTATGGTTGATCAACGGACCGAAACAAATGTTTACTACCATTTGTTCTGAAATATGCCATTTATATTCAAGTTGGAAGACCACTTTTGTGCAATTTATGAGCTGTATTTTGAGATAAATCATACAAAAACATAAATTTAAACTAGAGATTAGGAAAAAAATATTTTAGCTTTTTGATAAATTTAAGATTTTGAAAATCCCTTGACTATTTTTGAGAAATTGATCTTTTAAGACTGTTGGATGGAGTCATAAAAAATTCTGATTGTAGTACGTAAGTAGACGAAACGCGCGTCTGGCGTGCTCAATTATAATCCTGGTACATTTGATAACTATTTACACCACTGGGTCGATGCCACTGCTGGTGGACGTTTCGTCCCCGATGTATCACCAGCCCAGTAATCAGCACACCGGTGTTGACATGAATATCAATATTGTGGTCATTTTTATAGATTTCCTGTTTACCCAATTTTGAATTTGTTGAAAAACTAAGGATTTTCTTATCCCAGGCATCGATTACCTTAGCCGTATTTGGCACAACTTTTTGGAATTTTGGATCCTCAATGCTGTTGTACTTGTTTGGCTTTATAATTATTTTGATATGAGCGTCACTGATGAATCGTATGTAGACGAAACGCGCGTCTGGCGTACTAAATTATAATCCTGGTATCTTTGATAACTATTTAGCACCAACAGATAAAATTACAAATCCGAAAATTTCAGACAAATGGTACCTTCTTCTTCATCTCATGATATGTACACCCTATATAGGGTAACCATACTTTCGTATGTCGAACAGTTCCACCTCCGAAAATGTTAATAGTAAGAGAACAACCATTTGATATTCGGTGTTTGGGGTTGAGGGTAGGATGATTCAAAAAATAAATAACTTAGCCTTGATAAAAAGAAATGAACGGCATGTTCTGTGGTAGTTGGAAAATAAATAACATGACCTACAATTTATTGAAAATAAAGAACTCGACAAGTCTTTTAACCCATTTTATAAATGTATGTTTTAAGGTATAAGATGGCACCATATTCTACCAAAATTCGTCTTTTTTCATATTTGTTTTCGCGAAAAACTTTCCATACATTTAAATAATATATTTTTTAAACTATATAAAAATTCATGTTTTTGAAACGTCCGAAAAAAGGATTTCATTTCACTTGAGGTTTATTGTCTCATGAACATTGATCTCACTTGAACAGGGCCTTTTCTACATTGATGTAAATGAGGCAAATGCCCACGTTGGCAATGAAAATGAATAAAAAAAACATGTCTTCATATCAATAAATTGTTTTTACAGCAACTTTCTTACAAAAAAAAACAGATTATGTTCATCCTTTCACGTCGCCCATGTTTTCTCGGGATCTATTGTTTCTCATTTTTTTTAGTTTTCAGTGTTGAATGTCTACTGTTTGTCGTTATATATGACTGCCCTATCTGTTACCGGGTTTATCTTTTGTTTATCTAATCATTATACAAGACCAAAACATAAATCAGCCGGTATTCATATTGAAACAGCAATGATGTCTAAGAACTGTTTTCTTGAGTCTCTCATGAGTGTACCCTAATTGTATGAGGTCATTGAGAAAACTCCCCATTCAAGTCAAAATGAGTAAAATGTAAACGATTGTAGGTCAAGGTACCGACCGACATATAGCATCCAAAATTGTGTTTGCGTTGTATATAAACTCATCATAGATACCAGGACTAAATTTAGTATATACGCCAGACGCGCGTTTCGTCTACAAAAGACTCATCAGTGACGCTCGAATCCAAAAAAGTTAAAAAGGCCAAATTAAGTACGAAGTTGAAGAGCATTGAGGACCAAAATTCCTAAAACTTTTGCCAAATACAGCTAAGGTAATCTATGCCTGAGGTAGAAAAACCTTAGTATTTCAAAAAATTCAAAAATTTGTAAACAGTAAATTTATAAATATAACCATATCAATGACAATTCATGTCAGCACAAAAAGTGCTGACTGCTGGGCTTGTGATAGCCTCGGGGAAATAAATCTCCACCAGCAGTGGCATCGACCCAGTGGTTGTAAATAAACTCATCATAGATACCAGGACTAAATTTAGTATATACGCCCGACGCGCTTTTCATCTACAAAAGACTCATCAGTGACGCTCGAATCCAAAAAAAGTTAAAAAGGCCAAATTAAGTACGAAGTTGAAGAGCATTGAGGATCAAAATTCCTAAAACTTTTGCCAAATACAGCTAAGGTAATCTATGCCTGAGGTAGAAAAACCTTAGTATTTCAAAAAATTCAAAAATTTGTAAACAGTAAATTTATAAATATAACCATATCAATGACAATTCATGTCAGCACAAAAAGTGCTGACTGCTGGGCTTGTGATAGCCTCGGGGAAATAAATCTCCATCAGCAGTGGCAGCGACCCAGTGGTTGTAAATAAACTCATCACAGTTACCAGGACTAAATTTAGTATATACGCCAGACGCAAGTTTCGTCTACAAAAGACTCATCAGTGACGCTCGAATCCAAAAAAGTTAAAAAGGCCAAATTAAGTACGAAGTTGAAGAGCATTGAGATCCAAAATTCCTAAAAGTTTTGCCAAATACAGCTAAGATAATCTATGCCTGATGTAGAAAAGCCTTAGTATTTCAAAAAATTTGTAAACAGTAAATTTATAAAAATAACAATATCAATGACAATTCATGTCAGCACAAAAATTGCTGACTGCTGGGCTTGTGTTACCCTCGGGGAAATAAATCTCCACCAGCAGTGGCATCGACCCAGTGGCTGTAAATAAATTCATCATTGATACCGGGACTAAATTTAGTATATACGCCAGAATGAATGTTGTATAATACAATCTAACTCTCTTTCATCTTGTAACAGTATTAAAACATTTGACTTTTCTACTCTTTATACAAGTATTCCACATTCCAAACTAAAAGACAAATTGAAAGAGTTGGTATTACTTTGCTTCATAAAAAAGAATGGCCAACGTAGATATAAGTATCTTGTCTTAGGGAGGGATAAATCATACTTTGTAAAGAATCACTCTGATTCAAACAAAAAATTCTCTGAAACCGATATTATCAAGATGCTGGATTTCTTGATTGACAACATATTTGTAACGTTCGGAGGACGTGTTTTTCAACAGATTGTTTACTTGCCGACTTGTTTCTTTATTATTATGAGGCTGACTTCATGCAGGAACGTCTAAGGAAGAAAGATAAGAAGTTAGCAATATCCTTTAACTCTACTTTCCGCTATATAGATGACGTTCTTTCACTAAACAATTCAATATTTGGTGACTATGTGGAACGCATCTATCCCATCGAATTGGAGATAAAGGATACTACAGATATAGTTAAGTCGGCTTCATATCTTGACTTATATCTAGAAATTGACAATGAGGGTCGGTTGAAAACAAAACTCTACGACAAAAGAGATGATTTCAGCTTTCCAATTGTGAACTTTCCATTTCTAAGTAGCAACATTCCAGCAGCACCTGCATACGGGGTATATATCTCCCAATTGATACGATATTCCCGTGCTTGCATTTCCTATCATGATTTTCTTGATAGAGGGTTACTGCTAACAAGGAAGCTATTAAACCAAGAGTTCCAAATGGTGAAGTTGAAATCATCCCTTCGTAAATTTTACGGACGCCATCACGAGTTGGTTGACCGTTATGGAATAACCGTTTCACAAATGATATCGGATATGTTCCTAACGTCGTAACTACAATCCCCTTCCCTTTCATGAATGTGACCTACCGAATTAGACTATATACCGGATTTGTAATCACATAAGCAACACGACGGGTGCCACATGTGGAGCAGGATCTGCTTACCCTTCCGGAGCACCTGAGATCACCCCTAGTTTTTGGTGGGGTTCGTGTTGTTTATTTTTTAGTTTTCTATGTTGTGTCATATGTACTATTGTTTTTCTGTTTGTCTTTTTCATTTTTAGCCATGGCGTTGTCAGTTTGTTTTAGATTTACGAGTTTGACTGTCCCTTTGGTATCTTTCGTCCCTCTTTTGTATAAGATTGCGACCAAAACCAAAGTTTCTCTAACGTCAGATTGACGTTTAATTGTCAGCCGACTTTAATTCGGGTCGTCAACGTTACGACCTATTTTCAAACAAACATCCACTTATGTAAAACATCGGTAGCCTTCTCGGGGTAGTTTTAAACACATTTTCAAAAAAGAAATGCATTTAGGTTATACAAGAGAGTCTGGATTTGGGGGGGTGGGGGGGTCCTGTTATTCTGTAAACATTTAATTTTCACCCCTTTTTTCTGTAATCTTACAAAAATTAACCCCTTTCTTTCTCTAATCTTCAAAAAATTGTACCACACATTTCTTTAATCTTCATGTTTGTGCCTGTTATTCTCCAATCTTCATTTTTTAAGGCCATTATTCTTTAATCATTTAACCCCATCCAAACCCTCATACAAACCAGAACATGATCTGCTTTCAACATGAGAGTTCATCACTCTTTTGTTGGGATTTTAGATGAATAGTATTATTCCTTATGCATTCATTCAAAAGTTTTTTGTTACTATCAACTTTTAGTTCAAAGTCCATTTGCATGGCCTAGAAGTTTTCTATTGAAAATATAAGGTATCATGTTAAAATTTTTGATTTAAAATACAACGAGTTATTTTAAATCAATCGCAATGTAAGATACATAATACAATTATAAATATAGAGGTTTGTCTGAATGAATCACAAAATATCTGTTTAAAGATCTGTTGTCGAATCCGTTGTTTTAAAATTGAAGTTATATTAAATAACAATTCACTAAATGAAAAATATGTGATGATAAATGCAATACTTTGTTTCCAGTTGTTAAGATATATTTTTACAATTTTAATTTAGATTTATGTTAAAAACCAAACTTCAAACTTAAGTGTAAATAAAATTTGCATGGTCTGTCAGTTTTCTATCGTTATGACTTTGATAAGAAGACGGAACACGATATGTTTTCTTAGTGCATAAAAAGCATATACCTACTCAACCGATAGAACTTATTCATTAATATCAATACAAGTCTTCAAATCGAAGAGATCAATGCGTAATTTGTTATATGTATAATAGTTGAATTATACTATGGTAAATGGTAGTATCTTGAATGTGTATTTTAAACCTTGTTGTTCGTCATACCTGGCCAACATTTAATATGTATATAGCGTCTATTGACAATCCTTCTAGGTCATTTTTAAATATATTTCCATTCGACAGTTAAATTTCCATGTCTGATACATGGGTTGTGTTAGCTTGTAGAAAATGTATTTAATGTGGCATATCTCTTTGTGAATCACAATCCCTAAAAGAGGAGATAATAGTCCAGCTGATTTGTGCATTGTTTTAGAGTAATTGTTGGTTTGATGATATAAGCATGAAACTTTGCAAAGTTGAAGATCTATATATGGTAGTCAATTTAAGCTATTGACGCACTCTAAAAATCGAGATGGCTGTCAATCAGTCAAAATATTACAACCGTATAAAAATTACAGCAAATAATATTCATGTGCAATCTTTTAAAAGCATATAAAACGTTATCAAATGTTTCTAGTACGTCCTGGCGGTTTGTTAAACTTTGAAACTTTTTTATAAATGGCAGATTATTTCAAAATGGCCACCAGAAAAGGGAAAATAAATTAAAACTAAGACAAGGCTCTATGATATTCATTTCTTTTTTGAAGTGCTATTTGCAGTTCACACAATTCTTTGGATTATGTTTCCATGATACATCGATGCTAGCTGCTTCAAGACAATAAAGTCAAAGATCATATAAATTGAAATGTTCAAACGTTAGGATTTGTTTGACTGTGTACCATCTGAGTCACGAATAATACTTTCTATGTTCCACTTCTTCTTGTCAAATACCTATTTATTTTTTCCTCCACTGTGGATCAAGATGATCAATAAATACGACTCAATACAGATCTTCTACTTGCAATAAATATCACCACAAAGTAGACGAAAAGCCCGTCTGGCGTATTAAATTATAATCCTGGTACGTTTGATAACTATTGACCCTAGTTTTAATAGTCCGGCGGCTTTGTGAAATACTGTGCACATCCTGCTACAAGCATGACATTTTGGCATAGACCTTCGTCAACTATTACTCTTTCATTTCAGATAGGGAGGCATTTGAAAAAAAATAAGTGTCTCACTTCCGGTTAAATCCAAAATGGCGGACATCATACTTAAATCAGCCCAATATCGAAGGATAGTGTGTAAACAGGTGTTTTTATCATACTACTTTCATAATATTTGGTACAAACCTTTGTTTTTACTACTTTTGGATAAATTAAATAGATAAGATGTCTTTTATAACCCTACTTCTGGTAAAATCCAACATGGCGGACATTGTACTACAATAAGCTTATTTTTATGGGAGGGTAATAAATGAGTTTAACGTATTGCTACTATCATAACATTGTGCAGGAACCTTTCTTTAGTGCTTC
Source organism: Mytilus galloprovincialis (assembly GCF_965363235.1). Taxonomy (NCBI): domain Eukaryota; kingdom Metazoa; phylum Mollusca; class Bivalvia; order Mytilida; family Mytilidae; genus Mytilus; species Mytilus galloprovincialis. The sequence continues at coordinate 4,697,221 of NC_134850.1, read as the reverse complement.
TCACATTGATACAATTTATAAGACATATGTCTTTAAAACCATTACTTCCGGTAATACCCAAAATGGCGGACATATAATTATCAATATCTTATTGTTATATTCAACTTTTTTTCAAAATGTTGGTTTGTTTTCTGTTCATTAAATTTCTGGCTTTAAGTTATTCTCAAAACCACTAATTATATTTTGTTGTAAATGTTTAAAATCAAAGTTAACACTTTCGGTAACACATTATGGCGTAAATTTCAAAGATGAGTCCTCAATCCATATCTTCGATGTAGATTTTTTGATAGATTGATTAAAACATAATAAAATCACTAACGTACTAAAACATTTTTAAAATTACTACATTTTCGGCCAAAAATAACGATCACCACCACATGCACTCATCGCAGTGCACGGGATACCGGATTTTCCACATTAACAACGACCGCGGCATTCTTTCTTACATCCACAATGTACAAGCTTCCGATAAAATGATAAGGCCTCAAAAAGAGTTTAAAGAGTTATCCTCTTTGCCTCCCTCCCCTGGACTGGGTAGCAAAAGAGCCAATTCCAAGCTCGTCTCCCTAAACACTTACCTAAGTATATTGCATGTTTTACATGCTGGAAATGTTGTTCATTTTTTTTACATAAATAAGGCCGTTAGTTTTCTCGGTTGAATTGTTTTACATTGTCTTATCGGGGCCTTTTATAGCTGACTATGCGATATGGGCTTTGCTCATTGTTGAAGACCGTACGGTGACCTATAGTTGTTAATGTCTGTGTCATTTTGGTCTTTTGTGGATAGTTGTCTCATTGGCAATCATACCACATCTTCTTTTTTATATAGACCAAGTTGAGGGAATAGCCTCAAAAAGCCTTAATAGTTGTTTTCTTGCTTCGTTAACCATGTTTTACCCATCTGTTTAGTTTGTGCGATCTTACAGTAAAACCCGGGTGATTTAGGTTGATAAGTTATCTTTCTTTATGTTAAAGTCACATCTTCAAATGCCATCAATGTCTGCCACTCAGTCTTTTTCTTTTCTTTTCAAGCAAAGAGATAACCATATCACAACCGGTTAAGGCATGGATAACAATAAGTGTGTATGATCACTCATTGCCTTGTGCATTTGAAAAGTCATTGATAGATATTAATCCAAAGTCTTTTGAACTCCCAAACACAATCTATGGTTCGTCTACCCCTATGTCACGGAATAGCGAAACAGTAATGACAGCATCATTATTAACGACTGTTCGAATCATGACTCGTTTAAGTTCGTGTTTCACTGCATCAGACACATGCACTATGATTGTAGTGTCTGCCTCTAAATGGGAACTTGTTGCTTAACTGGAAGTTTATCACGTGGTGGATAAGAAATAATATCCAGAACATTTGTTGCTATAGCTAACATACGCATTCAAGACTTCATCCTCTCGTTTTACAGTTTCAAGGTATTTTATTAACTAAAAGGTAAGGACATAATACCCAATCAGCATACTCGTTAGGCCGCAATTCACAATCGGAGAGCTGGTTTTCCACATTTTCAAAGACTGTAGTATTGTTTCTCACACCCACAATGTAAAAGCTCCTGATAAGGTGAAGAGGCCTCACAAGTAGTTGTCCAAAAGGGTTTCCATGGATCATATGTGTTCCTTCGTCATTCATACGCGTCTGGACTAGTTAGCATATGAACCTTTTCCAAGCTTGTTACTCATTCGCACCCGCCATGGTATATTGCACGCTTTACATGCTGAAAAAGACTATACCGAGACGTGGGAATAGCCCCAATTAGTCTTTCCTCTTCCAAAAACACATCTTTTATGCTTTGATAACCCCATCTGATAAGTTTTTTTTTCGATCTTACAACAAAGCCACGTATCGTTTTAAATGACTTTAAATTTATCAAATTCAAATCTGATGATATTGGCTGATCAATCATCATTATAAAGTCACATCTTCAAACGCCGTTAATGTCACCAACGCAGTTCCTTTTCAAGTAAACGTGTTATCTTTTAATGCCTAGTGCATTTGAAAGGTCATGGATAGATATATATCTTAAGCTTTTACAACTTTCAAATGCAAACCAAAGTTTGTCTGCCTCTATGTCACGGAATAGCGATTCAGCAATGCCATTAGTATCGACTGTTCGAGTCATGAATCAGTTAAGTCTGTGTTTCACTGCTTCAGACACATCTATCTTGATTCTGGTTTCAGTCTCTTTGTGTAAACATGGTGCTTAACTTGAAACATCATTAAGTGTTGGATAACACTGAACATCCTGAGCATTTGTTGCTACAACTACCTTTTCCTCAAAATTGTATTTAGCAGCTGCTGTGAATGAAAACTAAAAAGTTCTTTTTTATTGTCGTCATCTCTCAGAAAACTTTGCCAACTTTGAGGATTTACCCTCCCCCCCCCCCCGGATTTATCTGTGTATCCCCTTTCCCCTAAATGTAGCTCTTGCTTCTTGTAGCAGCTTTTAAAATACCAGTATTGTCTATGTTCGCATCCTAGACTACATCTACTGTTGGTACAGTTTCAAGGTGTTTCTTAACGAGTATGATGATTGGGAATTATGTCCTAACTTTAATAAAATACCTTGAAACTGTAACAAGAGTGGATGAAGTCTTTGATGAGTATGGTAGTTGTAGCAACAAATGCTCTGGATGTTCTATCTTATCCACCACGTGATGTATTTCAAGTGTAGCACCATGTTCACATTAAGAGACAGACACTACAATCATAGTGCATGTGCCTGATGCAGTGAAACACGAACTTAAACGAGTCATAATTAACAGTCGTTACTGATGATGCTGTCAATACAATTTGCTATTGCGTGATATAGGGGCAGACGAATAATGGATTGTGTTTGGGTAGCCAAAAATCTTTGGAATATCTATCAATGGCCTTTTAAATGCACTAGGCAATGCGTGATCACACACACTTATTGTGGCCAATACTTTTACCGGTTGTGATACGGTTCTCTCTTTGCTTGAAAAGGAAAAAGACTGCGTGAGAGACATTGATGGCACTTGCAGATGTGACTTTAACAGACAGAATGATGATTGATCAGCCTAAATCACCAGGGTTTTACTGTAAGATCGCACAAACTTGTCAGATGAAGCTTACATGATTAACGAAGCAAGAACATAACTATTTGCACAAAAGGGAAGGCTTATTATAATTGAGGCTATTCCCTAAACTTGGTCTAGTCTTTTCGAGCATGTAAAACGTGCAATGTACTAATGCAGGTGCTTAATAAAGGACGAGCTTGGGATTGGCTCTTATGCTACCCAGTCCAGGCACTAATGAATGGAGAAGACACAAAGAGGATCCCTTTGAAAAACACTATTTCAGAGGCCTCATCATTTTAACAGAAGCTTGTACATTGTGGATGTAAGAAAGGATGCGGCGATCATTGTAAATGTGAAAAATCGGGTCTCCCGTGCAATGCCTTGTGTGCATGTGGTGGTGACTGTGAATAAACATGTATTCTTGGCCAAGTAGTAGTAATTTTAAAAATATTTTAGTACTATAGTGATTTTATTTTGTTTTAATCAATCTCTCCAAAACTGTACATCGAAGAAATGGATTGAGGACTCATCTTTGAAATTATTGTCATATTTTTACCGGAAGTGTCAACTTTATATTTAAACATTTACACTATGATAGAATTAGTGGTTTTGGGGATAACTTAAAGTCAGAAGTCAAATGACCAGCACAAAAAAAAATATCTTTTTCTTTACATTTTAAAAAAAAGTTGAATATTTGAATAATAAATTGATATTTCTATGTCCGCCATTTTGGATGTTACCGGAAGTAAGGGTTTTTAAGACATATGTCTTATACATTGTATCCATCAGAAGCACCAAAGAAAGGTTCCTGCACAATTTAATGATAGTAGCAATACATTAAAACATATTTCAATTAGCCTCCCTGAAAAATAAGCTCATTTAAGTACAATGTCCGCCATGTTGGATTTTAACCGAAAGGAGGGTTTTTGAAGACATCTAATCTATATAATATATCAAAAGTAGTGCATAACAAAGGTTTCTCCAAAATATTATGCTAGTGAAATGATAATAACACCTTTTCACATACTAGCCTTCGATATTAGACTGATTCAAGTATGATGTTTGCCATTTTGGATTTTACCGGAAGTGAGACATTTATTTCAAATGCCTCCCTATCTGAAATAAAAGAGTAATACTTGAGGAAGGTCTATGCGAAATTGCATGCTTGTAGCAGGATGTGCACAATTCGTCTGAAGTATGCGTGTAACCGCCGGACTATAATAAGAAGGCACTTGTGTTGTTGATATTGTAAATGTTTGGTTCTTTTATTGATAATGTCTGTGTTGTCAACCAATGAAAGTGTTTATTCGTCGTATAGACACAGGGAACCTCGTTTCATTTAAAACTTAAAATTTTGTAAAATTTTAGATACTTTTAAATGACAAGGCGTTGTCAGTTTGTTTTAGATTTATGAGTTTGACTGTTCCTTTGGTATCTTTCGTCCCTTTTTTACATATACCAACATGTTTTAAATTTAGTGACACTGGATATGATGAATTAAGCTATCCAGAAAATAACGCTTAAATGTCGGAGGCTAATCCTTCTTAAGTACGTGAGATCAACCCCTGCTTTATGGGGGTTCGTGGTGCCTAATGTTTAGATTTTGGTTCAGATATTTATTGAACGATAATAGTCTTGTCGCGTTTTTTATCCATACTATTGTCTTGTTTTATTTCTCTAATGCTTTTTGAGTGTCATGGAATCGTCTTCATTCTCTTTATCAACTTAACAGCACCAGATTTAAACAGCTCTTTTATAAAGGATTATCAAGGATAGTCTATTTATTCTTTGCATAACTCCTCACAACATTTGAAAAGCACTGAACATAACAGCATGACCTGGCACATTTTTATCCGTTCATAAGCAAGACAATATATCTAGAAGCTCTATTTGTGCGATACTATTATTAATCCGATTGACCAACTATCTCGTTTTACAAGTGTGTAACTCAACTCATGGCTTGATTTACATTTACCATTTTATTATTTACGTCTACAACACTTGAACTGTAAAGTTACATCGCAGTATATTTCACACAGGTACTAGGATGATTATGATGAGAAAATGCTAAAAACCTCTTAATAAGCAAAACAATTCACCTATATTCACCAAAAGGAACATTCTCTTAACTATCTCACATCTCAATGTCTAGTACAATTAATGTTATACTGATCAGTTGTGGTTAACTGGAATAAGTTTCTCCTTATTACTCCATTATGTGATAGTAACATAGTGTTCACCAGGGTCTCGTTCCTCAGTAAAATAATGATAATTATGTTCTACATACTCTAACACGTGAAAATGTCTTTTTCATGATACATGCATGAGAGCCTCTAAAAAGAATCCGCTTTTCACAAAAAAACTGTTTTCTTAACCGAACGCTTGTCATTTAATACGTAAGGTCCTTAACCAATCCAAACATCTCAATAGAAATCCTAATACACAATTCTCCTTTTCTTGTAGCAGCATATATCTTCAGAGTTGTTTACATAAAATGAGTTCTTTAGCAATCCAAACATCCTTATATTATCTAAATGACACAATGTTCTAGTTTTGCCATTCCTATATGAACACCTGAAGCAATATGACTGTTTGGTGTGCTGACATATGATTGTCCAGTTCCATTGTTTCGATTTGGGAACAGACAAACAAAAAGTTGACCACAAGTGATAATTGATATATGTTTGGGACAACTATAAATTCATTGATGGATTGTATTCATGGACTGTCTAATCGAAGATATAGATCTGTTATCTTCCTTTAACATAATTCAATGCGGACTGTTATATAAAGGCGGGTGGTCATTTGTCTTGACTTTAATGCATGGAATGATGTTCAGACAATACTTAATGTTTTTACAATCATCTGCTTCGACCTATACATTTCTATATAATTTATTATATTTTTTGTCTTATGTATATATCTTTTAAGGAAATACTTTTGAAATGTAAGTAATGTTAGATGCTTTGAACAATACTACATATGGAAATTTTGGAAAGACTTTTGCTTACATTATGCCTTTCTGAACTATATGTTTGCCCAGTTTATTCACGTATCGTTCTTATATAAGTAGATTGTTGTGTTTCCCTGTATAATTGCAGCACCATAATAGTCATTAAACAGAAGAAGTAAGCAGCTGCCATGCTAATTTAAGGCCAAGCAGCAGATTACTGACATTTTGTTTATATTGTTACTATTTCCTCTTCCACCTTATTATACAGAAAACTGTTTGAGTCGAGTAAGCCTTAATATTGGAATAACGCCAGTATCTTCAGATGATACCGTGATGTAAACGTGTTGTTACATTTCATAAGGTATATGTGTTAAATTTGATATATTACGGGGGCCATTTCGCCATTTTGAATTTTCAACATTTTCATATGTAGTACTGTTCAAAGCATCCAACATTACTTACATTTCAAATTTGAGCTAGTGTAAGTGATATTTGTTGACTTTGATATTTAATGGCCGCCAATTTGGAAAAAAAAGCCGTCATTTTGATATTGATAAGTGGGTCGAAGGACTATTTTTTTAAACATCCCGCGCTACTGTCATTGTTTTGGACGTATCGATAAAAAGGCGAGTAAACACAAAATGTGAAGCGGAAACTAAGGTTGGTGCATTATCAAAATACACAGTACTGGGAATTCCTCTCCTACTTACGAATTTTCTAAACACTTTTTTGAATGACTCGATTGTCATATCTGTAACTAGTTCTAGGTGTACGGCGCGAATACACGCACATGTAAAAAGGCATATATACGATTTTGTAACAAGTCAACTATCATTAACGAAAAGTGGTCCAGCGAAATCAACACCAGTTGTCGTAAACGGAATCATGTCGGTGACTCTATCCTTCGGTAGCGGAGGCGAAATTTGCTGTGAAAATGCTCTTCCTGTCACGTTTCTGCACTTTACACATTTCTGTAAGATTTGGTTATTGCATTGTCTAATAGAAGGTATACAGTATGATTGGAGGATTTGCGTAATTGTCTGTCCAGCTCCTGAATGCAACATCTGCAGGTGCGCGTTCAATATAAGTCCGTCACGGCACCAAGGTTTTGGATGTATCGATAATAAAGGCGAGTAAACACAAAAGCGGCTTCAATATTTCGTATGCTTTACTAGAGTCTAAGATATACAAAGAGACGTCGGCAAGTGACGACGTTGCGGGCCTATTGTTACGTTTAAACGGCGGTAAAACGTTAAGCAAATGAAATAGTATAAAATACTAAACTGAAATTATAACTAATTCACAACAATCATGTCAAATTTGACCTTGAAACTGACCTTATATAGGTGATTTATGCTAATTTTTTTATATTTGATGGCTATCTTGGAAAAATCCGCAATTTTGGAATTACATGGGGGCTGAATATGTTATATTTTTAAAACACCCTGCAATACTGTCATGCCACATGTGGCTTTGAAACTGACTTTATTTAGGCAATATATGCTGATTTGATATTTTATGGTGGCCATCTTGGAAAAAACCGCCATTTTGAAATTTAAAGGTGGGTCCATTGGAAATATTTTTGAAACACCCAAATTTAAAACACCCTGCAATACTGTCACCCACATGTGGCTTTGAAACTGACTTTATTTAGGTAATATATGCTGATTTTATATTTTATGGTGGCCATTTTGAAATTGCAAGGTGGGTCCATTGGAAATATTTTTTGAAACACCCAAGTTTACAACCATGCCAAATTTGGTGCTTTTATTATCAAACCCACAATTGATTCATCAATCTGTCGGACTATAACGAGTAAACCGATTATAATACGATATCAAAAATTATCAATCAAATAAGTAAAGGATATTCGCTACCCTTTTTCAAAATAACAAGCTTTTAAAAAAAAAACTGTTATAAATTTATAGTATATAATTTATAGTATCAATTATAATTAATTATCAAAGGTATCAGGATTATAATTTATAACAAACTAAAAATGCGGAAAAAATGAAAGGTCTGTGTGCTAGTTTTCGAGATATAAGCCATTTAAAATTTGGCGGGAAATTATTCTCTCTAGATTATACATACACTTAACATTTGCACCATTTTTCTTTAAAAAACTATCAGAAAATTACAAGGATTTTGAAAGATTTTCAAAGATGATATTTTAAACTACATGTAATCCCATTATTGAAAGAAAAGTAGGAGTTAGTGGGCAAACTATTTAATGGCACTACATGGATAAAACCAGAGGATTCCGAAAATCTGACAAAATAAAAAAAAAATAAAAAAAAACAAACCTCCTGAAAGAATGTAGTGATGTGTGAACTCAAAGTGCAAATGTTCTTTGGTAAAATGAGTGTGTGACGGTAATCGAGTATTGAAATAAACAATGCATTAAGACGGGACGGTAATCTGGCATTGAAATACACAATGCATTAAGACGTTACAGTAATCTGGCATTGCAATACACAAAGCATAAACACAAACGATGCAGACGGCTAAGCACGCACATGTTTTGATTATTTGTTTCTAACATACGCTTGTAAAGTTAACATAAACGTTAACAAACTATGCACTCGCAAAATAGTTATCAAAAGTACCACGATTATAATTTATTACACCAGACGCGTGTTTCGTCTACAGAAGACCAATCAGTGACGCTCATATCAAACAGTTGAAAAGCCAAAACAGTACAAAGTTGAAGAGCATTGAGGACCCGAAATTCCCAAAAGTTACGCCAAATACAGCTAAGGTAATATACTCCTGGGATCAGAAAATCCTTAGTTTTTCGAAAAATTCAAAGTTTTGTACACAGGAAATTTATAAAAATGACCATATATTTGATATTTATGTCAACATCGAAGTGCTGACTACTGGGCTGGTGATAACCTCGGGGACGAAACGTCCACCAGCAGTGGCATCGACCCAGTGGTGTAAAATAGTTATAAAAGTACCAGGATTATAATTAGATACGCCAGACGCGCGTTTCGTCAACATAAGACTCATTAGTGACATTCATATCAAACAGTTGAAAAGCCAAAACAGTACAAAGTTGAAGAGCATTGAAAACCCAAAATTCCAAAAAGTTATGCCAAATACGGCCAAGTTAATCTACTCCGGGGATCAGAAAATCCTTAGTTTTGTACACAGGAAATTTAAAAAAATGACCATATAATTGATATTCATGTCAACACCGAAGTTCTGACTACTGGGCTGGTGATACTCTCGGGGACGAAACGTCAACCAGCAGTGGCATCGACCTAGTGGTGCAAAATGTTATCTAAAGTACCAGGATTATAATTTAATACGCCAGAAGCGCGTTTCGTTTACATAAGACTGATCAGTGACGCTCATATCAAAATGCGTTTACAGTTTGACGTTCATCGTTTATTAGTACAAAAGCAACATTTCAACATGATTGAATGATGGATTTGTTTGTAAAAAATATGTTTACCAACAACATGTGCATGCATTATTGAGTTTCCTTGGTAACCATACAGCATTGTCTTATTTTATATGTAAATACGACTGTCTGTAATATGATTCAAAGTTTTATAAATTCATGTCTAAACGACGCCTGATTTTTGTTTTCGAAAATTTGTTCACTGCTGTTATAGTTGATAATACAAATAACCGCTTGACTTCCCTTTTTACATTATTTTCCACCCAGTTGTATTTCTAAAGAGCTTATGTCGGTAATCTAGGGTATACATAACGTGTTTTTTTTTTTTTTGTATTTGTTTTGTATTAATTACGCTTACGTTGTACTTTCTTTGTTTAACAAATAAATGTTCGGTAAGCATTGAGTAAAGCAACAGTGAACAGAGCTATTATATTTCATTTCGTATATTATCAATAACCGATGATATGATATACACATCGATCATACTTAAAAGAAATTGAGAGAAAAAATAATCGTGTAATGAAGATTATTCAAAGGGAATGCATAATAGTCAATAAAATAATTAAATCTACCATATCTTTTATATATTTTGTCCTCCAAATTTTATTATTAGTTTAAACCAAATGAGTCTTAGCCACACCATTGAGCAACTGGTCAGATAGTTGACAAAGGTACCAGGATTATAATTTAGTACACCAGACGCGCGTTTCGTCTAAATAAGACTCATCAGTGACGCTGATATCAAAAAAATTATAAAGCCAAACAATTACAAAGTTGAAGAGCATTGAGGATTCAAAATTCCAAAAAGTTGTGCCAAATACGGCTAAGGAAATCTATGCCTGGAATAAGAAAATCTAGAGTTAGTTGTTGTTAAGTAATGATTCGGTTTCCATGTAACATTTTACAAGACTGCATTTTGTTCACTTTAATATTTAATTTCGCATTCCTTCCGCTCCATGTATAATGATATCTTCTCCATTACATACATGGATTGATATATGTAAATCTCGATTTGAAAATACAAGACACATTTCAAATGATCTATTACATTTTATGTTCGTTCTAGTTAACGGTTAAAACAATCCTCTTTTCTTTTATATACTTTATAACCCACTTTAACAAATAGAGACAATTTAAGTTTACAATTGGTATTTGTATGTGTATTTATTGAGTTAGTGGCATGACTAATATTCTCTCTATCAATCATGTGATTTTAATTTCCACAGGGGCAGTGTTTTGTCGTTAATTCAATATGGCCACAATATGGAATTATGTAATTTTATATTTGACTTGTTTTGGATATTATATTCACTGATCAAATCTAGGCGAACCCATCAAAAAGGGAGATTTCTTTAAGTGTTGGTTTATTTTCTAAATAATTTCAAAAAGTTTAAAATTTTGAAAATGTGTCTCTGAGTGAACAGACGGCTTGTTTCTTTCTTCGAAACGGCCATATCAAGTTTTTTTTCTTCTTTTTTTTTGTGACGTTTGTGTCTTCTCTCTAAAACCATAACACTGTTTTTGATTTGTTAAAGTATAACATGTACATTGTATAACCTTTCATGATACGGGTTATGTTCTTGTAAATTTTATGTTGGTATGATAATTTACCCATGACAAGAGGGGTTGTGCTTTATTTTCATATGATAGGACATAACATTTGGGTAAGGGATTAGATTTAGGGTAAGTGTTAGGGTTCTTGGTTGTTTTTTGTTGATTATTGTTATTTTGTTTAGTTTTTTCTAAAGGCAGTTAGTTTTCTCGTTTGAATTGTTTTACATTGTCATTTCGGGGCCTTAACAATCGGACTTGGACTTCTTATAAACAGTGTTTTACTGTGTGCATAGTTGTGTGTTGGTTTATTCTACATTGGCTAGAGGTATAGGGGAGGGATGAGATCTTAAAAAACATGTTTGATCCCGCCGCATGCTTGCGTCCATCCCAAGTCAGGACCAAATGGCCTTTGTTAGTTTTGTATGTAATGTTGGTTCATTAAATGTTTCCGAATTTAATGTGACGTCTATAATTGCTGAAATAGTATACATATTTATTAAGGAGCCAGATGAAGCCCACCTCTGGGTGATGAATTTGATCGCTATGTTGAATACCATTTGGTAACGTATGGCTGATTTTCCGCTCCTTGGTTGGAGTTTTTGTTTTTCGGATACGTTTCCCTTTCAATTTTCAATTTTATTTCAAATGTGTTTCGCCTCTGGTCTTAAACGATCTTTTTTAGCTTCATTCTTAGTTTACTAACAAATAGTCTTACTATTGGAACAGTCACTGAACACCTTTTGGGATATTCAAATTTGAAAAAACAGATAAGAAACGGCTCCAAAATTAAGGCAGCGCCCTTTGAATGTTCCCAAGGACTTCACTTGAAACAAGGACTACCCATCTTCGGATTTCAAATGTTTGGCTTTGAGCGTTCCTGATGAAGGATAATACAGAAAAGCGCTTCGGACGCAATAAATTATTAAACGTGTTGTCTTCCATTTTTTTTACAGAAATAAAGTTTGAAGAAAACATAACTCTAAAGCCAGTTATATTCATTAGCAGACTTAACTAAGGCAAGTATGATACAAAATAAAAATATGACTAAGTTGATAATTCCAAAAGCATGACCAAAACACATTTCTTGCAATTCAGAACATTTAACACATTATCCTAGATATAGGATATGTAGCATGCGTATAAAGACCAAATATGATGTGAACTATTCTCTTAATATTTTTTTTAAATGTCTGACATTCTATTTAGTGGAGTGACCAAGCCAACAAATTTTCAACTTTAATGGACCACACTACCTGCAGGCTAAATCATGATTTTTTGGTAAGAGAAATTTTTATTCTTTAATGTTTGACTGGTCGTAGAAATAAAATATGGTGCATTGTTTTAAAATAAGATCACAGGTTAGTGATTGAGTTTTTCACTTTTGTCAATTTATTTCACAAGAGGTTATAAAGTCTCCAAATAATATCTGAATTGTTACTAAACAAGAAATGTATAATGAAAAAAAAAACCTGTGACACTCCATTTTCAACTGAATTTGAAAATAAAAAACCCACCAAATGCCCATTTTAAGGGGAATCCAGACTAGCAACAATAAGAAAATAGACGATGGAACAACAACCGACTCTCAATTCATTTTTTAACAACGCATTACTTCTAAAGATATATATTTTTTAATTTAACGGCTTTTATAAAAAGTATCGAAGTAAATTCGATTTTTGCTTTGATGTATGTTTATTGCCAGTGACAAATATTTACCAATGCGATTAAATCAAATGAGTTAAACGAAGGACTGAAGGATCAACGTATATTTTTTTTAGGTTTTATGTTATTTTGCCTTACAGAAGCACACATGGTCATCGTTTTCATAGTCGTCTTCTTTCAATTTTGCTCGGCGAGTTAAATAATTGCTACAACCATCAGACCCTCCACTTGAACAAATATTGGTACACGCTAAATTCCGTTGGTTGCATACAATTTTTTATTGCAAGCTGTTTTTTCCTTGCACGTACAAACAATGTCTTGAAGGAAATCTGATGACATAGGTCCCTCAAAGAAAACCTAGAGCAAACCGGTTTCACAGGCCCAGTAGTCAGCACTTCGCTGTTGAAAATAGGACTGTAGAAGACACGGGGTTCAGACTCATTAACGCAGCCTTCCACAGAAGATTTAACCATCTGGTTGCCACGTTCACGAGATTTAAGAAGAAAATCCTGAACATCTTTTGCGGCTTGCATTCCTGTAGAAATATTTATCAATGACTAAGGATGATCGGTAACATTAAATGGATCGGTCATATTTGAATGCACATACCCTATCAAATCAGAGACATTCTTCTTCTCTCGTGATATTGCTATTGGCTTGTCTTCTTCGTGACTGTTCAGTATCTGCATCTGTGGGTAATCCCGATCTTGATCTCATTTCAGAACTAAAATGCGAAAGGATATGTCTTGTAAGCATCCATCGGGGTTTTTCCTTGTCAGTCATATAATGCCGCTACAACCTTTTGAATCTTAAATAATAGTTTTTTTTTTCTGTAGCCATATCACTACAGATACCGTTTGATGCTCCAGGTTTTTGTCTGATTAAAAAGTGACTTGACAAAAAGACAGATTTGAACGTTTCAGGCAGATTCACCTAGCATAGTTCGTCCGATTGGTAATGAAAACGCATGGCAACATTGCAGCTACCATTTACAAATGTAAAAGCCACAATCCATTACGTTCAGCCCTAATGTTCTGTAACAATATCTCAACTGTACATATTCCAAATTGCAAAGGTTGGTAATAGTTAACAAGAGTGTATTCTGAATTCTTCTAACAATGGCAACATATGTTCTTTAAAAACAGAAAAAGAACTGTTCAACATATTCAATACCTTCATTGCATTTAGGTCTTCAGCAAATGAACTGTGACAGTCAAAGAGCGCCTTCCATACGTTTGGTTCAATATTATTTAAAACCGTTTTCGACTTTGCACCAATCGAAGAATGCTTTTAAATCAAACAAAGGAGCCATGAGAGCCCCATAGACTAAAGTTAATGCTCGAACACAACGATTAAACTGTTTTCCAACAATCATCTGATCTACCGTACTAGTTTTAGGAGCATAAGTTCCAGAGTCAACAAGAAGGTCATAAAGCCCAGCTGATGCCTATATCTTGCCAACTGTTGCTATAAAATAGGAAAGGCCATGACTTCCTCCATGTCTTATAATGTGCAATTAAAAAACGTTTGGCAAATACCATTTCAATTGTTTAGCAATATCATACAATTAATTGTAAAACATTTGCACAGCATATTGTTGACCGGCACGTTTTGACATATCTAAATATTGTTTCATAGTCGTAAATAATGTTGCCATGTCGCTAGGCTTGCCATATGTAACCGAAGTCTAGGCTACAAACGAAAATTCAGATTTAACCTCTGATAGACTTTTGTAAGAACCGGCCCAAAATGGAACAATTTGTTCAGTAATTTCTGCGGAAAACGGAACCAAATTTAGGTTCCGTCTCGACAGAACTCACAGAAATACCAAAGACATGTCAGATATATCTAAATTTTCCATGAAACAAGACACTATCTTCCCATCAACACCAGAGTAACGAGTAGGTCCATATCGTTCTGTTGGCTTGTCGAAAGGAAACATTGCCATACGATTGGTATTCGAATCATCCAACGTCAAAGTTCGTTCTATTCCCCGTTAAACATTGATGGAACTTTTGTGTGGCGTTTGGTTATTCCTTTAGATACTGAAATACAGCTCTAGCCATGGAGTGAATGTTATTTTTACCATCGATGGTCTCAGCATTTATGTCAATATTTTCTCCTCCCTCCTGTATATTACAACCAACTTCTTTAAATAGAGCAATGCCATTTCGTATATGGGGCATGTCATGGATTCTGTCTACTTTAAAATTTGCTAAACTAGTCAGATATCTACGTACTTCAGCGCAGGATGTACAAAACCATGAGAATTTGGACTTCCTATCAAATTTTGAGAGCCAAACGCATAGTGTTATTGTAATGCCAAACCAAGTAGAAATGGGATAAACAGGTTCTTTTTTTAAAGCAAGTATGCATTCTGCTATTGCCAGGACCTTTTGCAGTTTATGGGCAGGAAGTTCAAAAGTATTTCTACAATCTGTCCATGAGCATCGGAATAACGAGGAGGTCCATATCATAATCACTGAACTATACATGCAAAGTGAAAATTCCTCATTAGATAATTTATTAGAAAGAGTTGGAATGACTTCAACACTTTACAAAAGGAAGTTTTATATCATTTTAATTCGGAAGATCATGAAATTATCGATGTATTTAAATTTACAAATGTTGTAACCACTTCGTTAAAATAATATAAAGTTTGCTTTAGTTAGACTGAGTGAAAATGGACAAAATTAAGGAAATTTTTAATAAATTATAGTTTTACAATATGATTAAACACTTTAAATTCTGTATAAAATGCAAAATCATAGGTCAAAAGACTAAAAACAGTAACATTTTTTTTTCCAATGTTAAAATTAGAAAAAAAATCCAAATGTCTTTTTTCTTTCCGCTTTACAAAAAAAATGCACCACAGAAAATGTCTACAACCGGGCAAAAATGTAAGCTTAAGGTATTGGCATTGCAAAAAAATCGTTTTTATCCTGCAGTTATGCCGGTCAATTAAAGTCGTAAAATAAGCACCTGTTTCTTAATTTGTCACTCCACTAATTGTTCGAATACAATGACAGTTGTAAAACGCATTTTGTGTACAAAAATTACTTCATTTTGTTATCAAAGTTGTGGTTAATTATAACAATTTATTTCGTTTTTATGCCAATGTTATCTTGAACAAAGTTTCAATAATATTATACAAATATTTTATCATACTCTATCTGAAAAAGGAGGCTGGTTTTCCCAGGTTTAAAAAATCAAGGTGTTGCAATACTTTTTTCCATGTGTATATATTCCATCGTGTCAACATTGATTATCCAGCATCAAGAAACGATATTGCGACATTGGCTATTTGTTAATAGGTCATTAGAAAATCATGTGGTTTTTCAATATCACATAAGTACAATGAAGTATCAACACGAGACATCAATATAATCCCAAAAGCATTAAAAAGCCTTTTCATAGACACTTAATTGTATACTTTAAGTGAAAAAAACTTGTTTTATGCGATATGACATAATACGGATTGCTATACCCCATCTTTTTTTTTAATTCAAATTGTATTCAAACTCGTCAAACGCATACTTCTCAATAATCGTGTTTCGTTCCAGAACAATTACACGTAGACATATTTGTCGAAAATATATTTGTGTTTGAACATGTTGAACGTGTCAACTAATATGTTGCAACATTTTATTTAATTTATAAAGGTCAATCATTCGGTCTTAACTAAATTTTGACTTCATAGTGGATGGCTCCGCATGGGAGTCATACATACAATTATTTGATACTGCACATAACTAAGTTATTCGTCTGTGTCTTGGTGCCTTTGAAACCTCGCCAGTTGAGAGTGTATATGTAGAAGCCTTCGAACCTTAGTCTATCATAGACGTTTGAAGCTTTTGTATAATATGCTGTCAGACAGCATTGATTACAACTGTGTTTTCATTCCTATTTATTTATTTTTGAAAAACATGACAACAATCTTTCTCAATTTGATTTCGTCCAGAACCACATATAAATACCTTTGTTTTGAAATATGTTGCCCCTTTTATGGAAACTTCCACAGCCAAATTTGATATTTTTATTGTATCCGTAAATCCAATTATGTTGAAACAAATTATCATTGGAATCTGCAACATAATGCTGAAATAAAATTCACTTGGATATCGTGGTATAAGCTTAATGTCAACTGTTGCCAAAATGTTTAGCTCTATTCTTAACCGCAGACTTACCTCTTATTTTGAGCGGAATAGCACTCTCTGTAATGAACAGACTGGATTCAGAAAAATGAGATCCTGTTTAGACCACATTTATACATTGTGCACCATTTTAAGAAACAGAAAGCTAATGAAACTGGATACACACATATGTTTTATAGACTTTAGCAAGGCTTTCGATTCTGTTAACCATACTTACCTCTGGCATAAACTTGTTAAAGCGGGCGTTTATGGAAATATGCTGAGATCGATCCAAAGCATGTATACAAACCTTCAAAGCTGTGTTAGACTTAACGGTACTCTTTCAGATTGGTTTTCGGTCGAAACTAGTGTTCGACAAGGAGATAATTTGGCTCCCACATTATTCTCACTCTTCATCAACGACTTAACTACAGATATTAATGCTTTGAATTGTGGAAACCGTCTAGATACTAACTTTGAAATCAGTACATAACTATACGCTGACGATATTGTGCTTATGTCGGATACAGAAAATGGACAGCAAAAACAATTAACAGCACTAGATAACTGGTCTGTGAAATGGAGCTTGCAAGTGAACTGTGATAAAACGAAAGTTATGCACATTAGACTAAAATCATCTCCGTGGTCAGATAGAATATTTAAGATGAGGAACACAACTATCGAATACACACCAAGATATCGATACCTAGGACTTACAATATCTTAAACTCTTGAATACAACGAGTGCGTGAACGAACTCATCACAGCTAGTAGTAGAGCACTTGGTGCCTTATCATCAAAATATTTTCTGGTGGATGGTTTTGATTACGAAACATACACAAAATTATTTACAAGTACAGTTGTTCCAATCATGGACTATGCATCAGGTGTCTGGGGTTACAAGCCTTGCGATAATATTGAAAGACTCCAATACAGAGCAATCAGGACATTTATGGGAGTTGGGAAATGTAGTCCGATTCCGGCTATTTGTGGTGATATGGGTTGGACCCCTGCATATATCCGTCGGCAGTGTAACATGATAAGACTTTGGCATAGAATAACAAGTATGCACGTAGGTCGAATTCCAAATCGTATTTTCCAATGGGATTCAACTTTATCAGAAAAATATAAGAAAACATGGTACAACGAGCTAAAATCAGTGATGGAAAAGGTTGAACTTTTGGAACTATTTAACTACACAAATGGACTAAGTGTAAAATTCATTGCCATCTACTCAGAACTTTTGCTCCGTCAAAAACATCATGATAAATGGAAACTGGATATTGTGAACATGCCAAAATTACGATCTTTTAGATGTCTTGAAACAAACTTTAAAACACAGCAGTACAGTACCACTAATATAACACGACAACAGAGATCGACTTTAGCCAGAATGCGTTGTGGGACTTTTCCGTTGGAATTAGAACTTGGGCGTTATCGTGGTATCCCGTCAAATAGACGTTTTTGTAAAGTTTGTAATGACAATGTATCCGTTGAGGACGAAAAACATGTTTTTTTTATTAAATGTCCTTTGTATTCGAGTGAAAGAAACAATGCCTTCGCTGACTTTCAGCAATGTAACACCATAGACCTTCCCGTTCTTTCTGATGACGAAATATTCATTAAATTACTACAGACTGTAAACTAGTGTCAAACTATATATTCAATATTTCAAAAATCAGAACTCAGTTACTTTCTCATTGTGATATTTAAATAATCTTGTTATAAAATGTTCTTGAAGTATTAATTTCATATTTTCTATATTAGCGCAAATTATAGAAATTAATTGACAGTGCTTCGTAAGCCTTTGAAGGCTGGCTGATTGACTTTGTATATATGTATGTAAAATAAATGTTATATCAGGTTGCACTATAAATAAACTTATATATATATATATATATAACCTGTAACCTTTTTACTTGCATGGTTTTATGAGAATAATAAAATTAACGGTACCAATTTTTTCTTGCACCAGATGCGCATTTCGACAATACATGTCTCTTCATGGATGCTCGTGGCTAAAATATTTGAAATCCAAAGCTTATATAAAATATGAAGAGCTATAATCCCAAAGGTCCAAAAAGTATAGACAAATCCGTGAAAGGAATCAGAGCTTTGCACGAGGGAGATACATTACTCAATTAATAATAATTTATAATATTTTGTAACAGCAAATTTTAATAACACAAAAAAATCCGTATTTTCATGCCAGTACCGAAGTACTGGCTACTAGGCTGGTGATACCCTCGGAGACTAATAGTCCACCATCACTAAATAAATAAACTATCACTCTATCTATTTATTTATCTAAAAAAAAAAACATTCACTGCATTATTAACTAAACTTCCGAAATACTCATAAAATTTGGAATAATATTTAAAATATTAGTAACAATTTGTTTTTTAGACTATTTGATCAGATTGTTTTATTTATATTTTAAAGTTGATATATATTATTATGTAAGTGTTGATTATTATTGTGTTGAAGTTATATATTATGATTAATTATTGTGAAATTTTTATTTCAATACTCTATTGAATACATTTTTAATTTCAAGTTGTTGTCCAAATTTCATTTTTTTTTAAAATATTTCCTAAATTGATCACACTCAGTTGATAGATACAAAGAATATGTCTAAGACTTGGTCGAGTATGATTCAGACTAGGTCGAGTACGGTTCAGACTAGGTCTAGTACGGTTTAGACAAGGTCGAGTACGGTTCAGACTAGGTCGAGCATGGTTCAGACTTGTATAAAATGGTTAAGTACTAGTCAAGTACAAATTCAGACTGTTAAGTATGGTTCAGACTACAGTCGAGTATTATCAAGTAAATTTCAGACCAATTCAGACTGGTCGAATAAAAATCAGTACAGTCGAGTACAGATATAGGCCATTTCAGACTTTTTCTGGTTTGTAGTGAAATGATGGTCAACACTGAAACGGAAGCAATAGATAAACATGTATTATAAGTTGATAGACAGTAAGAATAAAATAAATGCATTCGAACGTTACCCAGTTGATTCAATATGTACAGTGTACGTATACATTTGTAGAGTTATCAATACGATTTTGAATTCAGTCTGATAGATTATGGTTTTAATTTCACAGCAAAACATTTCTAAAATCATCAGTCAGGTATTAATCAGAATGGATTCCGCGTAAGAAAACATCGGAAAGTCATTTTATTGCGATTTAACAAAAAATCTGCATTATGGCAAATTTAACGACAGGGCTAAAACGATAGTATAATGTTCACACTTTTTTAAATATCTCATCAAAAATTAGGTTTCAAAAACAATTCTGTCGCACGACTATCTATCCATAGGCACACTGAATCGCTATCCGTATATGGGTTTTCACTTGGACCATCACACTCTTTACAAGTTGACTTGTCACTGTACTTTATGTTATGTAAAATTATATGATTTACAGTAAACTCGTGTGAACAATGCTCACATATAAGTGATTAAAACCGATATACAGATGAGATGAGTTAAAAAATTAGAATGTAAAATAAGTTGTAGACATGTGAACAGTAAGCGAAGTTTGGCGGGAACACGACCAAAGATGGTCATGTTTGAAGTTGTTCACATTATACATTAATACTACCCGTAACCTCAACTTGACCATAAGAAAGTAGTGAACGTATCTTGTTATTTCTGCATATTTTATAATGGTCAGTACGGTTGCAAATTTAGGTCTGCATTACACTATATGCAATAATACTGATTGATTTTAAAGCGAAATTGTATTTGTGATAACTTGTAGTGAATCATTTCTTCTCGTCGATACGTTGGCACTAACAATAATCAATCAAGCCATTCTATGAACACGTCTAGTTTGGAATTCCTAAAGAACGAGATAACCCCCGAGTTGGACGACTTCAGAACTCAAAAGTGTGACTGGGTAGAAGACATATGGTCGTTACGTCCGATTGATTGTGCGGGACATATAAGTACGCAGCTATATCCGATCAAAATGAGGACGATAAATCCGAAGCCATGCTCTCCGCTGGATACAAAAAGTGCATTATGTCTTATTTTATATAATAGAGATAAAACAAGTTTAACAGAAAGTTTTGGGAAATAATGGTTCTAAATGTTTCAAAAGTAAAAACATTATGGATAGTATCTTAAAAAAGCCAGTAAGCAAATATAGCGAAATTACAAATGTTTATGTAGTTAACAGATCTTTTACTACTATTTATAATGACCTTGTGAAGTACGGTCTATATGATTCACATACTATTTCTAAATAAGTGTTGAAGGCCGTACTTTAACCTATAATGGTTTACTTTTTTAAAATGTTATTTGGATGGAGAGTTGTCTCATTGGCACTCACACCACATCTGCCTTTATCTATATAAGGACTCTCAAGTTTGTATTTCCTTTCCCTCTCAATCAACATGTTTAAAAATGACCGTATATCTTGTTAAGGTTGCCGTTAATGTAGTTCCTATGCGAAATTACATTATCAGTAATTTACTGCTCTAATCTTAACAGTGTGTCCCAATTCGTATGTTATCACCTTTATTGTATCTTTGGTTATGCTTTATGCAAATGTACAAACTATCTCATTTTTATTTCATTGTAATCCATATCGGAATTTTTCGGATATGCACAGTTTTATGTATATTAGTAAAATACCACACATATACCATTCTCCATACTACATGTACTACTTTAGTTCTTACAATTACAAATACAGAATATCCTTTTTCAGGATATACAATTATGATGATACGAAGCAGGCAAATAATACTAAGTGAGCTTTAGGGAATTATTCAATACTTTTACCAATTGAATAACGAAGTTATTTAAATTGGTATTATGTTAATTTCTTTTTTGTGTATTAAATATCACATGTATGCATTGCCGAATATACATCGCGTAATTTTTTTAAATTATTATTGTAGTGTATAACTTGAACAAAGCAACTCTAACTATGTCTGCAGAATCTAAAGAAAGACTTGCAAGACTAGGCAATATTGTCAAGAAACTATTCCCGAAAGTAATGCAAAAAATATTAAAAGAATGTATTAGTCCTAGAGGATTACAAGTGAAATATCAACTAAATAACATACCTACCGATTTCACAGATAGTGAAATATCCTTGATGGAAAAACTTCCAAATTTAAATAACTTCACAACCGAATTGTGCTTTAAATTATTGCGATTTGAAAATTTATTGCATGAACCGTCGTGTAAGTGGGGTAATGTTCCACACGATACGGAAATTGAAATCGGCGACGATATTCAAAGAATACTTAATGCAACTAATGACGTTATCAGTAGAAAGTCGGATGAAATATCACAGCTATATTACGAAGAGTTCCAAAAAAGAACACAAGAGGTTCTAAAGAGAGTGGACACTTATCTCTGTCAAGATATTTCTATACAATTGTACCAAACAATTCAGAACTCTGATATTGATATTACTGATATGCTTCAACAACTGGCACTTATGCAGCAAGTCAATGGTATGGTTAATAGTAGTATAAAACTATGACGTTTAACCGTAAACATATTTGATATCTCATCAGATTTACCATAAAATGTGTGAAATTCATGAAAGTAAGAACATAAATAACACAATTAACAATTATAACACATACGTTATATGTTTGACAATAATCGCGCTTTTATGTGTTTTGAAATATAGTGGTCGTGATACAATTCTTGAAACCCGTAAAATACTGACTAATATTGGTATGTTTAATTTTAGTTTCTTTCACTTACTTTTTATCGGAATGTGTAGTTCTCATACGTAAGGGTATTATTCGTCATGTATGAAATGACGAAACGGCCGATATGATGTCAATAATTTGTTTTTAATTAATCTTACATGAATGAAATATCAGGATTTAAGTGCGTCATTTGGGCTTTGCTGATTGGCATCTCAAAAGAATAAGTCTCCGCTGCATCTTTAAATGACACTCGTATTGATATTAGTACCGTAATGTCTATTTTGCATCCTGCCATAGAGGCACACACAAATCCAGGACAAGTAATCTTAAGTTGACCGTAAAAACAAATTTTCTGTTATATATCATTGGTGGCGACTCTTAAAATTATTAAGTAAAGTAGTTATATAACATATAAAACTGCGTTTACTGTATTTGTAGTAATCCAGACAGTTGATGAGGATAGTGAAAACACAGAACGTTATTCAAGAGTTTCACGAGTGATCATTGACACTTTCCTAAATATCTTCAGAGATATAATCCGCTCAAATATTTCTGCTAACAAATTGTACCAAATATGTTTGCCGCATCTAAAAAGTTTCTCCTATGATCAGCAAACTGTATTAATAGGTGCGAAGTCGTCCAATTCATATGATTCAATGGACATTACATTGATCTATAAGTTGTTACGAGAGTTTTTGCTGATAAGTCCTCCTACAAATGGATGGGGAAATAAACCAGAAGAAGCAGATATGAAACTGGCAGATGATGTAGAACGCATTCGTCGTTACAGAAACCATTTTGCTCACCGATGTAACACAAACATCGGAACAGATGAATTTGATAATTATTTCGACAAGTTCCGTGATATTGGTTGTAGAATGGATCGGAACTTTTTCAACAAGACAAATTATGAACGACTTATAATAATGCATAAGACATGTAGTATGGATAAGCAAATGCAGACCAAATACATGAACGCCTTAAAACAGCTGGAAAATATAAAATGTAAGGTATATACCATCAGCGTTTTTAAAACATATTTATGTTATTACAGTAGCCAAAATTTATAGATTATCGTTGGTTAACTCAACGAGATTGATTGTCTCGCTTAAGCCGGTACGGTGAGCAAAGCAATCGAGTTGACATGACCAATGATAATCTGTTTATCGCTATTTTACTTATGAAGATATTGTGAATTTTCTTGACAACGGCAATCGTAAAATAGCGATAATTGTATAAATTTCCTGAAAGTATATGCAGAATCATGAGATTCTGTATATTTGCCGACGGAGCTGTTTTTTGTGATTTTTAATGAGTCTTTGAGATTCTTTGTTATTTTGCATTTTGTTTATAGATTACTCTTATTCTGCTCATATATTTCTGAGCTGACGTATATCAATTACTTTCACCAAAAGAGAGGCGAAGAATGAATATTTGGAAGTCGAAATACAAACTATACCATGGCAAAAAACATTAAAAAAACACGACGAAATGACAACAAAAATACACCAAAACAACTTAGAAACCTAGAAAAGGGGCAAACAAAATACAAACGAAGCAGTAACAGTTTCCTGTTTCACATGGAGAGGCCGTCATTTTACAAATATAGTCATAAGTCTAAGTCAGTTGGTTACATTAGAGTAAATCGGGACGGGCTACCAACTCGTTATGGCGTCCAGAAAATTTGCCTTCATCATTTATAGTTTATAATAATTTTCAGCAGATTGAGAGTTGTATAAATATGGCATGATAACGAGATAGAAGTTCTTAGGTGTATTTATATTTTTAATCAAATACAGGAGATGCATGGTAACTATTAACGTTAGTGAAAAAATAAAATTTTGCATGGCAATATTATAAATTTGACCCGATATATTTATTCATGCCGAAAACCCTCATGATCCATAGTGTTTTGATGTATAGCGTACATTGTACTTGAAATATTTTTACAGGAACACACTTTTGTGCCCGATTTAATTTGTATGCGTATTTATATCTACAGCAGCATTTGTTTTCACATTCATTCTTTTTTGTTGTTTTTTTACGGGTGATGAACGTTTTCAGAGTTGCACTTCCTTGTTAATTTTTATATTTTTATGGCGGATTTAGTTTACAAAACATGTATGTTTCTGTTCTTCTTGTTTTCGTCCGTTCCATATGTGTTATATATTTATAGATTATTCACGTTTTTATACGCCCGTCAAAATTTTGACGGGACGTATTATGGTATACAAATGTCCGGTGTCCGTCCGTCTGTCTGTCCGTCCGTCTGTCTGTCCGGCATAAACATGTCGCACAGTAACTTTAGAACGACTTATCCAAATTTCATGAAACTTAACATAGTTGTTTCTTATGATGGTCAAATGATCTGTATACTTTTTGGTGAAAATATGATTAAAACTTTTTGAGTTACGGTACTTTGTAACTAAAACAGGGGTGTGTTTTTTTCACATGTCGCACCGTATCTCAAAAACGATTCTTGATTATGGCTTAAAACTTTAAACACGTCATAGTTATATTAATCTTAATATCTGTATACTTTTTGGTGATGATTCAAAAATTGATTTTTGAGTTATTGAGTATTTTGTAAAAAAAGGGGAGGGTTTTTTTTACATGTCGCACCATATCTCAAAAACGGTTGATGATTATTGCTTAAAACTTTTCACATGTCTTTGTTATATTAATCTAAAGATCTGTATACTTTTTGGTGATGATTCAAAATTTCATTTTTGAGTTATTGAGTATTTTGTAAAAAAGGGGGAGGTTTTTTTTACATGTTGTGCCGTATCCCAAAAACAATTTATGATTATTGCTTAAGCCTTTACGTACTTCTTTGTTATATCAATCTAAAGATCTGTATACTTTTTGGTTTTGATTCAAAATTTTATTTTAGTGATATTTAGTTTTTGGGGTTTCACATGTCCCGCCATATCTCAAAAAATATATATGGTTATTGCTTCAAACTTTCTCAGAAACTATTTATGATTAATGCATAAAACTTCCACACAAGACGTCGGGCGTATCATGCGCTCATGGCGCAGCTGTTTATTCTTAAACGAGATGCATTTTCTCATTCTCATCTCATCGAAGGGCGAGATGAGAAGAGAATGAGAAAATGCATCGAGTTTAAAAAAAAAACATAAATAATTTATGTATCGCTATTGTGTGTATTTTCGAATATAAATTGATACAAATTCCATCAAAAAATATATCTTACACGATGATAATGCATTTCCTTTTTAGGTACTATTTTTCGGCGCAGGCTTATTTGATATAAATATGTAATCACACAGCTTGTTCATTCAGTTGAAAAAAAAAGTTGTTTCATCTGATCATCCGCTGTGTTCAATTATGGCGAACACCATTTTCACCGTTTTAAAGTCAATGTTAGATTGTAAATTGGATGTTTGATTAATATTTTAAGTCGTGACTTCTTGTTTTTCAGTTTCAGTAGTTTGCTTTTTACTAAATGTTTACTAATTGAAATTTGGAACGTCAGGTGAAAATTTTCCAAATTGTGCATACAAATTTTCCTGATATTCAAAGTTTTCTATGATTTGAAGCGTTGTATCTAGGTCGAACTCCGAGTCCTATAATTCTGATGTGTCGATGACTGAGCATAGCACACGAAGAACTATACATGTATTCAGAAGAAATGCAGACAGACCGATGATCATTTGTAGTAGATTTATGTAGAATTGACATTTTTTATTTGTTAGAAACATGATTTGATCACTTTTATTAAATATAAATTGATTAATTATTAAATTCACGGTAAAATATTTACTGAACGTCTTACGAGAAATCATCTTTTATACAGCAAGTATAGCAGTGTTTATTTCCTAAATAGTAACATAGCTATATGTCGTATTATGTCAATTTCATCATGGAACACTTTCTTCCAAATCAGGGGTTCATTAAGGGATTGAGATAAGTTTGGCATTTGTATTACGATTTGAAAAGCTATCAATGTATTAATTTAAGTTGCAGTATAAAAACAATTTTAGTTCAATGTCATAAAATTATATACTTTTTTGTATTCGGCGCAAAACTGGGGAAGGGCTCGGTAGAACCTCGCCCTTTTCCAGTTTCTCAGCCTCATACAAAAAAGTTCATATTTCCCTGACATTGACCTAATATTGTACATTTCTGTTGACCGATAAGGTTTTTTATAGTTTCGGCTAAACTTTTCTGATTGGCCGACACTATAACGCGTGGATGTGAATTGTACGCTGTTGCTAAGGACCTTAGAAACAAGCGATAACTTTCATTCACTCTACTCGAGTGATATGAAAATTATCACAAAAAAAGATCAAAGGAAAAATACAGATAATAGCGTTAATAGAATATATACGTCTCCGCAATTTAAGCTATATATACGTATACGTATTATACAGAGTGGACAAAAATTATAAAGTAACATCATTTGGGATATTTAAATTACTGGTTGTCGTCTAGTTTCATTCTTAAAATGCGCATCGTATAAATGTATGTATTTATTGTATAAGTACTTTCAATTTACAGTGCAATTTGAAAACAAACCTATAAAGTTTTTCTGGGGAGAAAGTTTTAATCACAGTTTAATGAATCTGAGATCTATATTGAAGGAAGAATCATCAGAAGGTAATTAGTATGAATATATGATATTTTTGTGTTACTACCTCAGAAAACAAAATGAAATTAAAGAATATATATACTATAAAATAGCTTTTAAATAAATCACGAATCCAAAGAATGATTGATTGGTTGACGTTTTCTGAACGTTCAGTGGCAAATACAAGACAATGGTTAGATAAAGACACTTTACTATGCAACAGGTCACATACAAATTTCTCAAAGATTCGTTCCCATCCTTTCTCACACCACATTAATCTTGGGCTTAGCTTACCCATTCCTACCGGTCCTTGCTAGGTACCTGTACATCACGAACAGGCTAACAGATACGACACCTTGGCAAGGTTAATAAAGACGGAAAAACATACAGAATTTTTCATGAAGTTCAGTGAAAAGTCACATCATAATTTGGAGATTAGTTGATGTAAAAAGTACCAATGGTATACGGATTTCACCTTTGACCTCAGAAATTAAAAAAACCCATGTTAGATGCTTTCATAAAGAGCGGATTTGAAGATTTAAATAACTGCCAAGCAAGTACATATTTTCATTTATGCAAAAGATCATTTTTTCAATAGCTATAAATATCATCATGTAAATAGCTTTATAACATTAGACTTGTAAGACATCACATAACAAAAAAAACTCCGAGGAAAATTCTTAACGGAAAGTAATATAATGATACACTTTATAATATTTAGAAGAAAAACGTAAAGTCCGTGTACAGATCATTTTCCAGTACGAGGAGGAAGTCGAAACAACAATTGATATTCTGAACTCCCTCAGAGACGAGATCAACAAAGACTTGAGTGGAATTGAGTTCATTGTTGCCACTAAAGGGAGTGTAGTTCTACATGTAGAGATATTGGCGGTATTTCTGGAAACAGATCAACTATTACAATCTACCCTTATTTTATTCCTGAGAAGGATTTTAGAACGTATTACGACCTTCAATACTAAGACTATTGATTTGGTATTGATACCTGTTCAAGGTGTGTAACTAATGTTCTATAAAAACGATATCTTAATTTCGATTTTAAATAACTAAATGTTTGTTTTAAGTAAAATGACAAATAATTTTCAAATTTTTAGGACGATTAGAAATTGACAATACCACACAGTACGTAGGTTCTGCAAACTAAATTGACCCGAATAAAAGTCGGAACTGAAAGAAAAAAAGTTGATATGCGCTACTATTTTATTAAAGGTTTATTTTCAATATGTATATGCCTCGAACGACTAAAAGTTAAAGCTTCTACTTAATTCTGTACAACCTTTCCCGTCACTTTGGGTCTCCCTCATACTTCAATTTCTCCGCTATACATGTGAATTTAAACTGGTAACGTTCCCAAGTTATGTCTCTATGGGATGGAACAGATATCTTATCTAGGAACGTTAACCAAACAAACTATTTATGAATAAAAAATAAAATCACAAAAATACTGAACTAAGAGGAAAATAAATTCGGAAAGTCCATATAAATCACATGGCAAAATCAAATAACAAAACGCATCAAAAACGAATGGACAAGAACTGTCATATTCCTGACTTGGTACAGGCATTTTCAAATGTAGAAAATGGTGGATTAAATATTATATATATCTAAAAAAAAAAGGCGTGTTTTGGAAAACTGAAGGAAACCTTCAGGTCAATGATAAAAATAATATTCTTTAGATAAAAAAGAAGAATATGTTATAAATACACATGCTACATGGATCTTGAAATACCCAAATGTTGCTAAGGACATTTCAAACCTCAATGACAGAGATGTTGTTGTCCCCACATACAAATTCCAAAACATCTTTTTTGTGTGTATGTAAATCACATTACACAAACTGCTTCATAGCTGAATTAGATATTGACAATTCACTTGACAATTAAAACACCCCAAACAAAAACATTACACATACTAAAGAAGAAATCATTACGACATTATCTTAGGACTGTACCCTTTAAGAATTAATAAACTGTACTTTGTTATGACCACTTTAATTGCTCATTAGGGGGAACAAATGATGCTAGCATTATCCTTTAACTTCACCTTCTGCTATGAGAATATGACGACGTCCTCTTACAAAATATTTTAAAAGTGTGTGACTATGATGCACGAATCTGTTGTCTTGTGGATACTTTTTGCTTTTTAAGTTTTTATCTTTTCATATGCTCATTATAGATTTAAATGGGCATTCAGATTTTAAACAGTTCACAGCCGATAGGTTTCGTCTATAGTCTATATGATTTGATGTCAGGTTAAAACTAGAGACTTGAAGGAAACACGACAAAATCAAATTATAAAAACAACAAATGTTATCTTTAAATCATTCCATATTTGAATAGTAATCAGTATATTAAAGATTTCAACAATATAAACGTTACTACCAGAGGTTATATATTTTTCTTACCTCTTCCTTTCAGAGTTCACACAATGGAATGCACCAACAACCATGGGAGAACCAGTTTACTTAGAATTTGATTTCGAGGCCGAGTTATTTAAAACCAACGACCAAATGGAGGAGCAATTTAGACATATATCGGACGCCATCATCATACATTCAAACGGAGGAGGAAAAAACAATAACATTACTGCAACAGTTCTACCTATTTGTCTTGGTAATTAATTTAAGGCATTTCATAATTTGTAAAAATGTAAAAAAAAAATACATCTAAAACAGATAAATAACAGTGTTTTCTGTTTTTAAATTTGTGTTGTCGTAATAATCCTGTATTTTTTCGGCGAGCCAATGCAGCTGTCTTTTAATCAAAACAGCTAACTTCGACCTATTAAGACTGAAGGGGTACATTATACTGGATTAAAAATATATAAAAAAGAATGATGATACCTTTTTGATCGAATAAAATAAATAACTACCAAAAGCTAAATGTTAAAATCTACATATGTAGGCAAACTAATTAAATTCATTATAGATACCAGGACTAAATTTAGTATATACACAATCAAGATGAACTAAATTAGCTGGCGTTAAACACTTATGTGTGCTGTCAACTTATTTTCGATGGCGTTGCATTAAAGGGAATTGAGTTGACACTTCGGAACGATAAAATTATACCCTTGAATTTTTCATCTTTATTTCAATTTAAAAGTCCACGGTCAATGTAAAAAAAGAATAGCTGATCAAAGGTTTCAAATATCGGAAATTGTTCGTTACCGAACAACACTTATACATTCGCTTTTGATTCATGATGCGTTGTGTGGAAAGTCATTGAACATTTCTTTATTCTATAATGATTCTATATTTATCGAATATATATATATATATATTATAATGTAACTGTAAAATAGTTTTTTGTTTTCGTGGTGTTATTTTTACACGTGTATAGAAATGTACGTAGGTGGATATTTTTTAACTCTAAGAGTTATTGCGATGGTTCATAACGTGCAAAGAACGCCACAAGAGGCATCGGATTTAATTCACCAATTGTGACAGAACGTGGATGCGTACTTGTACATCCTGAATAACCAACGGATGTCCTACTTTGTCAACGGTTTTGCTGTCGTTCAGAAGAAAAACCTGACCATGTTTCTATTCTCGACTAATCATTAGGGTTGATGACGTCTAGACAAAAAAATACACACGAAAGATAATTAACAAAATCGAACCCATGTATTGCTAAATGATTACTTTAGACTTTGTGTAATTTTAGTGTTATAAATCAAATATGAAAATTACAGGTTAAACCCCTTCAAAGAATGCATCTATATAAATGTCTCAAATATCGTAAAGACGAACAGCTCACCAGGTTCTATATTTTTCTTTTAACGAGAGCAGCTTGCTTGTTCCCCCAAAAATATTCATCAAATAATGCATAATAGATTATTATAGTATAATATAATTCTAACAACAAGTTCTACACTGTTAACCTACTCCAATAACTTGGTCTTACTTTTGATTTTTGTAACCATGTATACCACTATTCCCAATGTGAAATTATATTTTTTTTGGAAAACAATGGAACAGCAAAACGATTTGATATTTCTTCGTATGTGTCGTTTACATTTTATAACGTCAAACACGCGAAGCAATGCATGTGATTTTAAAATTTGATTGATACATTTTGTGCTTTTTTGTTACTTGTCTATTTTGAGATTGTGACACAGTGATGACTGCTGTACCCATATTTTGACTATTTTACCAATTATGTTTGTTTTGTTCACGCATCGTAATAATATAATTTGATGCGATTGTCATACAAGTGAAAGGTTTAGCGCTATAAAACCAGGTTCAATCCACCAGTTTCTACATTAGAAAATGTTAACAACTTTTGTATGCGATTCTCTTCAATTATGAATTTAACATTTTTATTGACTTTTTTCTAATTTCCGAATTGTATTTGAAAGTGCACTAATTAAGAACAGATTTACTAGAAGACTATTATGTACGGCCATGTAATAGTCCAACTACTGTTTTCGTAAAGCGAGGTCGTAAGAGTTAAAATGCAGGAAGCGTATTCAACCTCCCTAGTTTGTTCCGATGTGGATGCGTTTTCATACATCATGCGAAACAACCTTGCGACAAAACCTAGCCCCTAAGAAAGATATTTAAGCATTTTTTATATCCTGGATAAGCGAGCGCCCTCGCTAAACGTACTCCCTACAAGATCACTGCAATAGCGGAAGACTTCATGGTAAAGTCTCTATTACCATAATATTGAAGTGTCTTAATTTAAAAAAAAAATCAAATCAGAAAGAAAGAAAGAATATATCATTCCAATAAAAATTTGACACTACAAACCACAAAATATTTAAGAGCGGTTCATAAGACATAGATTGATTGATTGATTGCTAATATGGAAAGTATGTCTTGAGTGCGGCCGTTCGGGATGACGGTAGGCCGTTCGGTATGACGGGAGGAGAAAAGAGGGACGAAACAAATCAGAGGAATAAAAGGACAAAGCCATGGCTAAAAACTAAAAAGACAAGCAGAAAAATAATAGTAAAAACCTAAAGACTGAGCAACACGAACCCCATTAAAAACTGGGGGTGATCTTAGGTACGGGTTAGCAGAGCTAGACTTCCACGTAAAAAAGAGGGTATATTGGATAGGGAAAGTTGTGATGTAACATACCACCTACGGACCAAAAACAAGTTGTTCCATTGATTATTCAAGTGCAGAGTGTGTGTCATTCTCTCTTCACGAGGCTTTGAATTTAACTTCCCCATTCTGAACAAACGTGACTGCGTACTTGTACATCCCATACAGTAAAAAGGGCGTCACTTTGGAAAGGGCTTTCCGGCCGGTTGGATGATCACCTATGGTGACAAAATATCTATTTCCCAGTCACCCAAGGAGTATTTACCAACTGTGGCAAATGTTTCAGTCATTTGAAAGACGAGAACACAAAAAGAATACCTTTGTAACGCAAATAATCTAACCAATTAGTTGTTCAAATGAAATAAACGATTTTTTTACTCTAATACAGAAAAAGAAGAAGCATACTCCCAATCTCTGATATCCGAAGGTAAGTTGTACATGCGATTAAAAAGACATGTAACATGCTAACTGCTGTCCCCTCAAAGATAACTGCACTCAATTACATGATTATTTGTTTTATTAGTTTTTGGTTTTGAACTAGCTTCAGTTAACTCTACGTATTCTCAGATATGTATATCGTGTTTAGTGTTTGTGTTAGGGTCGTTATGTGATTTATATCGGTATGAGGAGTAATGCTCATTTTAAACTGATGTTGGTAGTTTGTTCTTTAATATATTACAGTTACACATCTGTCCCAGGTTTAAAAGAGGGTTTGACGCCAGCAAACATGTTTAATACCGCCACATTTGTTATGTGTCTGTTGCGGGGATCGTATGTTGCTGTTCATCATATTTGTTTTACAATTTTTTATTATAGACATAAATCTGGCCGTTTATTTTTTTGGTTCTACATTTGTCATCTTACGATCTTTAAAAGCTGACTATACATTATACATCTTAACAACGTGTTATATTGTTTTTTTCATTTGTCTTTATTATATTATTAATATTACTTTTACTGTTGTATTGTTTTCTGTGATACCCATTTAACGTGGCTCGGTAATTATACATCCAGTCAATGTGTTTGTATTATCTTTCATTTTTGGTGGTTTGTTTTGTATGTGCGACTTTTTGTATTTCTTTTGTTCTTATAACGTGACTCTGTAATTTAAGATCCTGTCAGTATGTTAGTGTTCTATAATATGTCATGTTATATTTCTATTAGAAATTAGAAAATACGTGGAACCACAAACGTCAAAATTATTTAAATCACGTAGTGAAATGAGCCATTTGTGGATTTTTATATTAATTATATAGAACTTTTGGACTATTTCAAATCTTGGTCTATTTCTAAAAATTAATTCTTACATTCTTTTGATTTTTAACCCTGTATGCTAATATTGACCATATGAAATTTTAAAAAAGTGTTTGTATAAATATTGAACGACAAAAATATGTGATGTATACATTTTCTGACGTCAGACACGCGAAATTGTTTCTTTTGTTCATTGTTGAAGGTCTTACGGTAACATATTGTTGTTAACTTCTATGACATGAGGTCTTTAGTGGAGATTCATCTCTATGAGAAGCATACCACATCTATATATTATTACCTTTACACGATAAATCGTATTCATGCATTCAAGTCCTTTGTCAAATGGCAACATCAACAGCTCTAACACATCAAACGAATGGAAAACCAATCATATTCCTTATGTAGAAAATGATGGATTATAAACCTGGATTTATAGGTAGATAAACCTCTCACTTTTATGACAGTCACATATAATACCATTATATTGACAGCAACGTGTGTCCAAAACAAACTTGTCATCCAATTATACTCTGATTTTAGTGCGTTCTTATACATTCAGCAAATCCACCGGGGACCACTTGCAACAAAGCCCCGTCATACCTAGATATTATTATATTTACCAATGGCTTTAGTCTGGATTCAAGATGATCCTTTGTAAAGTTTGCTCTCTGTCAGATCTAAGCATAACCGAAAGACATGTTGTGGTAAGGTGCACATAAGTGTTTTTGAATTCCCCTAGTTTTCACAAAAAATACTTTTAGTCATGAAGAATAGCTAAGACAACAACACAAATCCTTTCTATATGATAATCTCAAGGGTGATACATTGTTGAATTGTTGTTAGCTTGAAACGTCCAGTGGCAAATGTTTCGTTCATTTTCAGTAAGTCACTATTAAACAGAAGCCCCTCTAAATCATGGCACGTTGATTATTGTTCTATACAGTACTCAACTCATATATTACAGCAAATGAATGATAAAATTAAATAAAGATCGCAAATCCACTCTTCTATCCAATATCAATATATCTCTGGTGTGTTTTAATTCATTGTGACCATTTTTCCCAGCGTCAATACATTTTTTGTCAACGTTGGCGTCTGTTTGGCTTTACGTGATGTAACGGAAATTAAGCCAAGTCTGGTCAGAATGGTGACGTTAAATCCGATGCCTCGTGAACATGGTGTAGAAAGATTACCACGCTCTCAGTAAGTTAAATGGCCTTGTAACAACTCTTTGAGGGGCTCGTAAGGGGGTGGCTGTTACAAGGCAATTTGCCTGTCCCTAACAAATAAAACCCTCATTTTCCAGTAGTAGTCTCAATGTTTCTCCGACCTATATACCAGATTCATTGTCATTTTCGTCCTGAACATGCATGAAATATTTGTCACAGGACGTTATGCAATCAACAAATAATACATCTTTGTAATATCTCTTGTGTGTTTCTACTTTTATTCATTGTGCCAAAGTTTTCCCTTTGTCTAGTGGTTTTTATCAGTTGGTTCTGTAAAAAAAAACCCAATAAACCCCTATGTATCCTTGCGGCAAAAAGAACAAACTTAAGGAAGTTTAAACAACATTTTTTTCTAGAACGTGACATAGATAGATAGCGCCAAACAAATTATGTCTCCAACTGAATAGGTCTGTCCAGTACTTGTTTAGCACATTTGCCTTGTTTTAAGTCTCTCTCATTTTTCAATCCTTGAATTTGGGGAAGATTCGCTGTGGAAATAAATAACATTTCCTAAAACCGGATGAATGGACTATTCTTTAACACAAAATACAGGCTAATGTGCAAAGGTGAAAAAAAAACAGCCGCCAAACAAAACAAAGCATGATTATTGTGAAGTTACCGATAAAAATGAAGTCAATCTGCTAAAAATATCCCCCTATTTTTCCCCAATTAACATTCCATACTCTACTTAACAAAGAGATTAATGTTACAACATTCAATCCATTTTTTTCAGATATTGTTGAATGTTATTTTGTTTTTATCCATTTCAGAAAACACAAGAAAGGCAGAAGAATCATTCACCCAAGCTCAAACACCCGTCAAATACAACCTTCCTATTTTTGTTACTTTGCGTAAACAGTTACATATTAAAAAGTCAAAGAATGAAATACTGAGCATTACTAGCTGCATTAAAACAGGCAATACATTAGTGTTTACTGACTGTGATAATAAACGACTAATTATTTGTAATTCAGACGGTTCTGATATCGATCACATTCCTCTGTCCTGTAAACCACGTTTTATAACAGAGATAGATAGTAACACTGTAGCAGTATCCTGTTGGAAAAGTACCATACTGATAATAAATATATCTACACGTTCTATCACCAGTAAAATCAACACCAATGGTGACTGCTACGGAATATCATATAATGATAATAACCTGTACGTTGTTATTGATTGGAGGATAATACATGTGATGAACCTGACAGGTAAAGTAATACGTACTATACCGGTACCTTCATACAATATCTTCGACATTACAGTAGACAGAGACAGGTTGGTGTGTTTAAACACTACATCATCAATATACTGCTGCTCGTTAGAAGGAAAGTTAATGTGGAAGTTTAAAATGGATGAATTTCAAGATTTAATTCGTGTAACAACAGATAACGAAGGGAATGTCTATGTGACTAATGATAGAACACACACTGTAATAGTTGTATCTGATGATGGTAAACATCATAGAGAACTTCTTACTGAATCTGATGAATTGGATTGGCCGTATGGAATTTATTATGACAAAAAAGAAAATATTCTTCTTGTTTGTAATAATTTTAACGGAAATGCTTTTACTTTTGACGTCAAATATCAACATAAATAAACATGAAAAATTCCTTCAGACAATGAGTGTATTCGAAGTCGGATCTGTTTGTACAAAATATTTTGTACCAAATTGTGTTTTCTTTACTATCAATCTAACTTAAATGGATTTCATTTTATGTACAGAAAGACTTTGTTATATACATGTTTTTTGGTAAATAAACACTTTTATTTCATGTATGACAAGAGGGTATCTTGATATGGAAAGTTTGTGAAATGTTACAAAGATGTGTTGTTTTATTGGTTAACACCACTTGATGTTTGATAGTTGATACAAACCAATATTAAAAATATCTTTTACATGTTTTATGATATCTTTTTAAACCATATATTTACTTTTTTTAAGATAATACTTTAATATAAGTCATATGTATATCCTCATTATTTTTTGTTATTCGAAACACATATTCTATGTAATGGTTGTAAACAAATTCGAAATAAATTACACATCGTAGTGTGTCGTTGGGTTGCTGTATTTTGGGTGATAAACGCATTAATTTGATCTGTGACAACAAATCAGATTTATTAAAATTTAGAGAAATGTTACAAAGCTCTTATGTTGTTTGATTTACTTCCAGTTACTGTTTCAGAGAAAACCACTACTCAAGAAATACTTCATCATATCTTTGAAAACTTTAAAAAAAAAAATTGAATTTTAGTCATATGTGTCTCCTTATTAAGTTGTAGGATGTGTAGTTCGTAAATTAAAATCAGAGCAAATTCTCAATGTTTAGCTCACCTGGCCAAAATTGTTCATTATGGTAAGATCTATCTGCCCTGAAATTATCAGACCAATCAGGCAACCCGTTGTTGGGTTGCTACCCCTGAATTGGTAATTTTTAGAAAATTTTGCAGCTTTTGGTTATTATCTTCAATATTATTATAGACAAAGATAAACTGTAAACAGCAATAATGTACAGCAAAGTAAGACCTACAAATAAGTCAACATGGCCAACATGGTCAATTGCCCTCTTAAGGAGTTTTTTGCCCGTTATAGTCAATTTTAATCAATTTTCATAAACTTTGTAAATTAAAAAAAAATAATATTTCCCTATGTTACTTTTTGGCAAAGTTCATTAAAGATAGAGATAATTGTAATCAGCAATAAATGTTCAGTAAAGTAAGATCTACAAACACATCACCATCACTAAAACACAGTTTTGTCATGAATCCATCTGTGTTCTTTGCTTCATATGCACATAGACCAATGTGAGCTTCACAGGCTCTTTAGGGCCTCTAGTTTTGTGTCGTCGGGTTGCTTGTCTTTTGAACTGATACTTTTTTTCCTTCATTTGTTTGGTATGAGGGTCTGGATGGGATCTTCATTTTTCTATTCGTTATACTGTTTGTCCATTATTTTCTATTCGTTATACTGTTTGTCCATTATTTTCTATTCGTTATACTGTTTGTCCATTATTTTCTATTCGTTATACTGTTTGTCCATTATTCTCTATTCGTTATACTGTTTGTCCATCAGTGCATGTTTAAGAACTCGCAACTATTCTACAATGTACATGTTATTAACTTGAAATTTTAAGTGGCGTATGTTTCTTGAATGTTTGGATTTTAACACGTCAGGGTTTTGATTTTTGACATTAAGATGATAATTATTTAAAGTTGTATGACTTTAGTCTTAGTCTGACCTCGATATAACAACTTTAAAATTGTAATATATCATTATTATGCGGCAGTTCCCCACTCCCCCCTACCGCCCCCCCCCCCCCCCAAAAAAAAAAAACCTATCTCTTGTTTGTTTTTGGAGACAAGAAAGTACGTCCTTAAGAAAATTACGATCAAAGAAAGAAAGCCGACGTGGTCAATAACACCATACGCAAACGAAAAAAATCAAATGATCAAATCCTGTGAAATATCCGTCAATAATGCGGTACCTCAACATGCTCAAGGAAACAAATCATAAGAAAAGATGTGACATATGTGAATGAGACAGTAACCAATAAACTCATCATAGATACCAGGACTAAATTTTTTATATACGCCAGACGCACGTTTCGTCTACAAAAGACTCATCAGTGACGCTCGAATCCAAAAAGTTAAAAAGGCCAAATAAAGTACGAAGTTGAAGCGACCCAAAGGAACAATACAGGTTTGTCATTTACACCTAGTATTCAGAACTTAAACAGATAAAATAAATGTGGAATATACATCAATGAGACTATACCCTTACGACGCGGATATTAAAAAGATTCGGAATATGCGTCAAAGAGATATAACCTTACGACGCAGATAAAACAAAGAGTTGGAGTATACATCAATGAAACTATGCCCTTACGACGCAGATAAAACAAAGAGTTGGAGTATACAGCAATGAGACTATATCCTTACGACGCAGATTATAAAAAGATGTGGAATATACGTCAATTAGACTATACCTTATACGACGCAGATAATAAAAAGATATGGATACGTCAATTAGACTATATCTCTAGATCTTATGACGCAGATAATAAAAAAAAAATATGGAATATACGTCTGTGAGACTTTACCCTTACGACACAGATAATAAAAAGGGGTTAAATATACGT
Source organism: Mytilus galloprovincialis (assembly GCF_965363235.1). Classification (NCBI taxonomy): domain Eukaryota; kingdom Metazoa; phylum Mollusca; class Bivalvia; order Mytilida; family Mytilidae; genus Mytilus; species Mytilus galloprovincialis. Next base: position 4,658,478 of record NC_134850.1, on the reverse strand, counting down.
CAATGAAACTATACCCTTACGACGCAGAATAAAAGAAACATGTGGAATTTATGTCAATTAGACTATACCCTTACGTTGCAGATAATAAAAAGAGGTGGAATAAACATCAATCTGACTATATCCTTGCGACGCAGATTATACAAAGATGTGGAATATACGTCAATGAGACTATACCCTACGTCGCAGCTAATAAAAAGATGTGGAATATACATCAATGAAACTATACCCTTACGACGTAGATAATAAAAAGATGTTGAATATACGTCAATGAGACTATACCCATACGTCGCATATAGTACAAAGATGTGGAATATACGTCAATGAGACTTTATCCTAACGTCGCAAATATTGAAAAGACGTAGGATATACGTCAATGAGATTATACTCTTATGACGAAAATGATAAAAAAAAAGATATGGAATATACGTCATTGAAATTATACCCTTACGACGCAGATAATAAAAAGATGTGGAATATAGGTTAATGAGACTATGCTCGTACGACGTAGTTAATAAAAAGATATGGAATATAAATGTACGTCAATGTGACTATACACTTACGACTGAGATAATAAAAAGATGTTGCATATACGTCAAAGAGATTATACCCTTACGACGCAGATAATAAAAAAGACAAATGAAATACAACATTGATGACACAAGTACTAAAGGTTATTTTAAACAACTCCAATTTTTGTTTTTTTAAATGTGAAAAAGGTTTACGAGACATATCCTATAATAGGATGTATAATATAAATCACGTGACACAGTACTCTAACGAAAGAAATAATAAAACAGATGTTTCATGTAACTCCTTGACACTCACAAAATAAAACAATGTGGCAATTACGACAACAATTGATTGTTTGTTGCTTAAGGACCAGTGGCACAATATTTCATTTTCAGAACTTAAACAAATTAACAGTATAGACAATAGGTAATGTAGGTCCTAAAATAGAAGCAGTCGTAGTATTCTTACTGTCTCTAAAAAAGAGTAAAAGCGGATTAGGACATAATTTTGACTAGCAACAGGCCACCTACATGGACCAACCTTTAAAGGATTGAAATGTTGCAACGGTTCTTAACGTGCAGAGCGCGCGCATGGTGCTAACTAGGCAAATTCGTCAATGAGACAGCAACCAAGCGAGTCAATTACACAAAGAGGGGTTAAATATACCAGGGGGACAGTCAAACTCATATATTGAAAATAAACTGACAATGCCATGGATAAAAAATAAAAAGATAGACAAATAATAGTACAGAGGACAACCTAGAAAACTAAAGACTAAGCAACACGAACCCCACCAGAAACTGGAGGGTGATCTCAAGTGTTTCGGAAGGTTAAGCATATCCTGTTCCACATGTGGAACCCGTCGTGTTGCTTATGTTTTTACACATCCGGTAGATAGTCTTAATTTGGTAGGTCACATTCGTGAAAATTTTGGAAATGTATTGTAGTAACGACATACAGAACATATTTGATACCATCTGTTAAACGGTTATTCCATAACGGTCAACCAACTCGTGATAGCGTCCGTAAAATTTACGAAGGGATGACTTCAACTTCACCATTTGGAATTCTTGGTTTAATATCTCCCTTGTGAGCAACAATCCTCTATCAAGAAAATCATGATAGGAAATGCAAGTTTGCGAATATCGTATCAATATCCGTATGCAGGCGCTGCTAAAATGTTACTACATAATAATGGAATATTTACAATTGGGAAGCTGAAACCATCTCTTTTTTCGTAACACTTTGTTTTCAACCAGCCCTCATTTTCAATTTCTAGATGCAAGTCCAGATATGAGACAGCCTTATCTGTATATGTAGTACTCCGGTATCCTTTATCTCAAGTTCGATTGGATAGATTCGTCCAACATAGTCACCGATTTTTGTATTATTTAGTGAAAGAACATCATCAGCGGAACGTAAAGTTAAAGAATATTGCTAACTTCTTTTCTTTCTTCCTAAGAAGATCCTGTATAAAGTCAGCCTCATAATAAAGCAACACGTCGGCAAGAAGAGGGGCACAATTGGTTTCCATGATGTATATACTTTAATGACTAACGGCGATGAATATACGTCAATGACTCACGGTGATGCATATACGTCAATGACTAACGGTGATTAATAAACGCCAATGACTAATGGCGATGGATATACCCCAATGACTAACGGCGATGCATATACGCCGAGGACTTACGGGGATGAATTTACGTCAATGACTAACGGCGATGCATATACGTCAATAACTTACATGACTAACGGTGATGCATATACGTCAATGACTAACTTCGATGCATATACGACATTGACTTACAGTGTTGCATATACGACATTGACTAACGGTGATGCATATACCTCAATGACTAACGGTGATGAATATACGTCAATGAATTACGGTGATGCATATACGTCAATGACTTACGGTGATCCATAAACGTAAATGACTAACGGTGATGCATATACTTGAATGACTAACGGCGATACATATACATCAATGACTAACGGCGATGCATATACGTCAATGAATAGCAGCGATTCACATACTACATTGACTTACGGTGATGCATAAACGCCATTGACTAACGGCGATGCATATACGTCGATGACTAACGGCAAGAAGAGGGGCACAATTGGTTTCCATGATGTATATACTTTAATGACTAACGGCGATGAATATACGTCAATGACTCACGGTGATGCATATACGTCAATGACTAACGGTGATTAATAAACGCCAATGACTAATGGCGATGGATATACCCCAATGACTAACGGCGATGCATATACGCCGAGGACTTACGGGGATGAATTTACGTCAATGACTAACGGCGATGCATATACGTCAATAACTTACATGACTAACGGTGATGCATATACGTCAATGACTAACTTCGATGCATATACGACATTGACTTACAGTGTTGCATATACGACATTGACTAACGGTGATGCATATACCTCAATGACTAACGGTGATGAATATACGTCAATGAATTACGGTGATGCATATACGTCAATGACTTACGGTGATCCATAAACGTAAATGACTAACGGTGATGCATATACTTGAATGACTAACGGCGATACATATACATCAATGACTAACGGCGATGCATATACGTCAATGAATAGCAGCGATTTACATACTACATTGACTTACGGTGATGCATAAACGCCATTGACTAACGGCGATGCATATACGTCGATGACTAACGGGGGTGCATATACGTCAATGACTAACGGTGATGTATATACGTCAATGACTAACGGCGATGAATAAACGTCAATGACTAACGGCGATGAATATACCTCAATCACAAACGGCGATGCATATACGTCAATGACTTACGGGGATTAATTTACGTCAATGACTAACGGCGATGCATATACGTCAATGACTAACGGTGATGCATATACGTCAATGACTAACTTCGATGCACTTACGACATTGACTTACAGTGTTGCATATACGACATTGACTAACGGTGATGCATATACCTCAATTACTAACGGTGATGAATATACGTCAATGACTAACGGTGATGCATATACGTCAATGACTTACGGTGATCCATAAACGTCAATGACTAACGGTGATGCATATACTTGAATGACTAACGGCGATACATATACATCAATGACTAACGGCGATGCATATACGTCAATGAATAGCAGCGATTCACATACTACATTGACTTACGGTGATGCATAAACGCCATTGACTAACGGCGATGCATATACGTCGATGATTAACGGTGGTGCATATACGTCAATGATTAACGATGATGTATATACGTCAATGACTAACGGCGATGAATAAACGTCAATGACTAACGGCGATGAATATACCTCAATTACTAACGGCGATGTATATACGTCAATGACTTACGGGGATGAATTTACGTCAATGACTAACGGCGATGCATATACGTCAATGACTTACATGACTAACGGTGATGCATATACGTCAATGACTAACGGCGATGCATATACGAAATTGACTTACAGTGATGCATATACGACATTAACTAACGGTGATGCAGATACGTCAATGACTAACGGTGATGAAGATACGTCAATGACTAACGGCGATGCATATACGTCAATATATAACGGTGATGCATATACGTCAATGACTTACGGTGATCCATATACGTCAATGACTAACGGTGATGCATATACGTCAATGACTAACGGCGATGCATATACGAAATTGACTTACAGTGATGCATATACGACATTGACTAACGTTGATGCATATACATCAATGACTAACGGCGATGAATATACGTCAATGACCAACGGCGATGAATATACCTCAATTACTAATGGCGATGCATATACGTCAATGACTTACGGGAATGAATTTACGTCAATGACTAACGGCGATGTATATACGTCAATGACTTACATGACTAACGGTGATGCATATACGTCAATGACTAACGGCGATGCATATACGAAAGTGACTTACAGTGATGCATATACGACATTGACTAACGGTGATGCAGACACGTCAATGACTAACGGTGATGAATATACGTCAATGACTAACGGCGATGCATATACGTCAATGAATAACGGTGATGCATATACGTCAATGACTTACGGTGAGATCCATATACGTCAATGACTAACGGTGATGCATATACGTCAATGACTAACGGCGATGATATACATCAATGACTAACGGCAATGCATATATGTCAATGACTAACGGCGATTCACATCCGTCAATGTCTAACGGTGATGTATATACGTCAAAGACTAACGGCGATTCATGTTCTACATTGACTAACGGTGATGCATAAACGACATTGATTAACGGCGATGCATATACGTCAATGACTAACGGTGGTGCATATACGTCAATGACTAACGGTGATGCATATACGTCAATGACTAGTGGTGATGCATATAAGTCAATGACTAACGGTGATGCATATACGTCCGTAACTAACGGCGATGAAAATACGTCAATTGACTAACGGCGATGCATATACGTCAATGACAAATGGTGATGCACATACGTAATTGAGCCCGATCTGTAAAGACAAATAAAACAATGTAGCATGTCTGTCGATGATACAGTACTCAAAGAACACAATTAAAACAAAACATGGCATATTTGTCAATGAAAAACAACCCATAGTGATACAACACAAACAAAACAATGTAACATAAACACCAATCAGACAATACTTAAACAACATAAAAAACGTGACAAATCCGGCCAACACAGTACTAGAACGACACAAATAAAATATCAATGACACGGTACCCTAAAGACACAAATCAACTGAAATGTGGCATAACAATCAAATCGACAGTACACTTACTAAATGAATGTAATGTGGCACATCCATCAATGCTTTGTCGGAAAGTTTAAATACAATCTGCTTTGAAACTCGGTTGAAGTTTCGTTCTTATTCTAGAAAAATGAATAGGTTAATTATGTATTCTTTCATTTATTTTAAAATCATTTTCAAAATCAATTTTACACAATTTGTTGGAAAAGGGGTAAATTCCTATAAAATTAGAGATATACAATTAATCAAATTCTAAAAATCGACTTAAGGATGTTCGCTTGTCATGTTCTGGATTTTTTTCTTCAGATTTTCGAAATCCTCTGGTTTTATCCATTGGATGCATTAAAAAAAATTGCACATGGTCCCCCATCTTTCTTTTTATAAATCTTGTACATGTATAATGTTAAGCCATTTGTAAAAGTCTTATAAAATTTTATTTATTTTTTAATAGTTTTTGAGAACTTTAATGGGTCAATGACAGGGCTAAGAAAAAACAAGAGAGAACATTTTCCCGCCTAAATTCCAATGACTTATATCTCGAAAACAAACACATCGACCCCTATATTTGTTTTGCTTTTTTGATACCTCAATTAATCTCCTATCAATATATACTAGTGTTATGGATAGCTAATTATTTTGAATCTGAGCAGCGAACTTCCTTAATTATAATTGTAAAATTGTATTTTTAAAATAACTACAGTCGTGGTTTTTTACCTAGTTCAATGGCCGATTCCGTCTGTACTCGTGGTCGACACCACTCTGAAAGAACCGCTCCGATTGGTTATTTCTTGGGGGATTTCCAGAATTTAAAGAATACTGTCCAATGGAAAAGGGTTTAACATTTTATTGTGTGAAATTTATTTATTCTGAGTGCAAAGGTTACGCCGTATTTAGACATTCTTGTTACACGTGTGTACGCGCTGTTTTCAATAAAAAAAAAATAAAACAATGGCTGAAATTTTTGATAGTAGTGAGAGTGAAAGTGAGTTTGATGGCTTTGAATTACGTGATATAAATGCTGCAGAAGAAAGATATTTGCAGCATATTGATGTATTGAATGATATTGATTCTGATATCGAATTTTCAGACGTCGATTATGATGAAAATGAAGGTTTTAAAAGCGATGATGACAATGTTGCACTTGCCGAAATTGCAAAATGGGGTGATGAACTTCGGCCGTTTCAAATAAATGATTTTACAGGTCAACGGCCCGGTCCGACCACGCACATGGACAAGGAAAAGACGGAGATAGATTTTGTTCATTTAATTTTCCCGGATATGCTTTATTCGGAAAAAGCAACGCAAACAAATGCTTACGCAAGTGGGAGGCAAAATGAAAATTGGACTCCAACTACTAGTGATAAAATCAAAGCATACTTAGGGGGTCAGATTGTTATGGGAATCGTTCCTGTTTCCAATATGGATATGTATTGGTACAAAGATAAACTTTTTCATTCTTCTAGTCTTGATGAAAAATTTTCAAGAAACAGATGTAAGGAATTACAAAGATATTTACATGTGGCAAACACCACACAAAATCCACCCCGACTTCAACCCGGACATGATAAACTGGCCCATGTAAGACCGATACTAGAAATAGTTAGTGATAAATCCTTTCAAGAATACAAACCACATATGGAAGTATCCACTGACGAAGCAATGATTGGTTTGAATGGCAGGTTTGGGTTCAAACAGTATGTTCCCTTGAAGACTACAAAAAAGGGGATCAAAGTTTAGGTTCGAGCAGATCCAAGTCATGGGTACATAAATGACTTTCAAGCCTATACTGGAAAGACAGTCAATAACATGAATAATCCAGAACAAAACCTTGGCAAAAGAGTTGTTCTTGATCTTATGACCCCTGTGTTTGGGTCATCATCTTTATTGTGATAGTTTATCCACTTCACCAGATTTATTAACAAGTTTATGGGAGCACGGAACTTATGCGTGTGGCACGGTTAGAGCAAACCGTAAAAGATTACCTGCTGGTTTAGACCGTATCAAACTCAAAGAACAAGGCCAGTTTGTTGTCAAGCAAAAAAATTATATGCGAGTCACAGTTTGGAGGGACAAAAAAACATTAACTTATTATGAACAAACTGTTTTGGTGAACTCGACAAAGTCAATCGTTAGCAAAAAGGTGGTACCATCAAAGAAGTACCTTGTCCTCTGTCAGTCAAACATTATAACATGTTCATGAATGGGGTAGACCATGCAGATCAGTTTACCTCTTCAACTTCCTTGTGGACATCAGTATTGTAAACGAATACCTTCTTATGAGGGAGTCTGTCAATCACCAAATAGTGACAAAAAAGAACAGGCTACGTCAAATGACTCAGCTAGAGTTTAGAATGAAACTAGCTCACCAAATGCTGGGACAATTTCATGGGAAAAGGAAACGGTCAGTCGATCAAGACCAGTACTCCAACCAAGTAATCATTGGATCGAAAATATGCCAAAGAAGAAGACATGCAAATTGTGCTCACAAAATAAAATTAGAAAGGAACCAAAAACTGGGTGTGCTCAGTGTACTGTAAATTTGTGCATAGAATGTTTTAGACCATATCACAGGAAATTATTCCCACAGTTGTTTGTGTAAATAGAGGATATATTCATGGAGATTCATATATTTTTTGTAATAATTTTAGAATATGTTTACTTACCTGCATAAATATGTGATTTTTTATGTATATATTTTGATAAAATTTATATGTATGGGAAGACAATTTTTTCTTCTTTATTCACTGAAATTTTGATGGAGTAATGTTGGATAATTACTGAGCAATCAAGGTAAATATCATGCTTGTGCACGTCTCATAGTAGAACAGTTAATTAGATAAAAATGCTCTGGGGCACAGCCTGATAACTAATACTGGCTTATCACTGTTTGGGGCACAGCATGATAACTGATACTGGCTTATCAATGTTGCAGTGTAAATATACTGTTGGGGGTGAATGAGTTAATATGATAATTTGCAAGTGATAATTTTAACATGCAAATTAGGTTAGTTTCATATGACAATATTTTCTGCTCACAAAATGCTCACCTTATTTGTATTTTAAAAACCTCATGTGTAATCACATTAGATTTAATGTAAGCATCGTATGTGCAAATTGTTAGAACCATTTGGTAAGGACAGTAACTGAAAGATAATTCAAAGCCAAATTATACACAAAAAATAATCTAGTTTCCCCCAGAGTAAAATATAAGTGCAACCACTATCTAAGAAAGCATATTCTACTCAAGAACACTAACAGAATAAAGGAGGAATACGTCTGAGGACATGAATTCCCTTGCTCAAGTTTCAAACAAAAGAAAATAGGACGGATAAAAGAAAATATGGTAAGATTGATGGTTAGAGGTTACACTCTCCCCGTCTCCCATGGCAGGCATATACAAATAGACTAATCATACCTAATGATTCAAGGAAGGGATGGTCAAGGGTAACACTATATGGCCCGTCTTTTATGGCAGGCATATACAAATAGATTTATCATACCTAATGACTCAAGAAGTTGATGGTAGGTATTTCAGTTTCTTCAACGATTGCTTTATCTGGTCCAACTATTAACAGATTAATACTCAGATGGACAGACCAGACAGACGGATGGAGGCACAGACCTACAAACACAATGCCTATAAATGGGGCATAAAAACAAAGATTTATAAGATATTGAAAAAAAAATTTCAACTAAAGAATATATAATAATGTATTAGAATAAGGAAAAGAAAAGTTGTTGTAAGCGGGAAAAATTTGTAATGCCACCACATGAAAATAAACAAGATGATTTTTAATATCTAACAAGATGTCAAAAAACAGAATAATGGTTTATAGAGCATTGATAAGTTCCTTGTGTTGCAGGTTATAAGAAATTATAATTACCGATTTAACTTATAGATACTCACTTCTCAAGATGAACCTGTGAATATTCTGTCTTTATCTTCTTTTGTGATTGGTCGATCATGAGGGTTGACGAGGATTCCTTTCCTTTCATTGGTAGTTGGTACTAATGGGACCAGTGATGCATCTATTTCAATTTTGAAAATAAGAATAAAATAACAAACTATAGACTTTAACGATGTGTGTCTTGAATCAATCACCCATGAAATATTTAATAAGACTTAATGTATTTTATATAGGACAAGTTCAATAAAATCATACATGGTACCCCAGGTGAATGCCATTTTATCATCTGTTGGGAGTGTCATAATTTTTTGTTTACTGTAAAATTTATCTGATAGTCTAATAATCATCAATTGAGCTTTTACCCTGTAACCTCTCACACGCAACTGTTACTTTATATACTTTACAATAATTATTATGACAGTAGTCGTAAATACATAAATCAATAATTACTACTCTCAGGAAATGATTAAAGATTATCATTTTAATATTTACAGTTCAATAGTCCTATTTGTCAACTACACTTTTGAATAATTTAATTTTGGATGTAACACGTCTCCTGATTAGCTGACTTTGTTTTGTTTATCAGCTTTGACTTCATAAACGTGTTTTCATGATTTACTAAGAATTAAATTATAAGAAATGACTGAACATTTGTTCTGTGTATGAAGAAATAACATCAAAAATGTGATTAACACATACTGAACAAGAATGTGTCCCCAGTACACGAATGCCCCACTCGCACTATCATTTTCTATGTTCAGTGGACCATGAAATTGGGATAAACCCTCTAATTTGGCATTAAAATTAAAAAGATCACATCATAGGGAACATGTATACTAAGTTTGAAGTCGATTGGACTTCAACTTTATCAAAAACTACCTTGACCAAAAACTGTAACCTGAAGCGGGACAGACGGACGGACGGACGGACAGACGAGCGGACGCACAGACCAGAAAACATAATGCCCCTCTACTATCGTAGGTGGGGCATAAAAACGAGTAATTATTGCAATTATAGGACAACACTTTATCTTCCAAAAAGTACATTTTTATTTATTTTTGTTTTCTCATGATTATAGCCAAAAGCACAAACAATTGTAAATAAAGGGCAATAACTCCTTATTTATTTGTTTGGTCAGAGAAAGTAAATTTGTTGAAAATAAAATGGTGGACTACTAACTCTAAGGTCATGCAATCATCTTGACAAATATTCATATTAAAAATAAAGAGGTATTGGTTTTCTTTATGACTAAATTGAAAATATATCAAATATGTTTCAATATGTACAACCTATATGTACTGGATTCAGATCACCAGGAAAGTGAACTTCGTATACTCGATAACCACGAGATTTCGTGTGACGTCTGAGTCAATCAATGCCTTTTCTATTAGCTGTCATGCTCTGCTGCACAATCAGATATTTTCCAAGTCTCAAAACTTCAGCAGCGTCAAAACACTAGTAAATTTTTTTTTAAATTATACAATATAAAAATGAAAATATGTCTAGTGTTTACTTTACAGGTGTATCTGGAGAGCATGATTCTTATTACAAAAAGGTAAAGTCAGATGGGACTGTAATATGGTACCTCTGTGTTTCAAGTTGGTGCTCTAACTGACAAAGCTAATAAGAAGAACTTAATTAGCTCTGTAGCTTACGGCTGGATTAGTATCAACTACATGTACCTGTACTAAGAGAAACAATCCTGTCACACATCATGAACATGTGTTTTATACCTCTTTTCGGTATTTCTAGTTACCGGAAATATAGAACATAATTTAGACTATATACTTTGCCTTTGCTTGTAGGCAGGTAACAGTTAGTATTGTCCCAGCCATCCATGTGGTTTGGTCAATAGCAGTGAAACATAATTTCCTATACATGTAGGCAGGTAACAGTTTGTGTTGTCTGCCATCCATGTGGTTTTGTCAATGGCAGTAGAATAAAATTGATCGATATAAAGAGTGACTTCAACCTCATAGTCTCCCAGACAACAAAAGGTTTAGGCCCAGGACACATTTATATAAATATCAATCGCTATATTGGTCTTCAACTATTGTCAATCTTTACCAAGTCAGTTGCCAGTAATTCAGTGTATTTTTGCTCTCTGTTATATTTGTTTTTCTTTTTAAATGTTTAAGTATCAATCAGGCAGTTAGTTTACTTGTTTAAATTGTTTCACAATTCCTCTTGCAAGGCCTTTAATTGCTAAAAAATTAGTATGTATTTGGCTAATTGTTAAAGGCTGTACAGTGACAAATAGTTACCATAAAAATAAAACATATAAAAAAATCAATGCATACAAATTGGCGTAATTGGTATTCACAAAAGTTTTTGTCTGATATCCTTCATTTTTTTTTTATTTATAAATACTTACCAGTTCTGCTTCATTGATTACATATTTATAATTTTGTACATGTTGTATCCAGTCTTTACGTTCCTGACAATTTGTGTCAAAAGGAAAGTCTAAATTATACATGTTTTCATACATGGTCGGCTTGGGAGCCATCGTCCATAACATGTCTCTATCCTTCTCAAAATAATCATTCAGTATTGTCCTGCAGGATTATTTTTTTTTTATTATTACAGTATTGAGCAAAAAATTGTAAAATACCAATTTTATACATAAAGATTATGGCAAAAAAGAAAATTTAATTAAACAAGTTACATTTAAATTTCTTCTTTTTTTTTCTCCAGAACAACCTTTAAAAACAAAACCTCTAATGTGTATACTTTGTTTGTATTTATCTTCATCCTTTATCATGCCCTTGTAGGACTGCTGTTATTTTTCATATAAACCCTTTTTATAATGAGGTACAAACGTAAGAATCTTATGGATCGTCTGGGTAATGGAATTCCTTTTTTTCAATGAAAATATTCATAATAAAATAACACAGTATCTTTAAATTATGACCTCTGATTTTAGGCATAATTTTTGGGTTTTTGTTTTGGTTGTTCATATGGTTAACACAAGGCTTATCACTCTAATATCTACCTGTATGCCATAGACTCAAAATATCGAGCTCTACTGCTCATAGTGGACTCAATAATTTCATTCCCGATTACCAGCAGGATGTCACGTGGACAGGAAGCTCCATGTTGATGCTCAATTGAAAAGAACGGTGTCCTCACGGGTTGTGTAAAATCAATTTTATCAGGTCTTCTGACTGTGACATTACACTGGAATCTAAGTACCCTCTCTAAGTTGTCAATCTGAAGAGCTGCTTTGTGTATGTATTCATCGCTCTGTTTTCCTGTTCTTGGAAAATATATCAAATGATATTTAATAATTAAGATCAAATTTCGATCCTATATTTTAATTTAATCCTACTGCAATAATCACTGTTAATTACTTTTATATTGCAGAACATTTATATATACTTTTAGACAAATATGTGTGATGGAATTGCTTCTCTCCATAAGTAGATACTTTGTTATAGTCAGTGGTAAGAGGAGAGGCCTGGGCCCCTCCCCCTTCTGGGGGAACAATTTGATTGCTTATCAAGGGAATCACGTTCTTGAGATGACAATTAATCTCTCCGGTAGACTATGTTTACTGTGTGTATTGCTGTGTGTTTGTTTATATCACAATGGCTAGGCCTGAGATCTCACAATAATTGTTTAGTCCAACTGCATTCATGTACCAGTTCCAATTCAGAAACTTTATGGTTTTGTCTCTTTTGTTCGGTTTTGTCTCTTTTGTTTGGTGTTGTCTCTTATGTTTGGTGTTGTCTCTTTTGTTGACTATTGTCCCTTTTGTTTGGTGTTGTCTCTTATGTTTGGTGTTGTCTCTTTTATTGGGTGTTGTCTCTTATGTTTGGTGTTGTCCCTTTTGTTGGGTGTTGTCTCTTATGGTTGGTGTTGTCTCTTTTGTTTGGTGTTGTATCTTTTGTTGGGTGTTGTCTCTTTTGTTGGATGTCGTCTCTTTTGTTGGGTGTTGTTTCTTTTGTTTGGTGTTGTATCTTTTGTTTGGTGTTGTCTCTTTTGTTGGGAGTTGTCTCTTTTGTTGGATTATTGTCTCTTTTGTAGGATGTTGTCTCTTATGTTGGGTGTTTTCTCTTTTGGTGGGTGTTGTCTCTTACGGTTGGTGTTGTCTCTTTTGTTTGGTGTTGTCTCTTTTGTTGGGAGTTGTCTCTTTTGTTGGGTTGTTGTCTCTTTAGTTGGATGTTGTATCTTATGTTGGGTGTTGTCTTTTTTGGTGGGTGTTGTCTCTTATGTTTGGTGTTGTCTCTTTTGTACGGTTTTGTCTCTTTTGTTCGGTTTTGTCTCTTTTGTTTGGTGTTGTCTCTTATGTTTGGTGTTGTCTCTTTTGTTGACTATTGTCCCTTTTGTTTGGTGTTGTCTCTTATGTTTGGTGTTGTCTCTTTTATTGGGTGTTGTCTCTTATGTTTGGTGTTGTCCCTTTTGTTGGGTGTTGTCTCTTATGGTTGGTGTTGTCTCTTTTGTTTGGTGTTGTATCTTTTGTTGGGTGTTGTCTCTTTTGTTGGATGTCGTCTCTTTTGTTGGGTGTTGTTTCTTTTGTTTGGTGTTGTATCTTTTGTTTGGTGTTGTCTCTTTTGTTGGGAGTTGTCTCTTTTGTTGGATTATTGTCTCTTTTGTAGGATGTTGTCTCTTATGTTGGGTGTTTTCTCTTTTGGTGGGTGTTGTCTCTTACGGTTGGTGTTGTCTCTTTTGTTTGGTGTTGTCTCTTTTGTTGGGAGTTGTCTCTTTTGTTGGGTTGTTGTCTCTTTAGTTGGATGTTGTATCTTATGTTGGGTGTTGTCTTTTTTGGTGGATGTTGTCTCTTATGTTTGGTGTTGTCTCTTTTGTACGGTTTTGTCTCTTTTGTTCGGTTTTGTCTCTTTTGTTGGGTTGTTGTCTCTTATGTTTGGTGTTGTCCCTTTTGTTGACTATTGTCCCTTTTGTTTGGTGTTGTCTCTTATGTTTGGTGTTGTCTCTTTTATTGGGTGTTGTTTCTTATGTTTGGTGTTGTCCCTTTTGTTGGCTGTTGTCTCTTTTGTTTGGTGTTGTCTCTTTTGTTGGTTGTTGTATCTTTTGTTGGGTTGTTGTCTCTTTTGTTGGATGTTGTCTCTTTTGTTTGGTGTTGTATCTTTTGTTGGGTGTTGTCTCTTTTGTTGGGTGTTGTTTCTTTTGTTTGGTGTTGTCTCTTTTGTTTGGTGTTGTCTCTTTTGTTGGGAGTTGTCTCTTTTGTTGGATTATTGTCTCTTTTGTTTGGTGTTGTCTCTTATGGTTGGTGTTATCTCTTTTGTTTGGTGTTGTCTCATATGTTTGGTTTTGTCTCTTATGTATGCTTGAGATCTCACAATAATTGTTTAGTCCAACTGCATTCATGTACCAATTCCAATTCAGAAACTTTATGGTTTTGTCTCTTTTGTTCGGTTTTGTCTCTTTTGTTTGGTGTTGTCTCTTATGTTTGGTGTTGTCCCTTTTATTGACTATTGTCCCTTTTGTATGCTTGAGATCTCACAATAATTGTTTAGTCCAACTGCATTCATGTACCAGTTCCAATTCAGAAACTTTAGCCTTTGTTAGTCGTGTATGGTTTTTCTTTTATTTCGGTTCATTTATTTGTTTATTGCTGCTCTTTTGTTGGTGTTGTCTCTTTTGTTGGGTGTTGTCTCTTATGTTTAGTGTTGTCTCTTTTGTTGGGTGTTGTCTCTTTTGTTGGATTATTGTCTCTTATGTTGGGTGTTGTCTTTTTTGGTGAGTGTTGTCTCTTATGTTGGGTGTTGTCTCTTATTTTGGGTGTTGTCTCTTTTGTTCGGTGTTGTCTCTTATGTTTGGTGTTGTCTCTTTTGTTCGGTTTTGTCTCTTTTGTTTGGTGTTGTCTCTTTTGTTGGGAGTTGTCTCTTTTGTTGGGTCGTTGTCTCCTTTGTTTGGTGTTGTCTCATATGTTTGGTTTTGTCTCATATGTTTGGTGTTGTCTCTTTTGTTGGGAGTTGTCTCTTTTGTTGGATTATTGTCTCTTTTGTAGGATGTTGTCTCTTATGTTGGGTGTTGTCTCTTTTGTTGGATGTCGTCTCTTTTGTTGGGTGTTGTTTCTTTTGTTTGGTGTTGTATCTTTTGTTTGGTGTTGTCTCTTTTGTTGGGAGTTGTCTCTTTTGTTGGATTATTGTCTCTTTTGTAGGATGTTGTCTCTTATGTTGGGTGTTGTCTCTTACGGTTGGTGTTGTCTCTTTTGTTTGGTGTTGTCTCTTTTGTTGGGAGTTGTCTCTTTTGTTGGGTTGTTGTCTCTTTAGTTGGATGTTGTATCTTATGTTGGGTGTTGTCTTTTTTGGTGGGTGTTGTCTCTTTTTTACGGTTTTGTCTCTTTTGTTCGGTTTTGTCTCTTTTGTTTGGTGTTGTCTCTTATGTTTGGTGTTGTCCCTTTTGTTGACTATTGTCCCTTTTGTTTGGTGTTGTCTCTTATGTTTGGTGTTGTCTCTTTTATTGGGTGTTGTTTCTTATGTTTGGTGTTGTCCCTTTTGTTGGCTGTTGTCTCTTTTGTTTGGTGTTGTCTCTTTTGTTGGTTGTTGTATCTTTTGTTGGGTTGTTGTCTCTTTTGTTGGATGTTGTCTCTTATGTTGGGTGTTTTCTCTTTTGTTGGGTGTTGTCTCTTATGGTTGGTGTTGTCTCTTTTGTTTGGTGTTGTATCTTTTGTTGGGTGTTGTATCTTTTGTTGGGTGTTGTCTCTTTTGTTGGGTGTCGTCTTTTTTGTTGGGTGTTGTTTCTTTTGTTTGGTGTTGTCTCTTTTGTTGGGAGTTGTCTCTTTTGTTGGATTATTGTCTCTTTTGTTTGGTGTTGTCTCTTATGGTTGGTGTTATCTCTTTTGTTTGGTGGTGTCTCATATGTTTGGTTTTGTCTCTTATGTATGCTTGAGATCTCACAATAATTGTTTAGTCCAACTGCATTCATGTACCAATTCCAATTCAGAAACTTTATGGTTTTGTCTCTTTTGTTCGGTTTTGTCTCTTTTGTTTGGTGTTGTCTCTTATGTTTGGTGTTGTCCCTTTTGTTGACTATTGTCCCTTTTGTATGCTTGAGATCTCACAATAATTGTTTAGTCCAACTGCATTCATGTACCAGTTCCAATTCAGAAACTTTAGCCTTTGTTAGTCGTGTATGGTTTTTCTTTTATTTCGGTTCATTTATTTGTTTATTGCTGCTCTTTTGTTGGTGTTGTCTCTTTTGTTGGGTGTTGTCTCTTATGTTTAGTGTTGTCTCTTTTGTTGGGTGTTGTCTCTTTTGTTGGATTATTGTCTCTTATGTTGGGTGTTGTCTTTTTTGGTGAGTGTTGTCTCTTATGTTGGGTGTTGTCTCTTTTGTTCGGTGTTGTCTCTTATTTTGGGTGTTGTCTCTTTTGTTCGGTGTTGTCTCTTATGTTTGGTGTTGTCTCTTTTGTTCGGTTTTGTCTCTTTTGTTTGGTGTTGTCTCTTTTGTTGGGAGTTGTCTCTTTTGTTGGGTTGTTGTCTCTTTTGTTTGGTGTTGTCTCATATGTTTGGTTTTGTCTCATATGTTTGGTGTTGTCTCTTTTGTTGGGTGTTGTCTCTTTTGTATGGTGTTGTCTCTTTTGTTGGGTGTTGTCTCTTGTTTGGTGATGTCTCTTTTGTTGGGTTGTTTACTCTTTTGTTGGGTGTTGTCTCATTTCTTGTGTGTTGTCTTTTTTGTTGGGTGTTGTCTTTTTTGTTGGGTGTTGTCTTTTTTGTTGGGTGTTGTCTCTTTTGTTGGCTCTTTTGTTGGGTGTTGTATCTTTTGTTGGGTGTTGTCTCTTTTGTTGGATGTTGTCTCTTTTGTTTGGTGTCATCTCTTTTGTTTGGTGTTGTCTCATATGTTTTGTTTTGTCTCTTATGTATGCTTGAGATCTCACAATAATTGTTTAGTCCAACTGCATTCATGTACCAATTCCAATTCAGAAACTTTATGGTTTTGTCTCTTTTGTTCGGTTTTGTCTCTTTTGTTTGGTGTTGTCTCTTATGTTTGGTGCTGTCCCTTTTGTTGACTATTGTCCCTTTTGTATGCTTGAGATCTCACAATAATTGTTTAGTCCAACTGCATTCATGTACCAGTTCCGGTTCAGAAACTTTAGCCTTTGTTAGTCGTGTATGGTTTTTCTTTTATTTCGGTTCATTTATTTGTTTATTGCTGCTCTATTGTTGGTGTTGTCTCTTTTGTTGGGTGTTGTCTCTTATGTTTAGTGTTGTCTCTTTTGTTGGGTGTTGTCTCTTTTGTTGGATTATTGTCTCTTATGTTGGGTGTTGTCTTTTTTGGTGAGTGTTGTCTCTTATGTTGGGTGTTGTCTCTTATTTTGGGTGTTGTCTCTTTTGTTCGGTGTTGTCTCTTATGTTTGGTGTTGTCTCTTTTGTTCGGTTTTGTCTCTTTTGTTTGGTGTTGTCTCTTTTGTTGGGAGTTGTCTCTTTTGTTGGGTTGTTGTCTCCTTTGTTTGGTGTTGTCTCATATGTTTGGTTTTGTCTCATATGTTTGGTGTTGTCTCTTTTGTTGGGAGTTGTCTCTTTTGTTGGATTATTGTCTCTTTTGTAGGATGTTGTCTCTTATGTTGGGTGTTGTCTCTTTTGTTGGATGTCGTCTCTTTTGTTGGGTGTTGTTTCTTTTGTTTGGTGTTGTATCTTTTGTTTGGTGTTGTCTCTTTTGTTGGGAGTTGTCTCTTTTGTTGGATTATTGTCTCTTTTGTAGGATGTTGTCTCTTATGTTGGGTGTTGTCTCTTACGGTTGGTGTTGTCTCTTTTGTTTGGTGTTGTCTCTTTTGTTGGGAGTTGTCTCTTTTGTTGGGTTGTTGTCTCTTTAGTTGGATGTTGTATCTTATGTTGGGTGTTGTCTTTTTTGGTGGGTGTTGTCTCTTATGTTTGGTGTTGTCTCTTTTTTACGGTTTTGTCTCTTTTGTTCGGTTTTGTCTCTTTTGTTTGGTGTTGTCTCTTATGTTTGGTGTTGTCCCTTTTGTTGACTATTGTCCCTTTTGTTTGGTGTTGTCTCTTATGTTTGGTGTTGTCTCTTTTATTGGGTGTTGTTTCTTATGTTTGGTGTTGTCCCTTTTGTATGCTGTTGTCTCTTTTGTTTGGTGTTGTCTCTTTTGTTGGTTGTTGTATCTTTTGTTGGGTTGTTGTCTCTTTTGTTGGATGTTGTCTCTTATGTTGGGTGTTTTCTCTTTTGTTGGGTGTTGTCTCTTATGGTTGGTGTTGTCTCTTTTGTTTGGTGTTGTATCTTTTGTTGGGTGTTGTCTCTTTTGTTGGGTGTCGTCTTTTTTGTTGGGTGTTGTTTCTTTTGTTTGGTGTTGTCTCTTTTGTTGGGAGTTGTCTCTTTTGTTGGATTATTGTCTCTTTTGTTTGGTGTTGTCTCTTATGGTTGGTGTTATCTCTTTTGTTTGGTGGTGTCTCATATGTTTGGTTTTGTCTCTTATGTATGCTTGAGATCTCACAATAATTGTTTAGTCCAACTGCATTCATGTACCAATTCCAATTCAGAAACTTTATGGTTTTGTCTCTTTTGTTCGGTTTTGTCTCTTTTGTTTGGTGTTGTCTCTTATGTTTGGTGTTGTCCCTTTTGTTGACTATTGTCCCTTTTGTATGCTTGAGATCTCACAATAATTGTTTAGTCCAACTGCATTCATGTACCAGTTCCAATTCAGACACTTTAGCCTTTGTTAGTCGTGTATGGTTTTTCTTTTATTTCGGTTCATTTATTTGTTTATTGCTGCTCTTTTGTTGGTGTTGTCTCTTTTGTTGGGTGTTGTCTCTTATGTTTAGTGTTGTCTCTTTTGTTGGGTGTTGTCTCTTTTGTTGGATTATTGTCTCTTATGTTGGGTGTTGTCTTTTTTGGTGAGTGTTGTCTCTTATGTTGGGTGTTGTCTCTTTTGTTCGGTGTTGTCTCTTATTTTGGGTGTTGTCTCTTTTGTTCGGTGTTGTCTCTTATGTTTGGTGTTGTCTCTTTTGTTCGGTTTTGTCTCTTTTGTTTGGTGTTGTCTCTTTTGTTGGGAGTTGTCTCTTTTGTTGGGTTGTTGTCTCTTTTGTTTGGTGTTGTCTCATATGTTTGGTTTTGTCTCATATGTTTGGTGTTGTCTCTTTTGTTGGGTGTTGTCTCTTTTGTATGGTGTTGTCTCTTTTGTTGGGTGTTGTCTCTTGTTTGGTGATGTCTCTTTTGTTGGGTTGTTTACTCTTTTGTTGGGTGTTGTCTCATTTCTTGTGTGTTGTCTTTTTTGTTGGGTGTTGTCTTTTTTGTTGGGTGTTGTCTCTTTTGTTGGCTCTTTTGTTGGGTGTTGTATCTTTTGTTGGGTGTTGTCTCTTTTGTTGGATGTTGTCTCTTTTGTTTGGTGTCATCTCTTTTGTTTGGTGTTGTCTCATATGTTTGGTGTTGTCTCTTTTGTTTGGTGTTGTCTCTTTTGTTTGGTGTTGTCTCTTATGTTTGGTGTTGTCCCTTTTGTTGACTATTGTCCCTTTTGTATGCTTGAGATCTCACAATAATTGTTTAGTCCAACTGCATTCATGTACCAGTTCCAATTCAGAAACTTTAGCCTTTGTTAGTCGTGTATGGTTTTTCTTTTATTTCGGTTCATTTATTTGTTTATTGCTGCTCTTTTGTTGGGTGTTGTCTCTTATGTTTAGTGTTGTCTCTTTTGTTGGGTGTTGTCTCTTTTGTTGGATTATTGTCTCTTATGTTGGGTGTTGTCTTTTTTGGTGAGTGTTGTCTCTTAGGTTGGGTGTTGTCTCTTTTGTTCGGTGTTGTCTCTTATTTTGGGTGTTGTCTCTTTTGTTCGGTGTTGTCTCTTATGTTTGGTGTTGTCTCTTTTGTTTGGTGTCATCTCTTTTGTTGGGTGTTGTCTCTTATGTTTGGTGTTGTCTCTTTTGTTTGGTGTTGTCTCTTTGACACAATCCATGTCACCATTCTCAATTTTATTAAAATGTTAATGCTGAAACATGTATAGCTCAAAATTAAAAACAATATTTTTTGTTTAAATAACAGATATTAATTCCAAAGAATATTTAAAATACTGCTTTTTTAGTATTTCAAAATTTACATAAAATATGCATATCAAAGTCAAGAGTATGCATCTTAATTATACATAAACATTTAAAACTTTGTATAGTATAGTATATTGATATAAATGATTATCGCTATTTTGTGCATTATTCCTATGATCTTTATAATTTATTTGTGATAACTTTTCATATCATGCTTCTCACTTGAGATGGAAAATTATCTCTAGAAACTAAGAAGGCACGTGGCGTTGCTTAAGAAATTGAAATGAACTTTATCGTCGTCATAGGTAAAAAAGCGATAAACAGATTATCAGTGGTCATCTCAACTCTTTGCTTTTCTCGCTTTCGCCGTACCGGCTGAAGCGAGAAAATCAATCTAGTTGACATGATCATCGATAATCTATAATTATCACTAAAATGTTCATACCTGCTAGTAGATAGATATCCTGGTTCTTTTTGAGGTGTACACCAAAAGTCTGGTACTCCCAATATGATTTCTTCTAAAGGGTCCCATTCATTGTGAGAGTTCACAATTTTCATTTTCGAATAAGCTAGCTATAGGTTATAATCATAGAATGTCAGCTGAAAAATAATCATTGGTGTTACTGGACTCTGTAAAAACTCTGTACAGTCCTTCCAAAATGAGGAAGATACATTTTGTAATCATTCATTATACATGTATTTTTAAATATAAACACAAATTGAAGAAATTGTAAGGGGTATTTTATTGTTCTGCTACAGTGACTTCATTTGCATGCTGCATGTCTTGTTTTTTTTTTGTTAATGTATATGTTTTTTTATATTCAGTGAAAAGCTCATAAAACATGTTAAAGCTAGTGTTTAATATGTTTGTCAAATATAATTATATGCCGAATAAGAAAACAAATGTTTTACTTAATTACTTAATTAATCACTCCCCATCTATGCCATCTGTACATGTTTATAAATCTAACAATATTGAATAATAATTGTAATTGAGGAAGGGAGATGGGGGGGATAGGAGGGGTCCTGATTCCGAAATCCAACATTTTGGTAAATTTAAATCCTGACATCACGAAATTCAAAAATAATAATCCCAAATACGGAAAGGGTTAATTCCGAATCCCGAGCTTAGAAACACCCGATCCCAGAGTCCCGATAAAGGTCCTATACCCCCCCCCCCCCATTGAGCTGTTTCCCTTATATAAATGTGAAACATTGTGTTGAGTGTCGCCCTGAATTCGGCTGATGTCTGCTCTATGATTGGATTGTTGTCTCTTTGACACATTCCCCATTTCCATTCTTAATTTTATGAAATAATCACCACTGACAGCTTAAGAATCAATTGTCATGCTCCATTCTCAATTTTATGAAATAATCACCACTGACAGCATAAGAATACGATTGTCATGCATGAATATTTAAAGTCATATGAAACCTCATATTAAAACAAAATATATGCATATGTTTTTTAAAACTAAATGGATAGTTTTCATATACAACTTATGTACATATATTTTTTTCTGAGGAAAATTCTTTAATTTGTCCACATTTAGAAGAAGTTTACTTATTTTTAATTGCTTGCTGCCAGGAAGCAATTCGCCGACATATTTCTCGTATGCAAAGTGACCTAAGCGTGACCCTCCTCGTAAAAATCCGGCGATAGCAATACGCATGAATCTGTCATTGAACTAAACAATTACCTGATTGGATATGTGAAACACGTGATAAATACCCATGGTTTTTGTTGATTATTTACTACAAGTAATAGCTTTTCTAAAAAGCTTGCCGTATTTTAGCTGATTATATTGAGATCAGTGGTTTGTGAGTATGTTATTTTTATTGGAATATTGCACTCCAAGCTAAATGAATGCATAGCGCTTTTTTCTACTAATTTGTGATTTTAGTTGTATTATTGGTGGACCAGGGTTATATTAATGGAAGGAGACTTAGTAAATGGGGAATGATCGATATTTATAATAAAATACATACTGTGTCTATAATCAACTTGATAAAAGAGCATATAACCTACATGTACTTTTGAGGATTACTACTTGACAAAATGGAATACTACAGAAGGCATTTCAAATTTGAGAATGATACATCTTATACTTACATGTATAGAAGTGATTGATATCTTTAATATCTGACTTTTGTCTTTGAAGATGCAATTAGTTTTGACGGTACATTGTAACAAGTTAAGTGTTGTTATTACTAATTTCCAGATGTAGTAATACTTGAAAAAGATGGTTTTATGGTAATGGGATTTGAAATGAAATATTAATTGCAAATAACTTTCTTCAACATGTTGTAACCTGTCTTATATTTTTTAATATATCACGTTGTGGTTTGTGATCTTGACAATTTTTTTTAAAGTTCCAGTGGCGGATTCAAGGGGGGCGGAGGGGTTTGGCCAATCAATGCATTTGAATAAGGACATATAGTTGGACCCCCCCCCCACCCTTTGTCCTGGGTTGGAACTTCCCCTTTTTAAAATGGCTGGATCTGCCCCTGATTTCTGTAGATGAGAGCTTCATATTAGTATTAGCCTTTTATAGTGCTTTATATTTGGTTGCACATGTAATCAAGCTTTTGTTACTTTGAATATTTATATTTTCATTTCTGATGGCAACCATTTCATGTTATACATGTTATACATATAGTCAGGATTATTAGTTAGTTTTACTTGTTAATGTTTATTGTCATGATCAGTGGCGGATCCAGAAATTTCATAAGTGGCGGCCGGTTGACTGCCTAAGAGGAGCCTGCTCCCGTCACGCTTCAGTGATTCCTTGAAAAGGGGGGCCCCCTAAATCTACCTCTGGTGATTGATATGGACTAAATAGAATTGCTGTTTGGTGTGAACCAGGCTTTGCGTCGAAGACCATACTACAACCTATAATGGTTTACTTTTATAAATTGAGACTTGGATAGACAGTTGTCTTTGGTACTTTAATATGAGATCCATTTATATCTATCTACAAGATTGAGAACATTTTTTTGTAATAAATTTAAAACATATATTTAATTCTGTAATACCTGATAATATTTATCAGTTATTTGTGCTTTTTTCATTTGATGTTTACTCTTTGATAATGTCAGTATAATTTGATTGGTTGTGATAAAAAAAAAATTGGGTCAGTTTTCAATTGTGGATCTTCTTTCCCCTTTTATTCATAAAATTGCACATGAAATTTTTCACAAAAATGCACCAGTAATTTGGTGAATGAAACACTTGTCATATTGTTTTAAAGTCAGAGGCTGAGTTAGAGGGTTTTTCAGGGGGGGGGGGGGCTGGGCTGCCCCTTTTATTAGAGAAATTTGGTTGTTTATATAGGGAATCAATGGAGCATGACTGGAGCGGGCCCCTTCTTAGGCAGTCAGTGGGCCCCTGCTTATGAAAATTTCTGGATCTACCACTGAAAGTTTCAGTAAAGTTAGATTAGCTTTTTTGACATATTATGTTGAAATTTGAACAAAAAATGAATGAAAACCCTAATAATTTTTTTAAAAAATGCACTATTATTAAAAGCTTTCCTTGCTTATTCACAAGGACGTGACATACCCTCTGTGCTATTCCGATCTGAGTTTTTGTTTATACATAGTCTGGTGCTGTTCCAATGCAAGTAGTCTTCTTTTTTTTCTGTTTCTTGAGAAGTATTTGGTTTACCTGTTCAGTCACTATAAAGTGTTACAATTCATATTTAAACGCAACCCATAAATAGTGACCAAAAAGGTACCGCTATCACATGAGCATGATGAGAGAAGCTAGGAAAAAGTAAAATGTATATATTTTAAATATTTTTGTGGGAGCATGAAATGTAGTACACATATCGCCCATATAGATAGATATTCATAGACCATAGAACAAATAAGCAAACAAATACAAAGGAAATGTAAATGAAAGATGAATAATGACAAAAGAAGAGCCATGGTCAGGGGCCCAAACTTGACAGCATTTGGTGTTGAACAGGTTAAATGTCTGCATTTACAATAAATATAGCCTTTGTTAGAGGTGAGCCAGGTCATCTTTCCCTTAATCAGCCATATTAAAGGTAACCGCATATTTCTGGGCTGAGTTGAAAAATAAATGAATATGACTTTGAAAAATGCTAAAATTTTTAGATAAAAGAAATACACCAAATCAATTGGGGAGACATCTATTAAAATGTTTGAATATGAAGTTGACAAGAAGTAAGCTTTTCAGATAATATACATGTACAGACTATTACAGTCAGCCTAAAGACTCTTTGCCTACTGAAATGTTTGCTTACACAGTGCTTTCCTAAAATGATTTAAAATCAGTGCGATAGTTTTCATGAAGAATGCTGAGCGTACAGGTATTATGACAAAATAATAATAATAAATGTTATGTTACATGTATCTACCCAAATAAGTACAATATAAAAATTCTTGACTTCTAAAACAATGATTAATCTCCTGATTTATATCTTATCACTCTATGTCGATGCTGTGTGAAAAATAAAGAAATTTGACTTATCAGTATGCTTCCATCCACTGATGAAAATTCCATCTGAGTTGATTTATTATTAATTATTGTGCTTAAAATATACCTTATTGCTATATACAATATGTACATGTCCGCCATTACTAAATGTACATCACGAATGTTCCTAGTCAAGTAATTATGACGTCTGGCAAGGCTATTTTAATTTTTTTCTGGGACGCCTTCTTAGGACTGACGTCTGGCAAGGCTATTTTATTCTTTTTCTGGGACACCTTCCTGCGACGTCATAACACGGAAGCCATTTTTTACATCATGACTTTGAGAGTATATTTTGGGGGGAACTTTGCGACCTAATTTATCAGGGGTGTGGAAATCTTTGTTGTGAGCACTTGTCCCCCGGGCAAGTGAAACCTAAAATTTTACTTGTCCGGAAAAAAATTTACTTGCCCCGATGATCCCAATAACTATTGAAGTATTTCTTGTTAACTAATATATGATTCGTACTTAGCACTGTTGTGCATCACAAACAAATGAAATCTATTTGTTTATATGTGTAAAAATTAGGAAAGTAGGAAATGGGTTGACATCAATGGGACAGAAACCTAACAGCAAACCAACCAATGAAATGACATGTAAAGGACAAATTTGCAGCAGTTTTTGAATAAAAATTGTAGCCAGTAGGTACATACTAAATTTGAGGACAGTGATTGAAGAAATGTAAACTAAATAATAGATAAACTATTGATTTTGTGGTGTTTCTCTCATCTGACGCATTGTTTTTTCTTGATTATCTATTATTGTCTTGATTGTCAATTAAAGTGTTCCTTTTATTTTCCACTTTGACAACAAATAATGTTGACCTTTCATTTATAAATAAGACTTCATCTATAAATAAGACAAAAACTTAATTTATTTTCCGAATTTCCATAGATAGCCACGATGTCTGAAATTCTCGCTCCCGTTTTTTTTTTTTTAAATACTCTGTGTCCTCCATTTGCATTAAAGGTTTTCTACTCGACTCATGACTCTTTTTGTCTTGCTTGCCCACCTTTTTATTAAGTATTTATCAATCTGAATCTCGAAACAAAATTTAAAGAAATGACACTTCCGGTAAATGATGGACAAAACCTAATCGACGATCCCGGGTCAATGGACAAAGCCAATGCAATGTTACGAGACTCGGGTTCGCATACTTATTTTTTTATTCATTTTGGTAATCGATCTATTTCCGGTATCATATAATATTTATCGACATGAACATTGATGTTTTTACTTGCTGAACATTTTTTTTACATAAATTAAACATCTTTATACGTTTTGAAATTAATTTTATGTTTTTGTTGGATTTGAACTTTGTCTTGTATATTTTTTTACTTGGCCACGGGCAACCAAGACAAAAATTATTACTTGTCCGGTTGTTCAAATGTACGAGTCGGGCGGGTCGGGCATAGCATTTCCACACCCCTGTTTATCGTAGGAAGGCGTCCCAGAAAAAAAAATAGTCTTGCCAGCCGTCATAAATTAATTATTAGGACTAAAATGTTCCACGTAAAATTTTAATGGTATAATAATAAATATCTGATCAGTGGCGGATCTAGAAATTTTTATAAGTGGGGACCCACTGACTGCCTAAGAGGGGGCCCACTTTAGTCATGCTCCAGTGATTCCCTATATAAGCAACTAAATTTTTCCCCAAAAAGGGGGGGGGGTCCCGGGCCCCTGCCCCCCTTAATCCACCTCTGCTGATGCCACAATGGAAAAGTAATTGTTGTATGACGTAAATGGTTGAAGAGGGACAGATTCTCAGGTCAGCTAAACAATTAAGGGAGGAGTCTTCTCCCGTCATGCTTCAGTGATTCCCTACATAATTAACCAAATAGTAATTATATCATCACGAAAAAATGTACTAATTGTAAGATCTGATGATGTGAATAAATTGAAATCAGACATATCAAATGCAGTAATCAGTCCTGTTGATATATCAATGGGCAATGACTGCTTATACTATATAATAGTCCCAGGTCCAACAACCAAATTTTGAACCGCCCTCTAAATCCGCCTCTGACAACTCATAAGAATCATCATGTACGAGTATACATCAAACTGTCTACCCACATGCGAACATCTTTTGGGAGCTCGCTGTGTTGCAAGTATTTTGGGTTTGAAGGAAATAAGATGCGATCGTGTAATTTGCTGCCTTCAATAATAATATCATCTATAGTCGGGATCCCTCTATAGTCGAGGACGTCCAGCTAGAGGGGTTAGATCTGAGACTACTATGTGTTATAGTAGTCTCAGGTTAGATATACAACTGTATCGAGCTTTGTTGATATAAAGTCGTTCACCTAAAGACATTTTTTTCTTATTTTTTCTGTACACTTAGCTTTGATTTTTTATTACCATGCATTGTCAAGCTTGGTAACTTATAATTGTTTCTCAGTGAAAATAATGCACAATACAAAGTAATTACTGTATGGGATGTCAACAGTAAACTTGCAAAAGCTGACACAATAGG
This sequence comes from Mytilus galloprovincialis, assembly GCF_965363235.1. Classification (NCBI taxonomy): domain Eukaryota; kingdom Metazoa; phylum Mollusca; class Bivalvia; order Mytilida; family Mytilidae; genus Mytilus; species Mytilus galloprovincialis. Next base: position 4,631,329 of record NC_134850.1, on the reverse strand, counting down.
CCACTGTAACCCTAGACTGGTTCGCCTGTCTAGATCAATGTGCATATTACATATTTCATATATCAATATTTATAGAACAAGGTGATTATATATAGCGGGATCCCAGTCTACTTTAACCCTTGTCGATAACTATACCGTGATGCTTGGTGTAGGCTTCTTTGCACATAAGGAACCATATTGCTCACCTTGTGAGTTTTGTATTCTTTTAATCAGTCAGCTGTTTTTCTGGTTTTGTTTATTTACACCAGAAATCAATGAAGCGATGAAAGTGCGGGAAACGAAATAACATCTCCGGTAAATTCGGTGATTTTAATATTTTCTAATCAATATGTACAAGCAATGAAAAATAAATGGTTATTATTTCTATACTTAGAGCATACGTTTTGTGTATTTATTCTTTGAAATCTATGCTTACGAAGAAATCTAACATTTAGTATCTCAATCATTTAATCGTTTTAATACACACTGTTTAAAGTGTAGACTGTGTGTATTACTGTTTTTTTTTTAAAGTAGATCAATGATACATAAATATACAGCCTCGTACCAAAATTGCAACATAATTTCATGATAACATGATTTTATTATCACAGAATTGTATTGATTTAATTGATTGCACTAAATTGACAGTGCTTAGTTAATAAACATTATAGCTCTTTACGATAGCAAATGAACACTTCATTACAATTTATACCGATGACCTACTATAATGATTTTTGTCCGACCGCACATACGGACGCGTTGACACATAATGCATACCACTCATTTATAGCCAATCAGACGTTAATATGACCTTCATTTTCCCCATAATCATTCCGAAAACAGCCACGAAGCAGCCATTAAATAGTATTTATAACCAATGAAATACCATTAACAGATTTACCCGAACCTGACGTCTAGCCTCTGACTAATCAGACCGTATCACCATGGTGATACGGTAATAAGGTGACAATCGGTAAAAATCGGCTTCAAAACACGGCATTTAATGAGTAGCCATATTTGTTAAATCATAACAGACAGAGAGAAAAAGAATTGACGATTATACGATATATTTGCGTAAAAAATGATAAAATCGTGCACAGAGGACTAAGTTTATGATATATATATGCATTGGTTCAAGAAGTGGATAAACATTATTTTTCACCTCACTAATTCAAGTAACATTATTTCCATGAAGGTTGGAAGTTAGAGTTGTCTTTCTTTAATAATCACCTATTTAAGTAGTACAAATTAATCACTAGAAGAAGTGATTTTATTTTATTGTAGCTTTAAATATAGAATACTAATGATCCAGGGACTAATTATGTTTCTAAACTTATCAGAACCAACATCTGTGTTGTCTAGGATGACCAAGTCATTTCAGGTGATGACCTTGTACTGAATCTAGGATAAGACATAAAAATCACTTGTTTAAGTATCAGACCTCATTTTCTTCCCAGAAATCACTTTTTTAAGTATCATTGTGTTAATAACCCCCACTAATTTCAACACCCCGAACAGTGAAATTTTATCGCGAACAGTAGAATTTTATTACATAATCTGAAAGACGAAACCTTGAACTTCACAGGAAAAATACTCCCACTGCTGTAAAAAATCTAAGAAAGTATCAGTTCGTTATGTAAAGCCATTATTATAGCATTTTTTTAAAACTAAAATAGAATTTTCAGCTAAATGATAGCATCAAAGGCATAAACCTTGCTACATAAAAGAAGCAAAAAGTTCATATTTTTTAATTTTACTAATTATAATATATTATTTAAACCTATGTGTTTTGAAAAAAATACAATATCCCAATTTGTGACAAAACCTCGAATTTGCTACCCAAATAAGTGATTTAAAAATCACTTATTTCAGTAAGTCCCCTGACTGTTAATCTGTATCTAAATAAAATCAAAAAGTTAGTTTTCAAATAGACTTATTCCTCTTTGATCCCAAAAATTTGAACTTTCTCCTTGTGATTTGTATTGATTAAAATATACTATGAAAATTGTGTTTTTAATTCGTTATAACGAATTTTGATTTGCTTATACATCATGTACATGTTAGAGAACTTTATTGAGTTAAAAAGAATGTTCTACTATTCGTGAAATCGTACTATAATAATTTTTGGGGTTACCCTTTTCTTTGATGGCAGGTATTTGCAACATTTAATTATTTTCACACAGAATACAGTTGTTCTTACTGTGTAATATATATATGGGGTAGTTCTTTATCCCTCTGCTGATTATTAGGGAAACACACCTTTACGTATATATTTTAAAACGTGTCAAAAATATGCTTGAAAATACTTGCGATCAATCTCTGTAGAAGTACCACATGTTTTGTGTTTTCATTCGACCGGAAGTAAGACAAGAATTTAGTATTTATTTATTTTATTATTTTTTTTTTTGGGGGGGGGGTCTGCGCGTACCCGTATGTACGCATAGCCAAATGTTGACTTTCGTAGCTAGCTACGCTTACTCCGCAACCGATTTTATAATAAACTGTCGGTTATTTCCCGACTTCGTAAATTCAGTGAAGATAATGGCAAATATTTTTTTTTAATTTGTATTTAATGTCAGGACTATATAGTTAGAAAAAAAAAAGAAAGTAAATGTAAGTGCACATTAAAAGAATCAAATTATACTGAGTTTGAAGAAATATATGTTAAAAACTCGACGGTGTTAAAGTGATTTTTTTTTATTAAAATCGAAACAGAAACAAAAATTTAAAAATATTTTTAAAAAAAGACTAAAAATATTTTTTTAGAGTGTATATATTTTCAATCATAACTCTAGATTTACTGCTTGCTACTTCAATTTCAGGTCTTCATATTTAGGTTAAAATGAAAATTAAATGTTATGTATGATATCATAAATTAAAAAGAAAAATCAGAAAAATAACTCCGAGGAAAAATCAAAAAGGAAATTAAATGGCAAAACTGATCAAATGACAAAACACATTAAACGAATGGACAACAACTGTCATATTTCTGACTTGGTAAGGACATTTTCAAATGTAGAAAATGGTGGATTGAACCTGGTTTTATAGCTCTAAACCTGAAGGCGAATTATTTTCTTATAAAATTTGAAATAGAAACAAAAAATTAACATGAATGGCAGTGGCTATTTGACCGACACCGAAAAATAGCAAATTTGCGATTTAGTCGGCACCGGCAAAATAGAAATTTTTTTTATTTTGACGGCTCGAGCTTGATATAAAACTGTTGATTAATGTGATTAGAAGTCAGAGAATAAAAAGGCAAAATAATGATTTAAAGTTATTTTATCACAGTATCAAACAATAAAAATGCAGCCTACCATAAAAAAAAATTAAGATGTTTAAGATGTTCATAAACAAATAATTTATAACTTTATGATATAAAAATAAACACCATTAAAACACATTTGCATATATATATATATATATATACAAATAATTTTGTTTTATAATGTGACCTGATATAATATCTTTTACATACGTTAATACAATTTGAAAGTCAATCAGCCAGCCTTCATGGGCGTGTGAAGCACTGTCAATTGATATCTATAATTTGCGCTAAAATTAAAAATATGAAATTTATACTTCAACATTTAAAAACAAGACTATTCAAATAATATTATACAATATTATATGTCTTTGAAATTATTAAATACATTTTGTTCTCAAATATTTATAAACAAGAATGTGTCCCTAGTACACGGATGCCCCACCCGCACTATCATTTTCTATGTTCAAGGACAGACGGACGAACGGACGCACCGACCAGAAAACATAATGCCCATAAATTTTCATATCTGTGTAAAATCTATGGTTTAAATATCCTGCATGTGATACAAATAGTGCTTTGTTAAACTTAATCATAAAACAAGCAATTCTAATAGTTGTTTGCTACGAATTTCAAATGGACACATAGTAAAAATTATAATTCATATAATGACTTTGTTTAAATTGTTATTTTGACTATACAATTCACTTACAACTTGCACAAAAAATTGTGGTACGGATTAATTGTATGTTATAAAAAATATTGATACACACACTACAATGCAATATATGATAACTTGTACACAACATATAAATGAACTTGTACACAACATATAAAAGAATTTGTACACAACATATAAAAGAACTTGTACACAACACAGAAATGAACTGTTACACAACTTATACATAAGACCTATAGTTTCTAAACTTTGACTAAACTCTGGTGAAAACTCGACTCATTGACAAACAAACATCATACTTTTTGTATATGAATCAACAAAGATGGAGAGGACACACCTTACCTTCCTCCTGCATGGGGTTTTTGATGATTATACCGTTTTTATTGTGATCATTTGATTTACAGTTCAATTATTTCATGATTATTTGATAATCTAGGACTGAACGTAGTTTTGATTAATTTTGTTATATATAAATAATTAATGATTATGTGATTACATTGGCAATCCTGCTGCAATTGTTTGAACCTGTCCTTCGTCAGGAATCTGATGTTCAGTGGTTGTTGTCTGTTTATGTGGTTCATAACTATATATATGTGTTTCTCGTTTTTCTTTTTTATATATAGATTAGACTGTTGGTTTTCCCGTTTTAATGCATGGTTTTACACTATTAATTGTTGGGGCCCTTTAAAGCCTACTGTTTGGTGTGAGCCAAAGCTCTGTGTTGAAGGCCGTACCTTGACCTATAATGGTTTACTTTTATAAATTGTTACATGGATGGAGAGTTGTCTCACTGACACATATTGCACCCATTCTCATAAATATATATATTTAAAAGTACTCAAAAAACTGTTCAAAAGTTTGTATCACAATCTTAAAGGTTAACAATGAACTAATGTTTTCAACATACTATTGGTCCATAAACCACCAATCAGATTCAAGAATAAATTCAAATGAACAAATCAAAAACGATTATATAGCAGCATTTGATGGAGCAGGTTGATGCTCCTCTTGAATATCTGTAATAAAAAGATAGTAAAAGCTATAGTATCTGAACATTCATGACAAAAAAGTATCAACAAATACTGAACTGTTTCGAAGGATGATGATTTTTAATCCTTTTCAAAGATATTTTTAGGCTTATACCAAGGATTAGTATAGGTAGTAGATATATACCGGTATACCCTGCTGATTGTTATTTGTTCAGCAATACTGTTGCTCCAATCTTTAGACTTTTATAATGTTTTCCTTATCTGTGTAGTATAGTCTGTTTTAGACAAACGGGTACATATAAATATAAAAAAGAAGATGTTGTATAATTGCCAATGAGACAACTTTCTACAAGAGAGCAAACACCACATAAATTAACAACATTCGACAATAGGTCACCTTTAGTAAAATTTAAGACTTCTTTATATACATGTACATATATCAATTATTAATGGTAATTCTGATATTCTTGTAAGTAAAGTAATGCATGTACATTTGTTTCTATCTACTTGTCCCCAAATGTAGTGCTTCACATCAGGGAACCAGTATTTGTATTAGTATTTCTTCAAAGCGAGGGAAACAATTTGTATTCAATAGTAATTATAAAATCATCTTCACGAGGCTTTCTGATGTGAATTTTTTTAAATGCTGCACTAAAGGAAAGACATAAACTAATGGTTTACAACACCATATTTCCACAGTGTGTGCAAAACTGGTCCAAAACCTGAAATATTTGAAAATTTGATTGAAGTGGGTGAAAAAGTGGAGGGAAAACCACATTGTGGGGACTCTGTGCTGCAATACATAAGATATTGTTATGAAATCTGTTTCTCAGCACTTCAGCGTTGACATGAATATCAAGTATGTGGTCAACTTTGAATTTTTCGAAAAACTAAGGATTTTCTTATCCCGGGCATAGATTACCTTAGCTGTATTTGGCACAACTTTTTGGAATTTTGGATCCTCAATGCTCTTCAACTTTGTACTTGTTTTGCTTTATCAAACTCTTTTGATATGAGCGTCACTGATAAGTCTTATGTAGACGAAACGCGTATCTGGCATACTAAATAAAATCCTGGTACTTTTGATAACTATCTCTTATAAATTGTATCCTCCTTTTTTTAAAGATTTGCAGCAAGTTGTGTTCTTTATATCTGACATCATCAGGCATGGTTGCCTATTTTCATGATGTCAAATCGGCAATTTCAGAAGAAATCAAGAACATTTGTCATCATAATTAATTTTGGACCAATCATTTGCAGAGAATGGATTTTTCACTAGTGAGAAGAATTTTGAAGAAATGTGAAAATAGCACAAAAGTTTGAGAAACAAAATATAATAATATTTTAAGAATCAGATAGAAGTTCAACATGTTAAATATAACAACAAGGTATTATTGAAAATTAATTTCCACAAGAGTGAAAATATTGTCCAAACATAAGCTCATTATTGCTTCAAACATTGACAAAGTTGTACAGTGAGCTAAAACGTCTTTACACTAAATCCATTGGATGTTGGATGTGTACAGATTGATAGTTTAGTCTTATATGCATTATTTTTTTATTAGTTGTAAGTTAGCTGTCAGATAACTGCGAGTACTCTCAGATCTGTATAAGTCAGCAATGAAGGTTTGGATGTGACAAAATATAGAAATAATCAAAAGAAAACATCTGGTAAAATTACATTATCATCGTAAAATTATTTGACATGGTGGTATGCATGAAGGAAAGTGCAAAACAGTTAAAATGTAGGATTGTAGGACATAGTGCAAGTTCAGGATTTAAATGTATACCATGTAAGTTGTGGTTAATCCTGAATATCTGTGAAGAAAGTAAATTAATTAACTGTTTAGAGTAAAATCTGAATCATCAATCTATATACTGCATTTGTCTGAAGGATACAAATGTAATAAATATTTCCAGAACAGTTGTAATAAGATTCAATTGAAATGGGGAATGCGTCAAAGAGACAACAACCTGACAATAGAACAGACGACAGCAGAAGGTCACCAATAGGTCTTCAATGCAGCGAGAATTACCCACACCCGGAGGCGTCCTTCAGCTGGCCCCTCAACAAATATATACTAGTTCAGTGATCATGAACGCCATACTAAATTCCAAATTATTACGCTTTTGTAAAAGGCAGTTGAATCATGGGTAAGAACCCTACCCAGATGAAACAGGAGATAACTGAAAACCAAATATAGGTATCATGGAAAGGGAACCTACCTAGATGAATTTTTTGGACCCTTTGAACCTTAATGTAGACCACTTTGAAAATGGGACCAAACATTAAGAATTTACATACACAGTTAGATTCGGCATATCAAAGAACCCCAATTACTCAATTTTTGATGAATTCAAACAAAGTTTAATGTTTGACCCTTTGGGCCCCTTATTCCTAAACTATTGGGACCAAAACTCCCAAAATCAATCCCAACCTTACTTTTATGGTCATAAACCTTGTGTTTAAATTTCATAGATTTCTATTTACTTATACTTAAGTTATGGTGCGAAAACCAAGAAAAATGCTTATTTGGGACCTTTTTGGGCCCCTTATTCCAAAACTGTTGGGAACAAAACTCCCAAAATCAATCCCAACCATCCTTTTATTGTGTTTAAATTTCATAGATTTCTATTCACTTATACTAAAGTTATAGAAAACCAAAAGTCTTCGGACGCCGACAACGTTGTCGATGACGACAACTACGGACGACGGCGACGCCAACGCGATACCAATATATATAAAATCAATTTTTGCGGTCGTGTAAAAATCCAGTGGCACAAATGATCAGAACATCCAAACAAAATGTTTGATGTACAATATTAAGAAACTGTTTTAAGAGTTGTTTTGATTTTTTTGTTTTTGTTTTTGTTTTAACGATACTTTTAACATGTTTAAGGACCACATTTAGGCTATTTTGTGGCGTCCAGTTTTTATTAATGGAGGAAGCCAAAGTGCCGGGAGAAAACCACAATACATAATGCAAAATAGTATTTATTTCAATGAAATATAATAAGATTAAAAAGTCGAATCTTTGATAATTATCACTGGATTGTAACTAACATAAGCAACACGACGGGTGACACATGAGGAGCAGGATATGTTTATCCCTCTGGATCACCTGAGATCACTCCAGTTTTTGATTGGGTTCATGTTGCTAATTCTTTAGTTTTCTATGTTGTGTTTCCAGTACTGTTGTTTGTCTTTTTCTTTTTTAACCATGGGTGCTGTGATTTTATTTTTGACTAATGACTTTATATGGATGGCCCTTTGGTGTCTTGTGATCTCTTTTATTAGTGTATCAAAAAGATATTTTTGAAAGAGACCAAATGAGAACTTTTTGGTGGGTGTATTAACAGTTGTAACTTTTTATGTGATGCTTTATCATTTAGAAAATTGTGATGGGATAAATTTTGTAATAAAAATAGAATTTTGATACTATTATTGTTTAAAGGATTTCACTTATTTTCTAAATTTCTTATTCTTCATACCTTCCCAGACAACAGCCTCCTGTTTTTAACTCTTTCCTCGTAGATCATCTGTACAGCCACAATAATCTGGGCCATTATAATCAATAAATCACCTGTCAAATACATATTTTAGTTCTATAAATAAATTATCTGTAAAAAAGATTGATTGATTGTTGTTTAATGTACAATAGCAGTTATAGCATGCAAATTCAGGTTGAGAAACCTATTGTGCTGTAGCATCACATTGTTCTAGGTTAGGCGGAGGGTAGCGCACTCACAAACATGTTAAACCCCAACACAATTTGTATGGCCTAAAGAACCAAAGTCAAGAGTCTTTAGTTTAGAGGTTGTCATTAGTTCATAGATATAGGAACATGTGGTATGAGTGCCAATGAGACAACTCTCCATCCAAATAACCATTTATAAAAGTAAACCATTATAGGTCAAGGTACAGCCTTGAAATGTAAAGTTTAATATATCATGTATTTGATTTGAGGAATTAAGATTGAATTTTTTTCCCATTTTATGAAGCCAATAGGTGTGTCACTTTCTATACCTTTGATATAGTTATATATATCTTTAGCTTTTAAGTTTTTAATGCAAATTGATTTGGCCTTGTTTTTTGCTTCTAAGTAAAGATTTCTGTCTATTTGAACTTTAGTTGAAGTTGATTGATTTGATTTTAACATAATTTTCCATTTTATATTATTGCAGATGTTAGTTAAGAAAGTTCTGCTATCCAGTTTGATTTTTCTTTCAATTAATTTAAGATTACACTTTGGGGGATATTACCTAGTTTATCTATGACATCTGACATTGATAAAAAAATGTCACTTTCTATCCAGTTTGAAAAAACAAGACTTTTACCATTTAATTTAATTGATTGATTACCCCAAATATATTGCTGTCTTATACTTTTGAAATTTAACCCCTTGCTTATCTTGGAACTATTATGTACTTTATACCAACTTTTTAATATTTCTAAATAAAATTCAGGCATAATTTTTTTTTTGGTTTGGTATGTCATATACATTTTCATTTTCTATGATGAGTTTATTTTCAGGGTTCATGTTGAATAGAGCGAAGTTAGCTCCAAATTTGTTAAAGTAATATAATGGAATAACCTTCCAATTTGAAAATTCTTCTGTTGTTAACCTTTTAACCCAAGACAATTGGATTGATGTTATATAACTATCTATATCAATTATTTTTAACCCTCCTTCCTGATAATCATTACACAGTGTAGATCTCTTGATTTTCTCATTTTTGTTTTGCCATATATAGTTAAATGTTAGTTTGTTAAATTGTGTTAGAAAGTCTCTCGAAAAATTGATTACTGATGCTAAAAAGGTAATGTTTGGTATATTTTTTGTTTTTATTACTGTTATTCAACCAATCATTTTAAGCTTCCTTTTCTTCCAATTTGAAATTGCTTTTTCTGACTTCCTCAAAATAGTTTCTGTGTTAAATTTATGGCATTCTACTTTATTAGTTCCAAAATATACACCTAAACTTTTAATTGGGCTTTTATTCCAACTATTTTTTTCATATTTATCTTTAGAATGTTTTAATTTTACTAGCCATACTCCTTCAGTTTTTGATTTATTAAGTTTAATACCAGAAAGAGTTCCAAATTCTTCAATCAAATTTAATGCTTGTTTTGACGTTAGAAAAAGTGTAGTATCGTCTGCAAGTTGTGAGATTTTAAGACTATGTGTTTTAGAATCAAGTTTGATTTAAAATCCTTTAATACCTGTATCTTGTCTTATTCTACAAGCCAGAATCGCTACAGCTATAACAAAAATTATCGAACTCAAGGGACACCCTTGTCTAATACCACAAAAAAAACTATAGGTTTCAGAAATCCACCAATTATGAAGCATACAACCTTTGACACCATTATATAAAGTTTTAAGCCATTTAATAAACGAATGCGGGAGACCAAATTTTAAAAGAGCTTCATACATAAATGACCATTTTAATGAATCAAAAGCTTTTGAAAAATCTATAAATAATAAAGCACCATCTATATTAAAAGTTTCAGAGTAATCTATGATATCTTGAATTTGTAGGAAATTGAAACCGATGTACCTATTTCTTACATATCCATTCTGATAACTATGTATTATTTTCGATAAAGTATAAGCTATTAATTTGTTGTCTACATTAAGTACATTTATAAGTATATAATTGTCTAGGAAAAGTGGGTCATTTTTTGCACAATAAAGATACTATTCCTATTTTGTGTAATGTTGTTAATTCTTCTTTCTCATACAATTATTGAAAACGTCTACAGCTAATTATTTTATATTATCCCAGAACACTATATCTATACCCGGTGATTTGTTTAGCTTCATATCAAAAATGGCTTCTGTGCATTCTTCTATTGAGATGCTGCCGCCTTATGAGAAATTTTCTCGTCATCACTTAATTTATGATAATTTTTTGTTTCTTCAACATATTGCTTAATATTATTAACATCTAGAGTTGTACTTTTATATAGATTTTCATAGTAACATTTTTCTAAATTTAACATTTCTGATGGCTCTGTTATAAGTTTGTCTTGCTTATCTTTCAATGCCGAAATATTTTTTTTGTTTGTCTGGATTTTTCTAAACGGTAACCTAAAAAGAATTTTGTGTTTTCCCCTTCTTCTAACCATTTGACTCGGGATCTTACTTGTGCACCTTTAACTTCATCTTTATAAAGATTTTCTAATTTTTTTAATTTATTCTATTTCATCTTTAGTTTCTTTTGAAGGATTAATTTTATTATTTAATCTTTTGAAATCTTTTATTTTATTTTTATTTTCATATGACTTGTATTTACATTACATTACAGTTATGTTCCTTACTTCAGATTTGAAGATATCCCAAATATCTCTAGAATCTCTGGTAAGTGCCTTTTCTTTATATTTTAGAATAAGATTGTTAATATGGTTTTTATAATTATCATCTATTACAATACTTTTATTTATTTTGAAGAAACCTCTTCCTCTGGAACAGGTTCTAAATGAATTTAGACCAAAACACATCATAGTGGTTTTATAATCCGTGATGTGACCTTAAAATAATGGAGTGTTGATTTCAGTTGTTCGTGCAAATTAGTTGAATTGCATATTTTGATTTTATTCAGTTAAACCAAGTTTGAGCGATGTCTCTGCTGGTGGACATTTTTTCAGCGAGGACACCATCCGCCCAGTAGCAAAATTGTGGAAGATCTTACACGTAAATGGTTACAACGTTTACCATAGCTCCTTAAGATATTTTGTTTAATTACAAACATCATACCTTTGTCATATTAATTCAAAAATCAGTTATGATTTTCTTTACAATGTTTACAATTTACACGTACATTGTTGCAAAGTAAATACATAAAAGTTAAGCTCTTTGTGAGTGTTTGTCGAAATCAATTTTAATAACAATACCAAAAATTGACCTATGTTTAGAGGTTAGCTAATGCCCGCCTCCGTATTCGGTATTTTCGTTGAAGACCTTTTTTTTCTTTTTGGTCGGGTTGTTGTTCTTATAATTCATTCCCCGATTCCATTATCTATTCTATCAGAATTTATATTGGAATAGGATGGTCCATTTGTTGAAAAAAAGTAATAATTGTTAATATTGATAAGCAATACCACTTAGTGGTAAACAAATATTGATATGTAAATATAAGAGCTATCAAACATTTCGGCATTGTGGCTATATTGGCTTCTTCCATATCAAAAAGTTATATACAAATTGTACCATTTTTTTTTTCAATACATTTTAGTATTTGTTCGTATTTTTTATATATTTTATAATTGTTCAGTTTTCAACTTTTATATCATCATATTGCTCAAACATAGTAAAAGAATGAAAACCAAAAGAACAAGACTACTACCGACTATTAAAATATTTCATCGGGGGACTCGTTATTATATATACTAATCGGGTGAATTTGGGTTTATCGTTCATGTCGATGTTTTATATAAAAATAATCTTGTATTATTTGTTTAAAAGCAAAGACATTTGTTTCTCTAAACATCAATGTAACAAGCGTCTTGAACAATCACTCAGACAATGTATTGAAAACAATATGCATGTGCATATACGTGTGTATTTCAAATAACGAAGTTAAACAGATATACTGATTTTGTAAAAAATCTTTCATTGTGGTTTATCAGTATAGTTATTGACGTAAACTATCTAGTGATTGTTACTGCTTCACATACTACAAACACGTGTATAATATTACGTCTGAAGTCCGTATAGCCTGTATCTTCTTTCTGATTAAATAACAGTGTATGTAAACACTATTTCATGTCTGTCTCAAACACCGTAAACCTCTAGTGTACTCTTAATCTTGAACATGATAATTTCTTTCCCAACAAATGTTTCTATGTTTAAACTGAGTAGTGGTTATCATTTTCTTATATACCTCTTAATTTCCAGTAATAATATAAAGATAGAAACACATATGTATTTCAACAGGAGACATCTTATAGACAAAATGACTCACAATTAAGGAAGTCTGCTGCTCAGTTTCAGAATAAATAGCTTTCCATACAACTAGTAAATATTGATAGGGGATTGAATGAGGAATAAAAAAGCATAACAAATACAGGGGTCAATGTGCATGTTTTCGAGATATTAGCCATTAGCATTTTGACGGGAACAATAAATAAGATTTGATAAGACTTTTACAAACGGCTTATTATAATACATGTAAAAGATTAATAAAAGGAAAAGTAGGGGTCCATGGGCAAATATTTTAAGGCATTCAAATGGATAAAACCAGAGGATTTCAAAAAGCTGACAAAATTCCAAAACATGACAAGCAAACATCCTTAAAACAAATGTGATAGTGATATTTATGCTTTACTTTTTATAATTAAAATATGCGAGGTAAAGAATTTATATTATTCTTAAATACATTTTTACTGCATTTCGGTAAGACAAAGTGTTCAGTTTTTTCCCGTCACAGCAAGCATATCTCGTAATTTGTAACGATGTTTGTCTAAAATTGAAGTGGCCGTATTTGTGTTCAGTCTTAAAGATATGCGCTACTTAGTTTCAAAACAACAAGCTCTTTATAACACTAGTATATATTGATATGGGATTGATACAGAAACACAGAAACCAAAAATGCCAAAAAAAAAGATAGGTCAATGTGCTCGTTTTCAAGATATTAGCTATTGAAATGTTGGCGGTAGAATGTTTTGTCTTGATTTTTCATAGCTTTTTCATTGACAAGTTTAATTTATCCAAAAAATATTATAAAATAACAAAGACTTTAACATATGACTTATAATTATACATGTAAAAGATCTTTTTTTTTATCTGCTGTTTTTTCTATGGTCGGGTTGTTGTCTCTTTGACACATTCCCCATTTCCATTCTCAATTTTATGCAAAGTAAAACTGGGGTCAATGGGCAAATTGTTTAAGGCATTCAAATGGATAAAACAAGATGATTCCTAAACATTACAAGCGAACATTCTTATTATTTAAATATATCTTGTAATTGATTCTAATACATACAATGTAACATATATAAAGGTTGAGACTGAGCAAGAATGCAGCCACTTCCGTTTTAGACAAAAAACATCTGAAAGTAATGTTTTATGACATATTTGATAGATTTTTGATATTTAAGCTTAGATTTAAGCGTCGTTCACGACCAAATCAGTTCGAATATTTTACTTTAACTAATTGAATCGACTTAAGTAGAAACGAACATGTAAAACCTATTTCATCAGATGTACTTAAAATTTTATGCCAAAAGTAGCATTTACTGGACCTTCTCCATGATACAATTTCTATATGTGTTTAATAATATTATTATAATTTGAAACTGAATCACGGGATCAAAATGCGTTACATCAGTTCATATTGACAGAAATTGTAAGATTGGGGATTAAATATTTAAAATTTGCCTAATTGTAAACTTTTGTCTGGTTATCAATGTAAGATATGGACACACTCTGAAACATTCAATATGTCGGAAATTTTCAAGGTGGCGTCAATAATTCTAAATTGCACAACCATGTATAAAGCTAAGCAAACGGAATATCATAAAAGTTAAAAAAAAATGTAAATTAACGTTCTAATAAGTCCAGATGTCATATTAAACTTTGAAATACTTTTTCAAAATTTCGAATATTTTCGAAATGGCCGATTAAAAGGTTAAAAAGAAGAAACTGAGAAACGGATTTTCTGATTTTTATATTTTTGGTCGAATTGAACATGTAAATAGTAGCCCTTCTAACTGTCCATTAAACATTTCCCCATGAACCCCTAAAAGAAAAAAAAAGTACTACTGTACTAGTACATACAATACATCGATATATACCTTACATTTTCTTTCTATCATACTATAGACAAAATAGTATTAAAATCTAGTCCAATGTTATACATCTTGCATATAGTTTATTTAAGAATTGAATGCTCTTTTTTGTAAATTTATTGGGGTGTAAAAGCGTTGACCGAAGTACATTTTGCATATTTAAGCAACGCGAACAAAATTTTACTATATTTTATCCATATATTTTTATAAATTTTCTGTTTACAAAACTTTGAATTTTTCGAAAAACTAAGGATTTTCTTACCCCGGGAGTAGATTACCTTAGCCGTATTTGGCACAACTTTTTGGAATTTTGGGTCCTCAATGCTCTTTATTTGGCTTTTTAACTATTTTGATCTGAGCGTCACTGATGAGTCTTATGTAGACGAAAGGCGCGTCTGTCGTATAAAATTATAATCCTGGTACTTTTGATAACTATTTACACCACTTGGTCGATGCCACTGCTGGTGGACGTTTCGTCCCCGAGGGTATCACCAGCCCAGTAGTCAGCACTTCGGTGTTGACATTAACATCAATTATATGGTCATTTTTATAAATTTTCTGTTTACAAAACTTTGAATTTTTCGAAAAACTAAGGATTTTCTTACCCCAGGAGTAGATTACCTTAGCCGTATTTTGCACAACTTTTTGGAATTTTGGGTCCTCAATGCTCTTCAACTTTGTATTTATTTGGCTTTTTAACTATTTTGATCTGAGCGTCACTGATGAGTCTTATGTAGACGAAACGCGCGTCTGGCGTATACAATTATAATCCTGGTAATTTTGATAACTATTTACACCACTGGGTCGATGCCACTGCTGGTGGACGTTTCGTCCCCGAGGGTATCACCAGCCCAGTAGTCAGCACTTCGTTGTTGACATGAATATCAATTATATGTTCATTTTTATAAAGTTTCTGTTTACAAAACTTTGATTTTTTCGAAAAACTAAGGATTTTCTTACCCCAGGAGTAGATTACCTTTGCCGTACTTGGCACAACTTTTTGGAATTGTGGGTCCTCAATGCTCTTCAACTTTGTATTTATTTGGCTTTTTAACTATTTTGATCTGAGCGTCACTGATGAGTTTTATGTAGACGAAACGCGCGTCTGGCGTATTAAATTATAATCCTGGTACTTTTGATAACTATTATTCAGCATAATAAAACATGATGTACACACAGTACTAAAATCAAACGTCAGTTCCTGATTTCAATTAAAATAAAAAAATAATTGAACTCTTAACCAAGAACAACAATTTAGTATCTTTTCCCTAAAATTCACATTTTTTTATGAAAAACAACCAATCCTGATATACAAAAAGTACTGAAATCACATGGTGGTTCATAAAAAAAAATAATTGGATTCGTATTCAACACAAACAAAAGTTTAAGTATGTTTATCCTTATTATATTAAAACTCTATCAAAAAAGCTTATCGTGAGGCCTTTAGAATAACTAATTACAAAAATAACATTGCATTATTCTCATCTTATACAAAATAACTTATCGAAAGACATGTATAATGTCTGACTGCAAATAAGGTTGCATTGTTTCTGATGCAAAAGAAGAAATATTTGCATTTTAAAGCAATGCGAACAAAATTTTAACTATCTTTTCCCTAGAAATTTAGCATATTAAAAACAACTAATCATGATGTACAAACCGTACTAACATCAAACGTCAGAAACAATTGAACTCTTAGCAAACGTATGTTTACTGTTATACTATTTGTATTTCCATCATCTTAAATGCATAATTGCTAGATAGGGTACTTATTTCAAATGATAATAGTTTATCGCTTTTTAGTGATACAGAAGCATTCTGAGTATGACATTAATCTGCACTTATGTAATTTATTTGGCAGAAAAATAAAAGAATATGAAGTAATAAATATAATGCGTGGAAAGTAATTTATATGTTATGTTTAACTGTTATTGCGATCAAATTGATCACAAATTAACGAGTAAATATGTCTTCGTAGAGGATCGCGTTTATATACCATGCATACTGTGGAGTTCGTTTTACATAAGAATTGTAATTATATACGTATCCGTCCAATCCATACTTATAATGTTTTTTCTTTTACCAATTGTGACTTGGATGGCGATTTGGCACTCAAACCACATCTTCTTATATCTATATAATTAATTTACTGATCGATCGCTGACCGTTATCATAGCAACTCTTACATAGCATTTTTGACGTATCTGACGCATTATATGGGTCATCGATCAGTCAAACATCCGGCACCGATCAGTCACCGTTCAGTCATGTCCACGCCACAACAATATCGCTTAAAACTGTGTCGGTTTTTGTACATCCTCTGCTTTCAAATATTTGGCTTTAAGCGTTCCTGATGGAAGTAAATCCAGAAAAGCGCTTCAGACAGATGAACTTATTTAACGTGTTGTTTTCACTTTTTTTGGTTGTTAATATATTATGAATCCAACGTTTAGTTTATAATTGTTACAATAGCTTGTTTATGGTTACCATTTATATCCTCTACATGTCTCGTAAGATCTGTTTCACTTGGTACCTCTTTTACTACATGTAATTATAATCATGGTTCTGGTTTATCAATGTTTATGATTACTTTTATACTGATCACAATAATAATCAATGTTTGGTAAAATTTAGTCCACTTGGTAGTCTGCTGGATGATAAGATCATTTATTTAATGATTTGCTAGTTTCACAAGCATGTTATAATATAACATCTCAAGTAGAGACCGATCTTACGGATTTTTGATGTAGGCAAGACAACTCAGGCCTGGTTTGTGTGCCAATGAACCAACTCTCAATCCAAGTCAAAATGTGTAAAAAGTAAACAATTATACTATGTAGGTCAAAGTACGGCTTCAACACAGAGTCTTGGCTCACACCAAAACGCAAGCTATAAAGGGCTCCAAAATGACTAGTGTAAAACAATTCAATAAAAAAACAACGGTCTTATCTATGTAAAAAAGACAGAAACACTTATGAACAACATACAAAAAAAACGACAACCACTAAACAACATGTTCCTGACTTAGGACAGGTCTAGTTGATCGAGTTAAGCTATTTCAATTGATATTTTATAGTGTGTATATTTATGTTGTAATGTTACACTACTGTCTCAAGTTAGGGTGAGGTTTAATGCTCGTTAAAACGTAAAAACCGCTGCATTTTTATGACCTTCTCCTAAATAAGGAGATAGTTGTTTAGTGGTTGTCTTTTGTTGGTGTGGTTCATAGGTGTTTCTCGTTTCTGGTCTTTTATATATGTAGGACTCGGAGGTGTAAAGGTGTCGCTGAGGTGCGATGGTCACGTTGAAGTGCGATGGTTTACGCCGAAGTGCGATGGTCTGTTTGCTGAAGTGTGATGGTCTATTTGACGCATGATTGTTAGTTTAAAATATACGGATGTGCAATTATTATGAGAAGTACATATAGATTTCTTTTTAATAGTTAGTAAATGAATTTACATTCATTATTGTATATGTCTGTCCTTAATTACAGTCATACTAGATAAGAGATCGTCCTCTGATTTTCTACATGTGCACATATTTCTGCATTAACATTTCATCTTTACTTTGTTTCTCTCATGCGTTTCTCGTTTACCGTAATATAGTAATACAGATAGTATGTCTATATAATTTACAGAATGAGGAACCTTTTGTAGATTTAAAAGAAATCGCCACCAAAGGTTAATAAAATTAACGGTATCAATTTTCTTGAACAAGATGCGCATTTCGACAATACATGTCTCTTCAGTGATGCTCGTTGTCAAAATATTTGAAATCCAAAGCTTATATAAAAGATGAAGAGCTATAATCCAAAAGGTCCAAAAAGTATAGCCAAATCCGTGAAGGGAATCAGAGCTTTGCATGAGG
Organism: Mytilus galloprovincialis; assembly: GCF_965363235.1. Classification (NCBI taxonomy): domain Eukaryota; kingdom Metazoa; phylum Mollusca; class Bivalvia; order Mytilida; family Mytilidae; genus Mytilus; species Mytilus galloprovincialis. The sequence goes on along the minus strand of NC_134850.1, from coordinate 4,612,757 downwards.
GAGATACATCCTTGATTTATAATAATTTCTATCATTTTGTAACAGCAAATTTTAATAACACAAACAAAAACCGTATTTTCATCCCAGTACCAAAGTACTGGCTACTGGGCTGGTAATACCCTCGGGGACTAACAGTCCACCAGCAGTGGCATCGATCCAGTGATAGTAATAAAATTAACGGTATCAATTTTCTTGCACCAGATGCGCGTTTCGACAATACATGTCTCTTCAGTGATGCTCGTGGCCAAAATATTTGAAATCCAAAGCTTATATAAAAGATGAAGAGCTATAATCCAAAAGGTCCAAAAAGTATAGCCAAATCCGTGAAAGGAATCAGAGCTTTGCATGATGGAGATACATTCCTTAATTTATAATAATTTCTATCATTTTGTAACAGCAAATTTTAATAAAACAAAAAAAATCCGTATTTTCATGCCAGTACCTTTACCCTACCCACCAATCCTCCCCATTCTCGTAGTATTTAAGTTTATAAACCGATTTGACGCATGATTGATAGTTTAAATCTACAGACGTGCAGTAATCATGAGAAGTAGAATTTTTAATAGTTAGTATAGAACAGTTATCAAAGGTACCAGGATAATAATTTAATACGCCAGACGCGCGTTTTGTCTACATAAGACTCATCAGTGACGCTCATATCGAAATATTTATAAAGCCAAACAAGTACAAAGTTGAAGAGTATTGAGGATCCAAAACATTTATAATTCGTGGTTTATAGCTGTTCAGTTGCATACTAAATGGGAGGTCGTCCTCTATATGTTGTTTCTCTTTTGAGTTCATCGCTTACGTTATAGTATAATGAAAAGAGTCTGTCTGTGGACCAGTATGTATTTAGAGAATGTCACTCCCAATTGTACTTAAAACAGAACCTTTCGTAGATTTCAAAAAAAAAAATTCCTGCAGAAGATAAATTCTCCCCTATTCACCAATACTTCTCGTATCTGTAGTTTTAAAGATTATAAGCCCCTTTTCAACTTAAAAAGCAGGAAAACTGCACATACAAATCTGCATGAACAGTATTGCAAATATAGTTTGTGTAGACCATCGCACTTCAGCGTAGCTATCAACAAGATAACGTCATAATGCCACCATCGCACTTTAGCGGGATCAGAAACGCACTTCAGCGTCAAACCTTTGTAACTCAGCGTGACCATCGTGGTTCGGAGTACCATCGCGGTTCAGAGTCCTACACATATATATATAGATAGATATAAAAAGTCCGTACTTTGACCTATAATTTTTTGTCTCATTGGAACCAATACCATATCTTCTTATTTATCTTAACCAGCACTTTTTTCCATAATAGATATACTGGTTTCTACATTTTCCCTCAGAATTGTCAGTTTAGGGGTTCTTTTATAATGTGTCAGCATCTTTTGGATTTGAAACCCCTTACTAATTAAGACTATCAGCAGTTCATCTAAACAAAATCTTGTTATTTTGTTGACCAGTCAACTAAATTTTCCTTCAATGACAAACATGGCACTTCGTTATCAGAGGAAACATGGCCAATGTATTGCTTAAGCTCGAGCCGACATCATTCACAAGTCGAAAGTCTGATTCTTAATATTATGTATTCGGGTTTTGTTTTCTGTAATTAGATAAGCCTTCAGTTTTATTATGTTTATCTTTTATATTCATTTGATAAAATTTACTGTTTGCAATAGCATAAATTGTTCTAAATAATAAAGATGTTCTTATCATAAGCAGGAAATCCTAGCCGTGTTTGGCACAACCTTTTTCAACTTTTGATCCTAAGTGCTGTACAATTTTGTACTTTTTTTACTTTCGAACTTCTATATCTGGGCGTCACTGGTAAGTCTTGTGTGAATGAGGCGCGTATTTCGCGTATTGAATTAAAACCTGATGCCTTTTATTATCTATTATTCATGTGTTTCTTTGCCTAATACATTCTCCTATTTATTTGTATTGTAGTCCGGTAATATTATGTCGTCATTTTAATGTTATATTTAACATTGCCATTAAAGTGCGAGGTTTGGCATACCACAAAAACAGGTTCAACCAACCATTTTGTTCTTTAAAAATGTCCTGTACCAAGTCAGGAAAATGGCCATTGTTATATCATAGTTCGTTTCTGTGTGTGTAACATTTTTACGTTGTGTTTCCGTTGTGTCGTTTGTTTTTTCTTATATTTTAGTGTGAATTCACATTACTATAAGACGTGTCACGGTACTTTTCTATGCCAAATTCATGTATTTGGTTTTGATGTTATATTTGTTATTCTCGTCGGATTTTGTCTAATGCTTAGTCTGTGTATGTGTGTGTTACATTTTAATGTTGTGTCTTTGTTCTCTTATATTTAATGCGTTTCCCTCAGTTTTGGTTTGTTACCCCGATTTTGTTTTTTGTCCATAGATTTACGAGTTTTGAACAGCGGTATACTACTATTGCCTTTATTTATTCGCCACTTGAATCATTTAATGTTGTATTACCTTCAGTACCATGCTCATTTGCTTCCATCTTATTATATGCATTTTTTTCTTTCATTTCTAAATCCATTTTCTTCCTAAAACTCAATTACAGATACATTATCTTCATCTAAACTACTGGTACCAAACAGCCAATGCTCTAGCATCAGCTCGGACCTTGCGCCAACGTTTCAAGTGTGACAAGCTTTACAAACCTTGAAAATGATAAAACATGCGGATGCAACAATCAAAAAGTGTTGGCCAATATTTTATTTTTTTAAATGTGCCTAAAAAGAACTTTCACTTCTCGCATGTTATATAATATATCTGCTTTCAGTGTAAAAACCGTATGCTGTCTCGCAAACATTAAGCTTTTTAATTACAAAAAGTAAGTATACTAAGAAAACCTGAACACATTTAAACATGCAGATGTACGTATACATGCAACATAAACATGTCTAATCAGTGTAAAGGAATTTATGGCCGAAACCGGGAAAGTCTCATGTCTGTTAACCTGAAATACTTCTGGGGGAGACAAATTATTCAAACTATATATTTACCGCATAATATAAGCACATGTTTTTGATCCATTTTATAATATTCGCAGTGAAAATAAACTTCTTGTCTAGGCAATACTTTTTAACAATATGTCTAGACATTAATTTAGTAAAAGTTATGTTTAATAAAAAAAGCGTCATTTTAAGAAGAACAAAAAAACGTATAATTTATGTATACGCATAATTTTTAACATCTATTCTTATTATAAGTTGTTCTGCTATGTAATACATGACAGAATAAAAAAAGCATTTATTGCTATTTTGTGCATATAATTGAGATTCAAATAGCATATACACTCCAGCTGGATATCACACATGTTCCTGTAAAACTATGATGTCACAAGACCACATTCACATGACATGGAAGAGAAAATGTCTGTCGCCGAAAAATAAAAGTGATTATTGTATGATTGCTTTACGCCGCATCAGTTTAAAAGGGCTATATCGCGTACAGGGTTATTCTAAATATTATAGCACACCTTTTTTTGTTTTTGTTGTTGTTGTTGTTGTTGTAAACAGACAAAAAGTATTTCACTTTACTAAAACTATAACTTAAAGACAAAAGACTTATGCACAAATGAAAACTCATCAATAAGATAATATGATACAAACTTAAAATAATTTTAAACTAATACATCAAATTCAAATTTTGGAATGTATTCCAATTTCTTTTAAAAATGAAACAATTATTTCAACAGAACAAATCACACATATTATTTACATTAATATGTTGTTTTACATTCATATGTTGGTTTTTTTTGTTCGGATATCGGAAAAGTCAAAAAAAGACAATTCAAATATGTTTAATTCTATACTTGCGATCGCACGGTATACACACTGATTGAATTTCATTTTTTAACACACTCATGTCTTAATCATGCATGATGAACATCATGAAACCAAAATTGTGTGTGTCCCAAATGCTCAAGTGTCACAGTTTCTGAATTAGTGAAAAGGTCTATTGTAAAATAGGAATGCATAACATGTTTTGGACATGTAATTAGCGGGTGCGAGACGACTGGGACCCTCTACAAAAAAAAAAGACAACCCGCACTGTATATGAAGACAACTCAGACCCCGTCAATAAGTCAACTGGGACTATTTATAAAGTCAACTAGAACCGTCTATCAATCGGACCTGTAAATTAAAAAAATCTGGAAAAGTATAAAAGGAGATTTTTTATTTATACAAATAATTTAACAATTTTTTTCTACGATTTAAAGTGTGTCTGATGAGAATTCATGCCTTCCATAACGCGAAAACTTAAGGAAGAATTGTTTTGACTATAATTGATAGAAAAGACAACTAAGACCGTCTGAGATGAGATTATTCAAGATTACGGACTCAGTACAAATTGTATTAATATACATCCGTCTATTGTTGAAGATTTAATGACACTCCATTGATTTGTTTTCATTTCTGCTGTTTAAAAGCTGTATGAGTAAGTTAATATTGAGTTGACCTATTGACATACTTTGTCTGAGTTATCATTATAAACGGTCCAATTTGACTTTATAGTCGGTCCAAGTTGATTTTATAGACTGTCCGAGTTGACTGAATTTTGGATCCGATTTGTCTCCGGGGTCCGAATTCGTTAACAGCTTTGCGACTGTACTAACCTTGACTGAGTTATACTGTAATACATGTTAGACATTACACAAACCCTTCATTTAAAGAGGATCATTCGCCAAAAAGACAAGCAGGAGAAATTTAAATAAGGGTCACAAGACATATTTATTTTAGATAACAATAGGATGCATATATATTTTTATATTAATGTGAAAGGATGATATATAATTAAAAACTTTGTTTTCATGTACGTGTGATTCAGTATTTTAGATTAATTTAGACGTCCAACCGACATATGGCATCCGCTGTTGTATTTGTGTTGTATAAGGTCGCGACCAAAAAGCAAGATTGTATATACGTCGTTCTATAACGTCAGACAGACGTTTACCAAACGACGTTGAAATTAGGTCGCCGACGTTGCGACCTATTTTCAATCAGGTCTGTACAACGTCGGGTGCCTGCTGGTGGTAGTTTTAAACGCATTGATAAAAGAAATTCTTTTATTTTACTCAAACTAGAACATGATATGTTTTCAACATATCAGGTCATTACTCTTTTGTTTGGATTATAGATACTAGTAATGAACATAATTGTTCCTGATGCATTCATTCAAAAGTTTCCTTTACCAAAAAAAATAAAAACATTTTTTTAACTTTAAAGTCTGCACGATTTTTAAATACATTTTTGCAATTCTAATTTAGGTCAATGTTAAATACCAGACATCAAACTTTAGTAGGCAAAATTATTTGCATGGTCTGTCAGTTTTCTATTGAAAAATATCAGGTATCCTGTTTACATTTTTTATTTAAAAAACAACGAGTTATTTTAAATCAGTCGCAACTTGAGGTACATCATACAATTATAAATTTTGGGGTTCGTCCCAAAAAATCACTAAATATCATTTTAAAGTTCATATGTGGAATTTGTTGTGTTTGAATGGAAGTAAATATCAAATAGCATTTCATTACAGTGATGAATATGGGATGATACTACACAATGGACACTCTGTACTTTCAAGTCAGTAACTTATAATTGGATAAAAAACGGGAATGCGAGACAACAGATTAACCCGATAATCTCGTTTTCCAGTGGACGAGTCTATTAGGTTTTTAACACGTGTGTTGAAACTTATTTTCGTACGACGTTTTTATATTTTTTTCTTTATCAGTTTTCGTGCTTGAAGATCATTATTCACCAAGTTTTCTGGAATTGATAAAGAGCTACGCGAATTTATTTTTCTTGTTTCTGAAATGACGATTTAATTTCGTCTTTGTCCGTGCACCCCCCTTTTTTTACTGGCAAATTGCTGAACGGGTCGTTGTCGACCTGGGTACTCCATCAACGTACCCTGGGTACTTTTAATTTCAATGATGGTACCCTGGGTACCGTGTTTTGGATGAATGGTACCAATAGGGTACGTTTCCGTCGATAATCGTACCCAGCTTCGTACCGATTTGAGTCTTGAAATTTATCGCGAGATTTCTTAGGAGTTCCGAATAGTCGGATGTTGGTGGTTAGCCCGTGGGTTGATTTTTAATTATATTCTACACTTGTAAACAACAAATGGACGATGGATTTGATTCGGGGTTACAATGATTCAGAAACAGAATCAGATGAGAACGAACATGATCAATTTCTCCGAACCTTCCATGTTGCTGTTGGTGGCAATGAGTTAGAAAACAGTTTGACAAGTCATCAGTTGTTGAAGGAAATTGACTTGGTCAGGTGCAAACGTGATATAAAGAAGAAGTACATCACACCTAAAGAGGATGACAATGTTGAACGTTTTTCATTTAAGATCAATCGAAACAACCATGAAATCGTTGCAACACGGAATAGATATTCCGACATGTTTATTTTAACTGAAGAAGGGAAAGAAAAACAAAGGTTAATCAAAGCTGGTTTGGATAAAGATTCTGTTGCTGTGTATTGGACCATTTATTGCCCTGGTAAAGGAACTTGCAAACGTGTTTGCGGTGGAATTGGGACATGTGATGAAGGTATGATATGACCAAGGATAGATAAGAAACAAGCCTCAAAGCAACCAAGGCTTGTTTTTTTAAAATATTTTTAACCTGACATTGAAGAAAAAAAAATAATTTGGTGAGGATAGGGTAAAATATAAAAAAAATACTCTAATGTAAAAATTGAAAAAATTGCTTTGGGAGTTCAAAAAATAAATAAATTCTCACCCTCTGTGTGCCGAAAATATATTCTTAACTGAAAAGCAAACCCTTCAAGTTAAATGATCGGTCCCTAAAAGATCAATTATAAAGGACATAAAAAGTTTATAACATGTGGATGATTTCAAAACCAACAGGCTCATAAGAGCCTGAATCGCTCACCTGGAAAAAATAACAACAACATTTTTCTAATTACAGCCTGTTATAAATGATTGTTTACAAATGTTTTGTAGGTTGCATTTCTCAGAGAAAACGTCATGATCGCCACAACTGTCAGGTCAGTGTAACAGCAAAAATTATGTTGTCAGATGAAACCAAGTGGAATGTTTGTATAAGAGGATCCCATACTGATAGTGACTCAGAATGGAGTGAACCAACTGGAAACAGGAAAATATTAGAACGTGTTAAAGACAATATTATGGTAAGCAGATCATATGGACTTAAGCCATTTGAGGTTTTCAGACGTCAAATAAAAGATTTAAAGGAGCCTGACATGGAGACAGAATTTAAAGACACAAGAACAAATCCCACTGATAAACGTGTGGTTGACTTCATAAAAAATACGGAGAAAAGACACTCTTTCAGTTCAGGACAGTGGACTGCTGTCCATCATTTAGCAGTTAATGAATTGAGAAACTCTGGCCAATTGCTTTTTTACCAGAAAGGGAATGCAGAAGAGGCTGCTATGGATGATATAGATAGAGGTTATATATTGGCAGTGTCCAACCAATCAGCACTTTTGTCAGCCAGAAAAAACCAAGCTGTCCTTGGAATTGATGGAAAACATGGTTTACAGGAGGATGGCGCAGCTCTAATGACTGCTATCACTCAGCATAAAGATGGATTTGGATGTCCAACGTCATTCACTATTATGAGCAGAGAAAATTCAGATAATATATTTAATGCTTTACGAGCTATCAAGGAAAATGTGCCGTGTCCTGATGATGAGTGTGACCATCCTTTTAGATACTTTGAGCTGCCAAATAATCAGGGTTATCGTCGAGTTACCCAGTGTTCCAGGGTCCAAGAGTATAAACCTTTAGTCATGATAGACAAGTTTGAAGCTTCTGCTAATGCATGCCAGCGCCTAGAACTAACATATGTCCTTTGTTGGTTCCATTTAGTTAAAGCGGTGATGGAAAAGCTAACTCATGAATCAGTTTCGCTTCATGACTCTTACTTAATCATTCTTGGATTCAAGATTGTTGCAAGGGCTGTGTCTGAGGAAAGGGCTTGTGAAAGATGGCAGATGTTTTTACAGGTATTATGTTTATATAATGTAGGTATACAATGTACATGCTGTATACATAATATTTTTTTTAAGTCCAAAATCACACATGATGTATAAAAAATACATACAGCAGCAGCCATTTAATTTGCTGGGTAGGGGCTATGGATTTTTTTCTTGACAATCTTGTTTCGTCTTTTTGAAGACTCAAAACGTTCTGTTAGTTCAAAATTCATAAAAAATTAAACATGACTAAGGTATAAATTTAATAAGACAATTATATATTATCAATTTCCAATTTAAAAAAAAAGTTGGGGCTTGTCACAAGAAGCTGTATAGTCACATGTTATATTTTTCAGTCTTTTTCAGTCTGTCCATTCAAAACAAAAGCATGTTGGAGCTGTATCTTCTTTGACTAATAAGATAGATTTTTTTATATATTTCATGTATTTTGCATGTGGGAGATCACAGCAACATGATCAAGGCAATATGCCATGTACCATGGATGTTGACCTTTGACCTTATACTTTTGTTACAACCATTCTGTACATGTAAATACTATTAATTCATATATTTCAACTAATTTGATTCGTTCAGGGATGGTCACATGTTAAACTATATTATCTAAGGTAGACTGAAAACGGTGGATTGAAAAGTGATATTGCACGTTTAAATATTTATAGAAAAGTGATATTGCACGTTTTTTTTTAGAATATCTAACGTCAACTAATGAATTTCATGATATTGTTTTAAAAAAGTGTATATTTATGATCGATTAACTTTCAAAAAATCTTCAAAATATATAAAATGTACTAAAAAAAACATAATAATTTGAAATCAGAACAAATATGGTAAACTTGTTAAGAGACAATATGTTATACCTGTAAAATAAAAATAAAAAAAATCGAAAACAGGAATTTAGTGCACTGATGATTTTGATACAAATATGGTCGGTAATTAATAATATAACAATTATAGCCTTTGTATTCAGTCAATACAGGATATATCGACCCAAAGAAGTATATCGACTTCAGACTTCGTCCTCAGTCAATATATCCTTGTATCGACCTCATACAACGGCTATAATTGTATAATGTGTCTCGTCTATCCATCATGTTGTACATGTGAACAAGGAGTTTAATAGTACTATAATACTCCTGATGTACAATATGTGCCATGCATAAAATTGAAGAAAAAAAATTTCATTGAAAGGTTATTGACCTCCTCTTCAAAGATGACAAGCAGATACGACTGAAAAAGTACTTTATAGAGGAATGGTGGTGTCCAAAGTGGAGATATGCATGGTTGGATATTACAAGACGCCCACTTGCATGCAACGGAAGCAGAACAATGACTACTAATAACTGTGATGAAAATCTGAATTTGAAAGTAGCCAATTGTGTTGGTGGAAAAAGAAAAAAAGTTTCAACTCTTGTGTTTGAACTGACAGGTACATTTATATTGTTGTACACATTGTTTCTCATTTTCAGCTCACCTCACATTTTTATGAGACCATGCAATTTATTGTCATCATTTTGTGTCTGATGTTGTAAATTTGCCCTAATATCTTCTTTGAAACTACGACATGTTCAAAGACAATCAATATTTTACCAAAATAGGGCTTTAACATTGTTGAAAGCAAATTGTTGATTTTTTGTCATTTTAAACTGCTTCAGACTTCCATCCCTTGAAGATATAGTAACCAATACCGCTTTACTTTTTCTTCCATCCCTCTGTAAGCTGTATATATCTTGAAAACTATAAAAGGCAAATAATATAAATAAGAAGCATTTTTTTCCAAATGGTTTTAAATAAGGTTTGTCAAGTGAGCCTCTTGTTGGTTAGTTTTGTAAACTTGATTTTGGGCAAATTTTACCCCAAACTGTATCTACTCCTTCCTATCATTTTCACATTTTAGGTTTTGAGAAAGCGAAATCAGGAAATGAGGCAGCAGTAGGTCAGAAGAAAAAAGCTTCTTTGCTAGACACGCATGCAGCAAAAACAATTTGTCACAAGTAAGTTTTTTTGTACATTTATGTACACTACAATGAAATGTGGTTGTTAGAACATTAACCATCAGGACAAAAAGTTTACTGATCTATAAGGCTTTGAATATATTTTAATAGAAATTGTATTTAGATCAGTTTGCATAGGCAGCATAGCTATTTTTAGACGTCAAGTTGCCTCAACCTATTGGGGTTATAATGCAACTTCAATATATATATTTGTACGTCCAACTTTGGCAAAACTTAGCAACTACTTGTACTAGAGTCATTTAAACTTGTAAACATGTACATTTATGGTTATCTGTCAGCATCCAGATCAAATTAGGTCACCATGACCTATATTTCATAGTTTATCGACGCATGTTTTTTTACATTCTTTATCGATAAATATATGTGAGCCTAGCTACGAGACAAAATGTGAATGTATACTAGTAATTGTTGATTACATGTGTTTTTTATTCTTTCCATCAGCTTAACTAAATAAATATCTTTATTATGAGCAATTGTTTACTTGTTATTTATCATTGTCTTAAGTTTTCCTTATAATTTTAGTGTAAATCCATTTCAGTCTTGGAACAAGAAAGGCCACACCATCAGACATTACTTTGCGTGACAATCAGGCGAGATTTATGTTTCTTACCTACAAAGTAAAAGATACCGAAAAAAATGGGATTTATATTGTTACAGATGAGCACCAAAAGGTTCAAAGGTTTGTTTGCAAATATTATGATATTATTTTATTATTTTAATTTAGATTTGAAATACTGTCAGTTATTGTGACAAGAGAAGGTTACCTTTAATAAATTTATTTCCAATATATAAATTACTTTTGAAAAGATGCTAAGCCAATTCAATAAACTGTGCTTGTCATGTGTCAAAGGAAATTTACTATCAACATAGGTAAAAGTATGATTCAATACCAGAGTATTCTGGCCTTGGCACAGCTTTAAATGAACTATATAATCATGTATTCACATCCCATGCATAGAGTTAAGGATATAAACAGTCACTTTAAATCTCTATTTTAGATTTAAGGATCGCAAAGGAAATTGGATCACGATTTCGGACACCAGTGTTCTGAAGAACTTGCTTTCATCGCTGCATCCTACTGGTCTGATTCCTGCAAATGATGAAGTTTTGATTGATATGAATACAACAACATGTACATGTACAGATTTTGTTTGGCGTAGTGCTTTAAGAGATATGTGTATACACATGAAAGCAGTTTTACTTTTCATTGATGATCAGAAAAGGAACAGTAATGTCAGGGAATCTGCCAAAGGGGAACTTGCTGAATTTCTTAGACGTAAACAGCTTGCAAGGCCAACACAAGGCAGAGATGAATTGCTTTGTGATGCTGATGACAGTGTAAGAACAACAATATTGAAATCCTTTTCCTATATGTAAACTTATCTAGGTGTTAAAATGTTCTTGTTAAAGTTTCAATATGTTTCACTTCAGGACTAAATTGAATCTAGATCACAATTTATATAGAATTTACTGTATCTTGTATTATCATTCAAGTATTTTAAGTAAATACACCATCTCTGATGCTGTAATATTTTTTATCTTATGTATCTGTGACAGTTCACAAAGAACATTTATGCATTTTTGAAGTTTTATAAAGTTTAAAGTTCATGGATGTAAGAGGATGAACTTCGTAACTTTTTTTACCTCATTCTGAGATTTCAGGCACACAATGAAAATTATCTTCATACACACTTTTTTCATTTTCACAGATTGTGTTTGAACGTTTATCAGATTTGTATGAAGAACATAAAGGTAAATTATGGGAATTTCTGTCTGTGGTACAAAGGTCAGATAGAAATGACAAATTTAGACCTAAAGACCTCCCAAAGACATGTCTGACAATCGGGAAACCAAAGGAAAGAGGAGCAAAACCAAGAGCTGCCAATCCTTTCAAGAGAAAAAGAGTCCTTCAAAAGGTTTGTTTTAAAGAAATATGTTCAATTCAATTCAATTCTGCACAAAATTATTGAAATAACCAAATCAGTCTTCCAATACAAAATCTAAGCTATAGAATATCAAGAATGTCTGTAATAATTCAAGGTAATGATATCGATATCCAAGCATAACCTTTCAATGATACAGTATCTCGGTACAAGATTTATTTTTACTGCAGACGCTGCTCTTCAGATTGAACAACTGTTAAATCAAAACTATAGAATGTTAAAAAATACCAATAGATGCTTAGTTTTTGTACCCGAACAAATGCACACACACTCGTGCTCTGATTTAGAGACATATTTGTCCTTTTTTTTCATCTGTAAAATAGCTTGCGAGTACAACTATCTACTCCATTGACTTGCATTAAACTTGATATGCAGTTGTGTATCTTTACAAGACCATTATAATTCCCTAGATTTTGTGGATTTTTATTAAGGTTTCAAAGAGCAAGGATGATCCAGTTGAACCAAAGAAAAGAAAGACACATAATGGAAGCCTGAAAAGAAAACGTAACACAGCACGGCGTGCATCTTCACGGATAGGTATATGATAAGGCTGATTATTTTATATATTTACTTCAACATTATGACAAAAATGCTTGACATGATTAGATTCAATATATTTTTCATCACTTTAGTCTTTACAATATTTGAAACATTGGCATTATCGAAAAAGCCCACTACTTTCTTTCTGCAAATTCAAATGAATTTGATAAATCAGTCACAGAATTTATGATTCAAACTTTTGAATTCCAGTCTGATTTGAATGGTTTATTCACACATATTTTACAGTTGCCAGAGCCAAACAGACTTTATTGATTGGAGCTCTTGTTAAGCCTCGTCTCACTGATCCAAAGTTAGATTCTCCCCGTGAGTATATACCATCTTTTTAATATACAACTGAACTTTTTTGCAGTGGTACAGTATTTTGTTATTATTGCAATGTGTCATCCTTGTTACTAAGCGATGCCTTTAAATAATTGGTATGTATAATAAGTTACCAGGGTTCCCATATTGTGGGATCCAGTTTCAAACCAGGCCAATATATAATTCAGCCATTTTTATATTTAGCCCCTATTTTTCAAATGAGAATGTTTATTCAAAATTCAATCTTAAATGCGGAATTTTTTTTTTTCAGTTTGATATTATTTGAAAAAATATATATGAAAGCATTGCAATTTATTATCAAAGGGAGGTAACTCCAAAAAGTTCTTCTGAGTCACTTTTAGAAGGTGACATGGATTTTACCTTAATTTATGACTGTATTTTATTACAAGATATATTTTCATAGTTTCAGATTATGCAAGATTAAGGCAAAAGAGGATAGAAATGGAAACCAAACAGAAAGAATCACAAGCACAGTTTGTAAAAGAGCTGGTAGCAAAATCCCCATCTCTGTCAAGAGGTCAAATAATGGCACAACTTTCACGAAGAAAGTCAGGTACATTTGTAATACTTATTTTGACTATTTTGTCTCCCCTTTCAAGAAAGCAGGAGAGTATTATAGGTTTCATAACGAGTGAGAATTAGATATCGCTTGATATCAACTCGAGTTATTTAATTTCAATATAATAATAAACGAGCCTGTGGCGAGTTTGTTATTACTATTTAAATTAAATAAAGAGAGTTGATATCAAACGATATCTAATTCTCCCGAGTTGTGAAACCTATTTCTCTTATGGTAAACATGCTTTTTGTGCTTAATAAAAAAAATCCGCGAAACGTCGACCCAGTCGCTTGAACATAACTGCATTGTGACGTCATATGTCCTGTTCGTCGTCAATCTTCAACATAAGACTTTTTTAAACATTTTGTACGCTTCAGAATGTAATAATATTTGAATAAGAATATATAATAAGGTGAAAAGTGTGCGTATTTTCTATATTATTGAAGAAATCGCTTATCTCCGTTGCAATGGAGGAAATGTACATCATTGTGACCTTTAACTGACCTAAAGAATAGCCAATGAAAATGCCGCAATATCGTTTCAGGAGGCTTCGTTGGCCAATCAAATTAACGCATTTTTCGTATCACTTTTTCGTATCACACTCCGGACAGTGTGATACGAGAATTATCTATTCATGCGAGAAATAGATAACAGGCCCCAACCATAAGAGAATAGTATTTAGCTTTCTGAAATTGGTAATTTTTCAATACCTTCATTATCATATAATTTCATGACTATATTGTATGTCTTTAAAGGATAAAAGTCTGTCACACACTTAAATATAAAGAAGTACTAAACAGAAATATATTCAAGTTAGTTTTGTCACGTCACATACTCTCTGGCTTGATCTAAATAGAATAGAACAATGCTAATATTAGCAATTTTGATTTCTTTTTCAGGTGGCTTTAAATCACGCTCAGGCAGACACATCAAGAGGAAAAGTTTTGGTCCTGATTTTGAATCATTTTGATTAAATCAATCATTTTAAGTCTATATCTTTAGTATCAATAACTTTTAAGTTAAAGGGTGTTCCTTTAATGGAGAAGACAGGCGACCAAGATTCTAATGCTAGACAAAACTGAAAGTCCTGGTATTTGTACAAGACCTTGAAAACAATCATCTACAAAACAAATTATATAAAAAAAATTAAAAAAAATGTGTGTTACATGTGAAAATCAGACTCCACAAAAAACTGGGTGCACTGGTAGGGTAAACATCTTTGCTTTTCATGAAACACCTGCTGAGTTTCTCATATCGACTCGTATGATGAGCTAGTTCTAAATATCAGGATTTTGTTGATAAAGGAGTTCTTCTCTCTCAAAAACTAAGACAAGGGTCTGAATCAATAAAATAAAAATCTGCCATCAAGAAATTTTACGGATGTCATCACTGATCATCACTATCTGGTTGATCATTATAATAACACTTTCTCAATCTTATATTAACCATCCATCTAAACCGAATATGACAAAGAAACAACTCAACAGGTGCTGTAAACAGTGCAGGAAATACTTGCCCTTCCGGAGCACATGATTTCACTTCCGGTTTTGGTGGAGTTCATGCTGTTTCTACTATATTTATTTTTTTTTGTTTAATACTGTTCTTGTCACTGTCCTCTGATTTTACTAGTTTTTGTTTATCCCTTGGCTATGTTGAATTTGTTTTATGCTATCGACCATACAGCTTTCAGACCAATATTAAATACCAAAGTCTTAACCTTGCTCCATTAGCTTCACTATTAGAAACTTTGCATAGTTAAGAAGTCTGTTTAAGCTTAAGGTCAAATATCATTTTTTTACATTTTAATTACTGACAACAGATGCTTTATTATAGCAATACAAGGAAAGTATTTTACATGTGAATTGGAGAACTATAAAGCTGTAAAGCTGGAGCTGATATAAGATAAGCAATAAGAACTCAGAGCCTCTTGTTTCATTTAATATTAGAAGAGGTAATACAGACATTTGACTAGAGTTTGTTTGGGTGACTTGGGCTCTGAAAAAAACATATATCACATAGTAGGATTTATTCTTATCTGCAAAGTGTTATTAGGATGGAATTGTTTGTTATTTTTAGGTATCCCTAAAAGGTTGTCTTCCTCTGCAGAATCTTCATCTGATGAGTCTGAATAGTTACTTAGTCTCATCACTGTCCCATCTTTTTTTTCCTTTTTCTTCCTGTATTGTATAAAAGATTGTAGTTGTTTCTGACTAACATCTTCCTTCAGATTTAACTTCATCTTTTTAGATGAAGTTATCCCATCTTTCATTAAAGTTAGAGCTCTTTTACGAATCTGTAAGAAAAATAGATTTTTTTTCTAAGTTTAAAATGATTCAATCAATAATTCTGAGTTTTTCAGAAATGTTGTTAAAAGAAGTGTATACAACAGAAGCCAAATCAATGTACAAAAGACAAACCCAGGAACAAATTAGACACACACGGACAAAAAGCATCATTTAACATTGAAAACTAAAAACAAATGAGAAAGACTGACCCTGAAAAACTGGGTCGACCTCAAGTGCTCTTGAACGGTAAGCTGGTCCTGCTTCTTGCAAGACACCTGCCATGACCAACTGTGAATATGGCCTTTTCTGAAATTGGAAACTGTTTTGTGTGTTGTTTTGAATTTGTTTATATTCTTTATGTCAAAAAACAGAAATAGACCCAATAGTAAATATGTACAAACGATTTACTTTTTTTGTACTATCTTACAAACTTTGAAATGGCAATATTAAGATTGTTTAACTTAAATTACCTCATTTTGCTTTAATGGGTTTTTGTTTGGTGCAACCCACACAGTTGTTGGAGGGACGTGGTGTCCCTCAAAAGTGACTTCCCATTGTTCCATGTCATCAGAGTATAGATGCAACTGTACTCTAAAGGAGCATCTGTGGCCTGACTTTGCCCTCTTTTCGTCCTTTTTTGAGCAGCCTAAAAATATTCAAAAAAATATTAAGAATTGTTTCATATTTGAAAGCATTCAATGTCTACAAGAATAATGTAAACTTATCCAATATATAAAATAAATGTTGGAAAATTAGATGCTGTAAGTGAAGGACTATTTGACTTTGAGGACGGGTTGGAAGATTTCTATGTAAAATAAACAAAGCAAATGGAGGGGCATGGAATTTTTTTGAAATAAATAGTTAGCTTTCACATTATTGAAAGAAAAATGTTTGTTTTCAAAAATGTAAAATATGTTTTGCCATCTTGGTTTACTTGCTTAACTGTATAATTGAAAAAAATAAATTGTTTTTTCATTAGTCGTGAAAAAAAGTTTGTCGGTAATGTTAAATCCATGCACCCCGCCTCCCCCTGAAAATCAAATGGTTGCTCCCTTAGGATCATAGTTTCTTGGATTATGGGCTTCAAGGTAATCAAATAATCATATGTTGTTTTTTTTGGGCATTGTAATCATTAAGTTTTCATGCATTATCAAGTTAGATTATCGGGTGTATATTCTGCTAGAAAATTGGTATTCAAATAAACAAAAAGGACCATTTAACTTACAGCGGGTGGGGGGGGGGGGGTGCATTTTTTTTTTCTGGTCAGAATATTTTTTTATTCGTGGGACGCAGCTCTACATATTATTTTTTTCAACTTTAACATTATTTTTCAATGCTCTGTCAGATTTTTTTTCTTTCCTTTAAGCTTGCAGGCCAGATTACTTATTTTCTCAAAATTCACTGTCAGGGCAAAATATTAATTTACAATAAAAAAATGCCCCCCCCCCCCCTCTGCAAGTTAAATGGCCGATTCCTTACTACTAAATATGTACTTATACTGTAAGTTGTAACTAACTGTAACTGGTATATGCCTCCTTTCTCAAGAGCACTCCACTACGCCTAAGGGATCACATATGTCTAGTTAAATCACCAGATAAGATTTATTATATCTTGCCAATAGGTAACAAATTAAAGAATTAAGAACGCATCAGTGTTCTCCTTTTTTGAAAGAGGTAAGGTGGGTGTTTTGAAAATCCAACTTCCAACCGGACGTTACGCATAGAACAGAACGCAGAAGATCAGCCACCCCCCCCCCCCCCCATTTCCCCATATTTTATCAAACGTTTCTGTAGCATTATAGCTAAGCATTACATACTTCCTACCTTCAACACATTCACCAAAACCTCCACAATTCCGGAGACAGTTGCCTGTCCCATTGCAGAGGAGGGTATCCCGAGCAACCCAAATTCTCTGTTTTGGTTTATCAATGTCTTCACTCTTGAATATAATTGTGTCTGTCAAAAATCCATTTTCTCCCTTTTCAGCTTTCACATATTTTGTTTTAACTTCTCTTCCTTTCCGGATAATATTGGCCAAGTTGAAAGTTTCAATAGAATCCAAATACTCCTTAAGATTTTCTTGTTTAATTTTCCGCGCCATTTTGCTTCATCAACAACATCAGCAACATCCAGAGATGTTCCGATAGCAATCACGTGGTTTTAAGACGAGAGTAGGGTACGTTTAATACTCCGCGGTACCATGACGCATTTTATTTCAAACGAGGGTACGTGTATGACAAAACACGGTACCCAGGGTACCATCATTGAAAGTAAAAGTACCCAGACATAAAGCATTCATTGCATCATCTTTGTCTTGTTTAACTCTGGATGAAATAGTTTCAGGTAAGCATATTTAGTTAACTGAACATGGTCATTCTATATTTTATATATCTTAAGTTGTACTTTTTTTGAAGAGGAAGGCAGGCGGACGGCTTCAAACATTTCCGTGCAAGAACTTATAAACCGTTCAACAATTGATTTTCAAATTTCGATTTGTTATTACTAATGACAAAAAGGAGGTGAAGTTCAGTATAGACTTTTTTTACTTTTACCGTTCAGGAGTTACCGTATGTCCCTTGATCTATTGGAAACTGACGGCTGACAACTGTGTCCGTGCAATGGCTTATAAACCTTTCAAGTAATGCTTTTCAAATTGTGATATGCTGATAATGATGACAACAATTGAGATCAAGTTCGACATATAAGATTTTTACCGTTCAGGAGGTATGGTCCTTGATTTATTGGAAACTGACACTTTATTTCGTTTCCGTTCAATAACTTATGGTACAATTTTTATCACAAATAAATATCTATGAATAAATGACGACAATAATTTTTCGATTTTCAAATTTCGTAAAAATGACCGTATACACAACATTAAAACCCAGTATATTTAACATGTTTTTTTCAGTAACTGTTACTACTAAAATCAAGTACTGTATCTGTTATCACATGTATGTCTGTATCCCTGTTCGTAAACTTTGGTCATTTCCTATCCATAGTTTGTTTTTTGATTTTGAGTATTGAAGTTTTAAACAAAATTGTAACAAGAAAATTCATTTATTTTACACAAAATAGAACATGATCTGTTTTCAACATGTGAGGTCATTACTCTTTTGTTGGGATTATAGATACTGAACAGTATCGTTCAGTGTGCATTCATTCAAAAGTTTACCTAAATAAAAAGTACTGAACACGATATTTAAATCATTTTTGAAAGTTTAAATTCAGTACCTAAACTGAAATTGTTAAACTACAATTTTACAATTCTTATTTAGGTCAATGTTAAATATAAGACTTCAAGTTTTAGTTCAAATATCATTTGCATGGTCTGTCAGTTTTCAATTGAAAAAATATCAGGTATCCTGTTTAAATGTTTATTTAAAATACAGCAAGTTATTTAAAATATGTCAATGTAAGGTACAAATATTCATAAAACAATTATAAATACTGTGCTGTCCAAATGAATCACAAAATATCCCTTTTAAGTTCCAATGCAGTATCCGTTGAGTTAGAAGTGATATCAAATAACATTTCACAAATATGTGATGAAATTGCCCAATGCACACTCTGCACTTTCAAGCCAATAACTCAAAATAGACAACATACATCATTTATTTCATCATCTTTGTTTTATTAACATTTGTAAATGGATCAAGTAGTTTGATGTAAGCAAAATTAGTTTAGTAAATATTGTCATCCTACGTTTTATATATCTTAAATCATTTTAATATCTTTGAAAATGTAACCACAAACAAAATGCAATTACACGATTTCACTAACCATGTTAACTCAATCTTCACAAAATGATATGATTGTAAATGTCCTCATGTTAGTCTTAAATATGTAGACTTATAAAGACAATTAAACTCTCTTTGCTATGTGTTAACATAATTTCAAATATTGTTTTAAAACTACACTATTAAATAACAAAGCAGGCTAACCGTTGTCACTCATTAGATGTGAGTCCTTTATTTTTTAAGAATGATAAGGAAGGAAATAACGGATGATTAAAAATAAATCAAATTATCACAATTATATTTCTGATTTTAAGAAAAATTGATGTAAAATTTGTTAATAACGTGTAATACCACCAATGAATTGGCACTTTTAAAACAATAGTGCAGCAGTTATCTTTCTTTCAAATAAAGCAATCAGTAATTAAGGCAACAGTAGTATACCGCTGTTCAAAACTCATAAAGTTTCATCCTGTCAAGTACTATAGACAAAATTTCACATAACATTCCATTGCATATAAGAAAATAACAATCACTGGAAGTTAACCAATCAAATGTTCACCTCGTTTATACCTGTGTACAAGCTTTAGTAACCATGTAACCTCAGGTTTTCAAAATATTCTATAGAAACATAAAATAAAAAAAATAATGGTGCTTTGAAACACCCATGATATATGATTATGACCCGGAATTTGTTTTACTGCAATGACGTAGGATTAATTTCCTACAACTGTGAAATTCAAAAGAATATTTTTTTCGACTATATTTTTCGTATGCAACCGGATGTGACGTACTATTAGTTGGTGGTATTATAAACAGAAATATTAGTAAAAGAATGTTAATTGTTTGTGTACTTGTTTTATAAAATAAAATCAACGTGACAAACGTAAATGCCAATGAAACAGCATCACTACCAGATACAATTGCAATCATATATAAGTGTCTATGAATTAAAGACGACAGTAGTTTTCCGTGGTTCAAATTAATGAAAGTAAAATTAGTAAAAAGAGACACATCATGGTAGCAAACAAAACCTGAAGGAATCACAAGAACTTCAAATTGAACGAAACTATGTGCTTCGATAGACAAGCACTATTTTCAAAGCAAACATACCCGCCATGCGAATCAGCAAGCACTTAAATTGTCGCAATCGACAAAATCACAACCTGTAAATTTACGGTACAGACAATTATTCCGATATCTAAAGAACTAAGACCGCGCAGCATGTCGCTAAAGTATTTAGATACCGACGTATCATATCGGTCATTCAATTCGTGATTGTAAACGTAAAATGTCAGTCGTTCTTCCTAAAAAATATGTTGGAGCAGTTTTTGTACAAAATTGGGTAAAATCTAAAAAATAAAACTGTACAATGTTTACATATAAAATCGTTATTGTTTAACGCATCAATGTAAAAATATCGGAAATTGATGAGACTGTCATTAAAGTGAGAGGGTTAGCGCTATAGAACCAGGTTTTATCCACCATTTTCTACATTTGAAAATGCCTGTACCAAGTCAGGAATATGACAGTTTTTGTCCATTCGTTTTTTTATGCGTTTTGTTATTTGATGTTGCCATGTGATTATGGACTTTCCCAATTGATCTTCCTCTAAGTTCAGTATTTTTGTGATTTTACTTTTTATTGTACAGTAGATGAAAATCTGAATTTGTGAACATGTTTTCACAATAAATAATTATGTTTGTTAAGATTGATAAAGAAAGAACAAAATATGTTGTCTTAATGCATTTAAACCAACAAGACGTATATATACAGATCAATACATTTTTTTTCAAATCGACTCAATGCAAAGATCACAGTTCAACACTTTTTGTTATTAGGATAGCAGTTTATTAATACTTTTAAATAGTAGTGTTTTTACTGTGTAGTTTTAAACCGGTTATATTCGTCATACTTCGTAAACATATGGAATGTATATAGCGTCTTTTGACAACCCTTCTTTGTCATATTTTTAAATACACCAAGCATTTAGATTGTCCCAAATGAGTTCTTGTTGACAGTTGGACGGAAAAAAGAAACAATAAATATTATATATGTATCTTATGGACTTCATCTTTGAGGTGGGAATTTTAGGTTTCATAGTCAAATGTCATATGTGAACATGTTGTTTGTTATAGTTTGTAAACTTTGTCCAGTATTTCTCTAATGAAATATAAGCTTTTTCTTTATTTCACATCGTAAAGCCTTTATAAAAATAAGATCACAAACCTCTCTTTTTTTCAAATGATAATTTGTAAGAAGCACTTACAAGTCAGAAAACTCAAATACCAAACACAAGTCATTGTGAAATTTGTCAAAATACCCGGATCATTTTTTTGTTACACAAATTTACTATTTTAACTAAATTTATAATAAGACAAACTATTCTGCAATTCTCCCGACAGCTCACTGTAGCACGCATCAAAATCGAATCGACAACAACTGCGATATTCTTGACTTGGTACAGGCATTTGAAAATGTAGAATCTCAAACATAATAACTTGAAGATAAGGTGTTTTGTATATGCGACTTTTTGTGTTTCTTTGGTTCTTATAACGTGACTCTGTACTTTAAAAGATCCTGTCAGTATGTGATTGTTCTATACTATGTCATTATGTTATATTTCTATTATAAATTAGAAAATACGTTGAACCACAAACGTCAACATTATTTTATCACGTAGTGGAATGAACCATTTGTGGATTCTTATAAATTCTATAGAACTTTTGGCTATTTTAAATCTCAGTCTCTTTCTGAAATTAATTCTTAGATACTTTTGATTTTTTAACCCTGTATGCTAACATTGCCAATGTGAAATTTTAAAATTGTTTGTATAAACTTCCACTTGTATTTTTGTCCATCTGACGAGTTAAGCCTTTTTCAACTGATTTTTAAAGTTCGTTCTTATGTTGTACTGGTATACCTCTGTCCCAGGGTAGGGGATGGTTGGGATCTCGCTAACATGTTTGACCCCGCCACAATATTTATGTATGTGCCTGTCCCAAGTCAAGAGCCTGTAATTCAGTGGTTGTCGTTTTTTTTTATGTGTTACATATTTCTGTTTCGTTCATTTTGTTACATAAAGAAGGCCGTTAGTTTTCTCGTTTGAATTGTTTTACGTTGTCTTATCGGGGCCTTTTATAGCTCACTATGCGGTATGGGCTTTGTACATTGTTGAAGGCCGTACAGTGACCTTTAGTTGTTAATGTCTGTGTCATTTTGGTCTTTTGTGGAAAGTTGTCTCATTGGCAATCATACCACATCTCCTTTTTTATATTGAACGACACACATATGTGACGTATACATATTCTGACGTCAGACGCGCAAAGCAATTGTTTCTTTTAAAATTTTAACACGATGATGACTGCTGTACCAACATTTTGACTATTTTATTTATTATGTCTGTCACGTATCACTGTAAATATGATGAAACTGTCATACAAAATGAGAGGTTTAGCGCTATAAAACCAGGTTTTATCACAAGTTTCTGTCTGTACCAAGTCAGGAATATGACAGTTGTTGTCCATTCGTTTTTAATGTGCTTTGTCATTTGAATTTTGCCATGATTAGGGACTTTCCGATTTGATTTTCCGCTGAGTTCAGTATTTTTGTGATTTTACTTTTAACTAGGAAATAAAAATATAACAAACATCTTGACATTTACCAACGATGCATCAACTATATTCAATATTATAAAACCAAAGGTTGGATTATTACGCATTGTAATGCAGTTTACGGTCAATTTATGTACCTTAAATTTGTTTAATGTTTTTCTTTTTAGATGGAATAGATTATAAATGAAGAACAAAAGTCATGGACATGTTTATCCTATTGACTCTCCTTCAGGTATATATTATTTAAATCTGACACATCCGTTTTCTTTTCTCCGTCTTTTTTTTGGGGGTTAAAGAGTACGGTTAAGGAAGTTTACCACACAGTTGTTACATTAATATTACATTTTGTACAAATAGTTATTTTAATGTAGTAGAAAAGAAAGGATATGGAATTATCCTACGATTCATTGATGACATCAATACAGTAAATGCACATTAAAAAGGCAAAAAAAAAAGCAATGGAGCATCGCCGTTATTGTTGTTCTTCATCTCAAATTCATATTGAAGTCTTTCAATGAAGCAAAAGCAAACACACTCTCAGTTCACTGCCAGTTTAAGACGCCCCTAGCAACGATTAAAGGGGATTTTTTTGGCACACTGACGATCATCAGATGCATATTTCGACGAAACCCGTCCGTTTCGTAATAAATAAAGGCCTATTCTAGAGGTGGCCTGAATCAGATAAGGATACTCAAAAAAATCAAAACCTATAATCTAACACTCTTTCATCTTGCAATAGTGATAAAACATATTTCACTTTTCCACACTTATACAAGTGTTCTCCATTCCAAACTAAACGACAAATTGAAAGGGTTGGTCCTGCTTTTTTCACAAAAAAAGGAGTAGCCAAAGAAGTTTGAATTATCCTTAAACTGTACTTTCTGCTACAATTTATATAGATGATGTTTTATCACTAAATAATTCAAAATTTGGTGACTATGTTGAAAGCATCCATTCGATCGAACTTGAGATAAAGGATACACCAGATAACAGTTAGGTATACCTCATACCTTGACTTACATAGTTATAAAAACTGACAATCAGAGTCGGTTGAAAACAAAACTTTTCGACGAAATAGATGATTTCAGTTTCCCAATTGTGAACTTTCAATTTCTATGTAGCAACATTTCTGCAGCGCCTGCATGCGGAGTATATATTTTCCAGTTGATACAATATTCCAGGGCTTGTATTTCCTATCATGATTTCAATGATAAAGTGTTGCTGTTAACAATGAAACTATTAATCCAAGAGTTCCAAGTGGTGAAATTGAAATCATCCCTTTTTCCATTTTACGGACGCATTACGAGTTGGTTGACCGTAATGAAATTACCGTTTTACATGATCTGTTTACCCTTCTGGAGTTTTTGTTGGGTTCGTGTTGCTTAGTCTTTTGTATTATATGTTGTGTTTTGTGTACTATTGATTGTCTGTTGGTCTTTTCTAGCCATGGCGTTGTCAGTTTTTTTACTTGAGTTTGAATGTCCTTCTGGTATCTTTCGCCTCTCTTTTAAAGTATGGCCGAACGTCGGGCAAGGAATCAGAGCTTGGATGGGAGAGAAATATCTTAATTTAAAATACTTTCCAAAATGTTGTAACAGCAAAGTAATATAACATTTATTTGTACAATTTCGTATTTGATTTGGCCTAGCAACATTATTGGCGAGTGCTATCTAGACTCAATGTACGTCTTAATACACATTTTTAAGGCTGCTGTTTTTGATGAGGTTAACGTGCTCACAAACCATTTAAAATGTGCGTTTGTGTCGAAAAAATACAATTTTAATTGAAGTATTGTTTGAATTATTGATGGATATTTATCTTTTTTGTAGATGTTATCTTTAAATGAAGCATACAACTTTACTTGTCCGTCGCAGGCACACTGGAATCTTCGGGCAAAATCCATGTGTAAGCCTGAACGAAATTATACTTGCTTATTTAACGTAACTTTTGGAGTAAATGTATACAATGATACGTGTAACAGACCTAGACTTTTAGGTCCTGGTAAGCCTTTTTTAGATGTATATATAGTTGTACTATTAATATTAGCATTGTTTTGAGCACAACATATGACCAATATGTCATATATGTTAAACAATAACTGTATTTTCATAAAATAAACATGTTTGATAAACAATTAAAAAGAAAGTTTATACAATGAGTAATAGTCGTTTTTATTAATTATTTTATTTCACTGTAAATAAATAACTTTGTTGTGCACGTATTTAATAACATGTACCTGAATTAAGAGGTGACATGTAGCGAAATATAATTTATAATGTAAAGTATTAATAGATATAGAAAGATGTAGTGTGAGTGCCAATGAGACAACTCTCCATCCAAATAACAATTTAAAAAAAAGTAAACCATTATAGGTCAATATACGGCATTCAACACGGAGCCTTGGCTCACACCGAACAACAAGCTATAAAGGGCCCCTAAATTACTAGTGTTAAACCATACAAACGGGAAAACCAACGGTCTAATCTATATAAAATAAAAAAAACGAGAAACGAGTAACACGTATTAATTACATAAACAAACAACAGCTACTGTACATCAGATTCCTGACTTCGGACAGGTGCAAATATTTGCAGCGGGATTAAACGTTTTGATGGATCCAAACCTTCTCCCTTTTTCTGAAACAATAGCATAACATAATAACATAGAAAAACACACGATAAAATATCAATTGGCAGGCACTTATTTTACTTAATATTTGCAGGACATAAATACGTCTTTCAGCCGAACTTAAACAGAGCAACATGCAGTGCAACTAGATATCAGCCTTTTATTTTTGACACAATTGGGCACAGTGACTGCACCTTTCAAAAAACTCTTTGTAACAGCTTAGGTCAGGAAACTTATGACGACGGCAACAATACAGTCGATAGAAAATGTATTTGCAATACCGATAGAAGATATTTGTTTATCAAGAACCCAAAAAATAAGTGTTACTGCAATCCTTTAATTGAAGATTGCTCCTGTTATCTCGTAAAAAATCCATACAACAAAACGAACGATTTGACAGGTAAAGTAAAGTATTGTTTTAGTCAGATTTAAGTTCTATCAATATTGTATTTAGCTTAATTTAAGGGTTAACGTTCAGGAAACTTTTAAAAAACGTGTTTATCTATAAAAAAAAAATTCAAACAGTCATCACTTTTCAGAAGATATCTATAATAATGGATACATTATTTTTATGCATATTCAATGTTCATTATATGTTTAATAATTCATAATACTCAATTTTAGAGAAACATTCGTCAGGTATACAACATTTATGTTAAGTAACTTTGTCGTTTTTCATGTATTGGTTAGTTTTCCCGTCGGTATATGCCAAATATTTGAATGTAATTAAAAAAAAATTACAAGGCTACATAGATAAAGGAAGATGTGGTATGAGTGCCAATGAAACAACTCTCCATCCAAATCACAATCTATAAAAGTAAACCATTATAAGTGAATGTATAGTTTCCAACACGGAGCCTAGGGTTATTTCTATGGAATTTATGCAAACCCCCAACTAGCTTGGGACGCTTTAAAACTTGACATATTGTATAGATTCCTGTCTATTATTATAGACATCATGTTGCCTTCCAATGGTTTTTCTGATATTTCTTGTCATCTGGTTTTAGCTTAAAAACATTTACACAATTATGTACTAAAATACGTACATGTTGCTCGCAAGTATAAAGTGAATAGCATCTTAAGTTCTGAAAAATCTGTGTATGAGTAAAACCAACACACTTTTATAGTGTAATGAAAACATTTGAAAATGTTTGCATACCTGCTGGTTATCGAGATTCCAACCATTAACACTGACGTAGAAGATTTGTAGTGATTTCTTTTTTAGAAGAAATTAAAACGTTTCAACTATTCAATTTTTTTTTCAGACATCAAATGTTATTATGACACGAAAATGACAAGACTTCCTTACTTAAGAGAAATGTAAGTTTTTGTTTATTTCTCAAATTGTATTCATTTATTTTGTCAATTTTTTGTTCTGCAAATTAATATATATATAAAATACATATTATGTCTCTGTAACATACATCAATGTTTCTGGGATTTACGACTGGTTATATATTCCAACGTTTATGTGCTACTAGTTTATAACAATTCCAAATAGATGTATATGTATTAACTTAGCCTACGACGAACAGATCCTGAAGTTTAACAAAATTCTTCTGTCTAATCTATCTAAAAAACGACGGATTTTGCTAGCAGCTTCTTTGCTTTAGATAGTTGTACACTCCGTTATTATTAAAAATCATATTTGTTTTTATTGTCGAGCCTGCAACTGTTGTCACAGAAAGCTCGATATAGGGATAGTGTTCTGGTGGCGGCGGCGTTAGCAAACTTTTTGAAAGTTTTATATTTTGGAAGGTGACCTTGAAGCTTCATACTTCGTATATAGATGCATCATGTTACAAAGTTACCGTCAGTCTCATGTCTAATGTCCTTGACCTCATTTTCATGGTTCAGTGACTACTTGAAAAAAGTTAAGATTTGTTGTAATGTTAAATTCTCTCTTATTATAGGTAGTAGAATAACTATATGTGGTATATGCGTACCTAACAAGGTCTTCATACCCATCAAATAGTTTTCACTTGACCTTGATCTCATTTTATGGATCAGTGAACAAGGTTAAGTTTTAGTGGTACAGTTTATATCTCAAATACTATAAGCAATAGGTCTAAACTATGCGGTGTATGGAAGAACAGTAAGGTGTACATTTACAACTGTCAGGTGACATCTGACCATGACCTCATTTTCATGGTTCGATGGTTATAGTTTAGTTTTTGTGCTCATGTCTGTTTTTTTTATACTGTATGCAATAAGTCTACTATTTTGGTGTATGAAATTATTGTAAGGTCTACATGTTTAGTGGCAGGTGTCATCTGACCTTGACCTGATTTTCATGGTTCAGTGGTCAAAGTTCAGTTTTTGAGTTTTGGTCTTTTTTTTCTAATACTCTACGCAATAGGTCAACTGTGTTTGGTGTTTGGAAATATTTCATGATCTATATGTCAATCGTGCAGGTTTTATTTGACCTTGACTTCTTTTTCACGGTTAAATTACATTGATCAGTGGTAAGTTTTTGTGTTTTGGTCTGTTTTTCTTAGACTATAAGCAATGGGTTAACTATATTTGATGTATAGAAAAATTGTTAGCGGTACATGTCTGCTTGGTATGGTACATCTTACCCTGCTATCATGTTCCTGGTTCATTGGTCAATGTTTACTTTTCTTGGTTAATGTTAATTGTATGTGACAGTTGTAATAAAACGTTATATTTAGGACTATCAACATAACATCAATAATTAGTAAATAAGGGAGACATTTTTGCGTGTGCACTCTTGTGTTATTTTTTCTCATTGAATCTGTACAAAATTATGTATCAATATGCAAGTGTATAGATTTTTTTTTCAGGTTTAATAGTTCACGGACAATAAAGATCATCGAGTTTGACAGCTTCAAATACAACCTAAACTATCCTACAAGTACGTTTTAACTTTATTATTTAAATGTCGACCGTTATTGAAAAATAAATTATACAGATACGTGTTGTACTTTCTTTTACGTATACAGCAGACATGTTATGTGATTATTTGTTGATTGGTTGTTTTTTTAAGTTTACTGAATAAGTTTATAGGAAAAAAGCAAGTTAACATGATCATGTTGATGTCTCAAAACTGCTCAATACCTGGACAGGTCGTCGTTTCATGAACTTCTTATATCAAAGCTGACCTTTGATAACTTTCATGGAACTGTTTTATATATAATATATATTACCAATACAGCAAAATACACATTTTAAAGTTTCGTTTTCATTAATGATCATTCTTGTATGAACCAAAGAATGGTTATTAATTTTTGAGAAGACCATGAGTCACCGTACGGTCTTAATTAAGCAAAGTCCATACGGCATAGTCAGCTGTAAAAGGTTCCGAAATGACAAATGTAAAACAATTCAAATGAGCAAACTGGCTGAGTCATAACGATATAGTAGGCGTGTTCGAATAAGATTCGGTTTTCAAAAGCTAAATTGACAGCGCGTCATCAATACAATGTCTTCCATTTTTACGGTTATAACCATTAGTTGACGTAATGGGGAGATTATATTGACAAAGTAGAATTCTAACTGGTCGGTTACAATGAAATAAAACTATTCATTATTTAAAAATTAACATGAATATGTTGTAACATCCAAATATAGCTCAGTTACACTTAAAAACCTTCGTATAATTGTAGATCGCAACAAAGCAGCCATATCGATAGTGACAATGTTATTAGCATACTGTAAGTATTCTTAAATATATTTCACGGCGGGTTTCACATGTGGAACAGGATCTGCTTACCCTCCCGGAGAACCTGAAATCACCCCTAGTATTTGGTGGGGTTCGTGTTGTTTATTCTTTAGTTTTCTATGTTGTGTCATGTGTACTATTGTTTGTCTGTTTGTCTTTTTCATTTTTAGCCATGGCGTTGTCACGTTTTTTTTTTCGATTTTTGAGTTTGACTGTTTCTTTGGTATCTCGCGACTCTTTTTTGTTTTTCTTCTTCGAATTCTAAAAAATATTTAGAAAAAGACATGAAGAAGTGCATAGCAAACTGCTCATTTTAGGGGAATTATGATTTTGTTTTAATTAGTGTGTAGTGAGTTTTTGAAGAATAGTATTAAAATAAAACTTCTTTCGGTACGGTAGTTAAATGTGTAGTTTTAGTGTATCAGCACAATCACAAACTTGAAATACGTTAAAAATCCGTAGTCATTTTTTACAGATTTTATCGCAAAAAAGACAACACTCACTACAATATCCTGATTGTTTTGGCTAAGTTGTAATATGTGTTACAATGTACAAAACATGATTTCGTAAGTGTTGGGGTATGCTAAAATTGAAAACATTTGTGTTTGAATGAAGGAACATTTATATTTCAATACAAATGACAGTCTAATGAGTGTATTTCTTCTATATTTGCGTAAAAATCATCGTTTGGCAACAAAAATGTGTCATCTGTACACATTTTGTTTTAAAACAAGCTGGGTGAGAATCTTCATATGTGTTTTTTTTTGCACGTCTTAAGAAGAAGACTTATTAAGTTCTTCAATTTTAACAATTTTCAAACGATGACAGTGGTGCAGGGGTATTTTGAACTAACCCAAGGTGGAAAGATCGTGTGTTCGAATCTCACTGCCGGAGAGGAAATAATAATTTCCTATATTAATTGAAACTCACTGCCGGAGGGGGAAATATTATTTCCTATACTAACTGTTACTTAACTTAACATAATTGTACTTTTAATTTCAAAAACCAAAACCAACGAAATATTGATGATGGTTTTGAGAAGAATGTATTTTGCTAACGTTAAAATAAAAAAAAATAAAACTATTACAAACAAGGTATTAAATAAAACTGGAAATCAACATCAATTCTAGAAAACCTCCATTTCTTCTTACCTCTTAATTTCATGGTGTTAGTTCAATTATTTTTTAATTTGATGTAATTACCTTTTTTTTCTGTTTAGTTGTTTTTTTTCATATTCAACCTATTAATTATGTTTTACATACATATTGTGCATTATAACTTACCTTAGGAAATAAATTGCAAAACTTGATAGTATGGCTAAACCTTTTCATGATTTGTAAACATGAAAACTTAGAAACTAAGCTTACTCCATGCATGCATGGACGAAGGTAACTAACGTTAACTTAGTCCATGCATGCATGGACTAACACAACAGACTTAGTCCATGCATGCATGCACTAAGGCAACTAACCCTAACTTAGTCCATGCTTGCATGGACTAACACAACAGACTTAGTCCATGCATGCATGGACGAAGGCAACCAAGGCTAACTTAGTCCATGCTTGCATGGACGAAGGCAACTAAAATTAACTTTTTTAAAGTTTAAAAAATTTATAAATGCAAAATATTTCAAAAAAATCAAATTTTTCAAAAATTAAAAAAAAATAATTGAATATTTAAAAAAAAAATTTTTTTTAAATTTAATTCTTATAAAATAAACGAAAAAAACATGAAAAATTTACAAAATCATTTTTTTCCAAAATGCTGAAAAAAGTTTAAATTCCATTTTTTTTTATCAAAATTAAACAAAAAGAAGAAAAAAATGGTTAATTATCACTGTGTATTATCACCACCGGATAAAGGTACCCTTGCATATAGGTATAAATGCCACATGAGAATATTCACGTCTGCCAAAAGATTAGAATGTGTTCACATTTTATTTAAATGATAAAAACTCTTCCCTGAACAGATCAGTTGGAGCTGAAAATTTGTTTAACATAACCTGGACAGTAGCTGCAATTATTTCCTGAAAGTTCCTAATCATTTAGTAGTGGTAAGTGTTATTTTAGTTTATTGTTATTATATCTGTAATAAACATGTTTTATCAGTTTAATTGAGGTCTGGAGCTGGCATGTCTGTTAACTGCTAGTAGTCTGTTGTTATTTATGTATTATTGTCATTTTATTAATTTCTTTTGTTACATCTTTTGACATCGCACTCGGACTTCTCTTGAACTGAATTTTAATGTGCGTATTGTTATTCTTTTACTTTTCTACATTGGCTAGAGGTATAGGGAGAGGGTTGAGATCTCATAAACATGTTTAACCCCGCCGCAATTTTGCGCCTGTCCCAAGTCAGGAGCCTCTGGCCTTTGTTAGTCTTGTATGATTTTAAATTTTAGTTTCTTGTGTATAATTCAGAGTTTAGTATGACATCCATTATCACTGTACTATTATGCATATTTTAGGGGCCAGCTGAAGGACACCTACGGGTGCGGGAATTCTCGCTACATTGAAGACCCATTGGTTGCCTTCGGCTGTTGTTTTCTCTATGGTTGGGTGGTTGTCGCTTTGACATATTCACCATTTCCTTTCTCAATTTTATTTGTTGCACTATGATTTTTGCCTTTGTCTCAATAGCAGCTAACTTTTTGTATATATTGTACATGTACATGCAAGTCGTCAAAACATCAACCCAAAAATGTAAGATCTGTAAGTTTGCTTTCGCAATATTTTTGTTCTTCCCATGCCGGAATTCTAACCCATGTTACTGAGATATTGTGACACCAAATCTGTACAATTTTTAAACACCAGAGAAGAGCAGATGATTTAAACACTTTTGTGTAATCCAGCATTATATAAGATGTTTTTGTGTCTAATGTTATAGTGCAGTTTGAGCACTCAAAAACATGTTCATTATGTCAACTGGTTGTGTTTGGTTGCTGTCTGCCATATTAAATGGATTTCCTTTTTTTTTTTTTTTTTGCTTAAATTTGTCTATTAGCTTTCTGTTTTGAAATTAAAAGAAAACAGTTCACAAATTAGGTGTGCTGGGCTTATTTTAATTAACCTTCATCAGAAACATACAAACAAAAATTTGACAGCAAATGATGTAGATACCATTATCTTGGGACTTAATAAGCCCATGTATAACAATCTTTAAATTAAGGCTTTTGCTTATTGTTGAAGACTTCAGGTGACCTGTACTTGTTTACATCAGTGCCATATTATAATGGGCTAGTAGTTGTCTCAATTGCAATCATTCCATGTATGCTTGCTTTTGTATCATTTAAAGACTTCAATTCTTAAATCATTTAAGTTAACACATTTTAATTTCAAAACATTCAACAGATATTTCCAAATAACAAATTTTGTAAACAACAGATATAATTGGTAACTGGTAATTATTTTACAGTCAATATGTTTTTATATTTATCAAGAGGCATCATAATCATGTTCATTAAATTCTTTCCTTGTCAGACTGTTACTGATCTCAAAACCAGTGAAAATTGCAAGTAGCTTTTAGTTTCTAGTAGTACTATTTTGATAAGATGTGTAATTTTTCGTCATTTCTTTTGATGTTCTGTCATAATCAGTCAGACTATTTCACCAAGATGTTTTCAAATTCTCCTAGTACTTCAAAGTGCTCTTTTTTCAATAATAATCTGAAATACACAAAATCAACAGGTTAGTAACTTCATAATGTACAAACTTTAACATGTCAGATTAATATGATTAAGAAAATGATGTGCAGCGCAGCCTTGTTATTTGACTGACCAGTTGGTGCATGTTTGGACACAATATTCAAGCTTGATAGACTGTCTGTATTTGGATTTTGATCAAAATTATGAGAAAAAAAATCCCCCCTCCCCCAATTTTTTTCAACCCCCTTTCAGTAATTACCCCAAAACTTAATCCCATCCTTTTCCTTTGTGGTATGGTACTTTGCAGTACAATTTTAAAGAAATCCATACACTTAAACACAAAATATTGTCTGGAAATTAGAAAAATGCTTGTTTTTGACCCCCTATTTCCTGAACGTTTGAGGCAATTACCCCTTTACACAATTCCAGTCTACCCTTTGTGATATGGAACCTTGAAGAACAATTTCAGAGAGATTAGTACACTGGCACACAAGTTAATGTCTGGAAACTACAAAAATGCTTCTTTTTTGCCCCTAATTTCTAAACTGTTGGTACCATCACCCCAAAAATCAACCCAACCTTCCTTTTTGGTATTAAACCTTGTGTAAAATTTCATGGATATCCATTCGCTTAAACTATATAATTATCCGGAAACCATATGTGTCGACATACATCGCTAACAACAACATCATACCATAATATGACTCAATTTTATTCTTCGAACTTATAAAGATCAGGACGCTGTTTTTTACTTTTTAATTGTTTAACATTTTACAATGGGGGGCTTTTATTTATAGCTTATTACAATATATATGGTAATTATTTTTGCTAAAGGCTGAAAGCAAACCACTGAACTGTCATTGTTCATAAAGATAGTTTTCATGGGCAATCTTAGCACATTTCTTCATTTTTACATGATGATCATTTTGAAAATCAGTCATTGTTATTTGTGGAAACCCTTCTTGGAATTTAGTGAAACTTGAATATATAAGCATTACCATTTTTATGATAAAAAAATTCAAAATATTTTCATTTCCTGTATCTACATGATCTAATTAATAAAGGATTTTAGTATTTTTGCAGTTAACATTAATCTGTAGCTTCTTTCTAGGGTTTAATATAAAAAAAAGAGTGCACACGCTGAAATGTCTCGCCTTCTTTTGTAGTCCTTAAAATAAAGCTTTATTACAATTGAAACATAACCTTAACATTAACCTAAAAAACTAAAAATTGACCACTAAACCATGAAAATGAGGTCAAGGGCAGATGACACATACCAGCTAGAAATGTACACCTAACAATCATTCTGTTATTATTTCCATTAACACCAAATATATTAGACCTATTGCAAATAGTATATGAAAAACAGAAAAAAAAACACAAAAACTCAACTATAATCACTGAACCATGGAAATGAGGTCAAGGTCAGATGACACCTGCCAGTTGGACATGTAAACCTTATAGTCCTCCATACACCAAATATACTAGACATATTGCTTTTAGTATCTGAGATATGGACTTGACGGTCACCAAAACTTAACATGTTCACTGATCCATGAAAGGAGGTCGAGGTCAAGTGAAAACTGTATGACAGCCATGAGGACCTTGCAAGGTACTCACATACCAAATATAGTTATCCTATTACTTATAATAAGAGAGAATTTCACTTTACAAACCAGATGCTCCGCAGGGCACAGCTTTATAGGACCACAGAGGTCGAACCCTGAACAGTTGGGGCAAGTATGGACACAACATTTAAGCTTGATACAGCTCTGAATTTGGATTGTGATTAAATAGTTGACACAAGATAGGTTTCTGACACAGAATGAATGTGGTCTAAGAACTTACACTTAATAAACTGTTATCACAGAGATATGTATCCCCTTTTTGTAATTTTGATTATGCAATGTTGAAATTAAATAGCAATATTTTAACATGTAAGTTATGCAAATATTCATGTAATTTTGATAATGCAATGTTGAAATTAAATAGCAATATTTTAACATGTAAGTTATGCAAATATTCAAAGTCTATGAACAATGACTGAAGGTACATGGCTAAACAATCTCCATGGAATGAGATGTGCCAATGATAAATATAATACAACTGCATACCAATTACCATTGACTCATAATAAGTAGTTCCCTTTAAACGAACCTAAACACAAACATTAACTTTTAAACTATGTAAAAGTTTCAAAGTCAATGAACCATGATCAGGGGTGGGGCTATATAATCTCCATGAAAACAACACTTTCAAATGACAATAAATTTGCATACCAAATATCATTGACTTAACATTAGCAGTTCATCTTAAACTGATATTATCACAAACTAATACATGTAAACTAAGCAAAAGTTTCAAAGTCAATAGACCATGACTGAGGGGGCAGGGCCAAATATTCTCCATGGAAATGAGATGTGCTAATGTTTATAAAACTGAACACCAATTAACATTGGCCTACCACTAATGGTTCCCCTTGAACTGACCTTATCACAAACTAATACATATTAACTTAGCAAAATTATCAAAGTCTATAGACCATGACTAAGGAGGCGGAGTCAAAAAATCTCCATGAAAATGAGATATGCCAATGCTTATACAACTGCATACCAAATATCATTGACCTACCACTAGTGGTTCACCATAAATTGACCTAATCACAAACTAATACATTGTTGATGCTGCCGCCGCGGGGAACACCATACCTATGTCTCATTTTTTTACTCCGTCAAGGCGAGAAAAAAACTTATAAATTTTAAATTGGACATTTACCTATTATGGTCAAATATCCAAAATATAAATACATGGTTAGATTCAGCATATCATCATGATCATAGAACCCCAAGAATTCAATTTTTGATGAAATCAAATAATGTGCAATTTTAGTCCCTTTAGACCTCAAGCATGTCAATGTGGATCAATTTGATAACCAGGCCCAAATATTAAAATTCTAAATACACGGTTAGATTCAGCATATTAAAGAACCCCATTTTTGTTGAAATCAAACAAAGTTTAATTTGAACCCCGATTTGGACCAAGTCCATAATCAAAAATCTAAGTACATGTTTAGATTCAGCATCAAAGAAGTCCAAAAATTCAACTTTTGTTAAAATCAAACAAAGTTTAATTTTGGACCCTTTGTACCTTAATGTAGACAAATTTGAAAACAGGACCAAAAATTAAAAATCTAAGGGTGCTATAAACAGTTTCGTATAAAAAACTAGGGGTAATTCCCCCGACTAAAAATAGACTTGGAGGGAAGTCCCTTTTTATCAACATAATTGGTAAAAAAGTATCATGTTTTTTATATTTAATTGTAAAATTAAGTTAATTAGCTTCAATTAAAACAGGTTGAATGATTAAAATAATTTTTTAAAATTAGATTAAATACACATGTTTTAAGGGGAGACAAACTGTAAACATCCTGTTTTTTTGGCAGTGAAAAGTGCAAAAACTTATTTGCACCCACTGTATCTCTTTTCGAAGCAGGCGAACGTAGCCTGAAGCATAAATTTTTAGAAAGACCAGGTAAAAACCTATGAAATTCATACTGTTTTGAATATGAAAAATGTGCATGTATCATGTCTGCATGGGTGTGCACATGGCCTGATTTCATGTTTTTTATGCATAGATTAGGCAATGTTTTTCCCATTGTCTCTGGATAAAACTTTTTGGTACTATTAAAAGTACAATTTATTTTTATTTCATTATAAACTAGAGAAAATTCTGATTCTAATGATATAGTTTTATACAAGTATCTTCATTAACATTAACACCACTAAGGGTCAATTATAGATGGTCCCTCAAAATATGACGTCATAGAAAAAAACTGTTGATTGCACCCTAAATACATCGTTAGATTTGACATATATACAAGAACCCAAATAATTCATTTTTTGATGAAATCAAACAAAGTTTAATTTTGGACCCTTTGGACCCTCATTCCTTAACTGTTTGGGACCAAAACTCCCAAAATCAATAACAACCTTCCTTTTGTGGTCATAAACTTTGTGTTAAAATTTCATAGATTTCTATTCATTTATACTATTAAAGTTATTGTGCAAAAACCAAGAAAAATGCTTATTTGGGCCCTTTTTGGCCCCTAACTCCTAATCTGTTGGGACCAAAACTCCCAAAATCAATTTGAAACTTCCTTTTCTAGTCTTTAACCTTGTGTTTAAATTTAATAGGTTTCTATTAACTTATACTAGTTATAGTGTGAAAACCAAATGTCTTCGGATGACAACGACGACGCCAACCTCATACCAATATACGACCAAAATTTTGAACTTTTGCAGTCGTATAAAAATCTTAACTTTTTTTTCAAGTAGACACTCAACCATGAAAATTAGGTCAAGGACATTAGACATGTGACTGAGAGAAACTTGGTAACCTGAGGCATTTTGGTATATATTCAAAGTATGAAGCATCCAGGTCTTCATCCTTCTAAAATATAAAGCTTTTAAGAATTCAGCTAACTCCGCTGCTGGCCCCCAGAACATTATATATATGTCGAGCTTTCTGCAACAAAAGTTGCAGACTCGACAATAAGATGATGTGGTATAATAGTCTATTTTCACATTATCAACTTTTGACTCGGATTCTATGTTTTTTCAACAGGTTTTAATACCTTCTCTGTGGTAAGATATCTTGGTACTCTGTCACTACAAACACCCGAAAGAAGTAAATTCAAAAATATAAATGGTGCAATTTTGGCGGAAGGTTTACTGTTTTCTGATGATTTAGTCATGTATAGAAAACATAATCATGATAATGGCATATGCATTAAACAGTTAACTTCCCTCAAATTTGTTCCGATTAAAGTGGGTACATGTAAATAGGAAATTTGTCTATTGCAAATGACACAATATCCACCTTGAATGACATGGACATCAAATAACTGATACCATGGATACTGTGTCATACTTTCACAGATTTCTATGAAACTTTGCAGATGCTTTTATGATTGCATTTTTAGTTGTGCTAATGTTGATGGTATGTTTTAATATACATGTACTGCCCACTTTAAACAAATTTTATTGTTTCACATACAGTTATTACCATCTTACCCAATACATTTGATGCATACTCGAGGTACATGTATTAATACAAATATAAACATTACTTTAAATTTATGTTTACCTTCATTTGATATCCTTAATCTTCAGTCAAACTTTCCGACTCCTCAACCATTTTTTTGTCAACAGAGAAAATTTACCTCCTTTATCTACAATAAAATTCTAATTAAAACTAGACCTTACAAAAAACTCTGTGGCTAATTTATTAAATAATTAGGAGTTGACTGACAATTTCAACCATTCATGATACTTATTTGATGATCTTTTCTTGTTGATCATTTTTGCGACTTAAACTAAAATTTCTCTCCATCTATATGTTATTTGTTTAGATGACATCAAGTGATGGCTATAATCATTCATTTATAGGTCTAGGTTAGCTTTTAAGGGCATACGATACAGTTACAGAGGAGGTAATGACGTTGCTAATGCAAAATGTTATTTTCGCGACATCAAACTTTAACATACCAGAGAAAAATGCATTTTTCGACTGATTTTTATCATTCAAACTGAATTTATTTGAAAACGAGTTCATGGAACCCCATTTTTCAAAACAGCAATTTGTTTGACTTTCAATTTGCAGGGAGATTATGTGACCCAAATTTGATAAAACTTTAAATAAAGGATTTTTTTTAATTTTGATAAACATAAAGCCAAAAATGACATATTTTTCCTCAATTCATGAACATTTGATAAATACGAGTTATTTCGGAATAAAAAATGCATATTTTTTTAGGATACTTATAAAATACAGAAATTACCGATTATTTAAAATCATAAGAAACCTCAAATTAAAAAAAAATATGCATATGTTTTTTATAACTAAATGGTTAGTTTTCATTAAACAACTTATGTACATATACTTTTTTCTGATGAAAATTCTTTAATTTGTCCACATTTAGAAGAAGAGTACTTATTTTTAATTGCTTGCTGCCAGCAAGCAATTTGCCGACATATTTTCAGTATGCATAGTGACCCGAGCGTAACCCTCCTCGTAAAAATCTGGTGACCACAATACGCATGGATCTGTCATTGAAATAAACAAATATCTGATTATACATGTTAAACACGTGCTCAATACCCATGCTTTTTGTGATTTGTTTACTATAAGGTGACAATTGGTTAAACTCGGCTTCAAATCACGGCATTTAATGAGCAGCCATATTTGTTCAATCATAACAAACAGAGAGAGAAAAAAAATGGCGATTAATATATGATATATTTGCGAAAATAATGATAAAATCCTGCACATAGGACTAAGTTTATGAATGTATACATCCATTGGTTCAAGAATTGGACAAACATTATTTTTCACCACTCACTCGTTTCATATGACTTTAACAAACTAGTGTTGCTCACCTTGGTCTATGTGAATATTAAACAAAGGACACAGATGGATTCATGACAAAATTGTGTTTTGGTGAGAGTGATGTGTTTGTAGATCTTACTTTACTAAACATTCTTGCTGCTTACAATTATCTGTATCTGTAATGAACTACGTCCAGTTAGTTTCAGTGGAAAATTATAGTGAAAATTTACAAATTTTAAGAAAAATGGTTACAAATTGACTATAAAGGGCAATAACTCCTTAGGAGGTCAATTGACCATTTTGGTCATATTGACTTAATTGTAAATCTTACTCAGCTGAACAATATTGCTGTTTACAGTTTATCTCTATAATAATATTCAAGATAATAACCAAAAACAGCAAAATTTCCTTAAAATTACCAATTCAAGGGCAGCAACCTAACAACTGGTTGTCCGATTCATCTTAAAAAATTCTGGGCAGATAGATCTTGACCTGAATAATAATTAAACCCCATGTCAGATTTGCTCTAAATGCTTTGGTTTTTGAGTTATAAGCCAAAAACTGCATTTTACCCCTATGTTCTATTTTTTGCCGTAGCAGCCATCTTAATTGGTTTGCCCGGTCACAAAACACAATTTTTAAACTAGATAGCCTAATAATGATTCTGGCTGTGTTTGGTAAAATTTGGCCCAGTAGTTTCAGAGGAGAAGATTTTTGTAAAAGTTAACTAAGATTTACGAAAAATGGTTAAAAATTGACTATAAAGGGCAATAACTCCTAAAGGGGTCAACTGACCATTTTGGTCCTGTTGACTTATTTGTAAATCTTATTTTGCTGAACATTTTTGCTGTTTACAGTTTATCTCTATCCATAATAATATTCAAGATAATATCCAAAAACAGCAAAATTTCCAATTCAGGGGCAGCAACCCAACAACAGGTTGTCCCATTCATCTTTAAATTTCAGGGCAGATAGATCTTGACCTGATAAATAATTTTACAACTTGTCAGATTTGCTCTAAATGCTTTGGTTTTTGAGTTATAAGCCAAAAACTGCATTTTACCCCTATGTTCTATTTTTAGCCATGGCGGCCATCTTGGTTGGTTGGCCGGGTCAAAAAACACAAATTTTAAACTAGATACTTAAATGATGATTGTAGTCTAGTTTGGTTTAATTTGGCCCAGTAGTTTCAGAGAAGAAGATTTTTGTAAAAGATCATGGAGATTTACGAAAAATGGTTAAAAATTGACTATAAAGGGCAATAACTCCTAAAGGGGTCAACTGACCATCTTGGTTGTGTTGACTTATTTGTAAATCTTACTTTGTTGAACATTATTGTTGTTTACAGTTTATCTCCATCTATAATAATATTCAAGATAATAACCAAAAACAGTAAAATTTCCTTAAAATTACCAATTTAGGGGCAGCAACCCAACAATGGGTTGTCTGATTCATCTGAAAATTTCAGGGCAGATAGATCTTGACCTGATTAACAATTTTACCCCATGTCAGATTTGCTCTAAATGCTTTGGTTTTTGAGTTATAAGCCAAAAACTGCATTTTACCCCTATGTTCTATTTTTAGCCATGGCGGCCATCTTGGTTGGTTGGCCGGGTCAAAAAACACAAATTTTAAACTAGATACTTAAATGATGATTGTGGTTTAGTTTGGTTTAATTTGGCCCAGTAGTTTCAGAGAAGAAGATTTTTGTAAAAGATCATGGAGATTTACGAAAAATGGTTAAAAATTGACTATAAAGGGCAATAACTCCTAAAGGGGTCAACTGACCATCTTGGTTGTGTTGACTTATTTGTAAATCTTACTTTGTTGAACATTATTGTTGTTTACAGTTTATCTCCATCTATAATAATATTCAAGATAATAACCAAAAACAGTAAAATTTCCTTAAAATTACCAATTTAGGGGCAGCAACCCAACAATGGGTTGTCTGATTCATCTGAAAATTTCAGGGCAGATAGATCTTGACCTAAATTAACAATTTTACCCCATGTCAGATTTGCTCTAAATGCTTTGGTTTTTGAGTTATAAGCCAAAAACTGCATTTTACCCCTATGTTCTATTTTTAGCCATGGCGGCCATCTTGGTTAGTTGGCCGGGTAAAAAAACACAAATTTTAAACTAGATACATCAATGATGATTGTGGCCAAGTTTGGTTTAATTTGGCCCAGTAGTTTCAGAGGAGAAGATTTTTGTAAAAGTTTACGACGACTGACGACGGACGACAAGTGATGAGAAAAGCTCACTTGGCCTTTTA
This sequence comes from Mytilus galloprovincialis, assembly GCF_965363235.1. Classification (NCBI taxonomy): domain Eukaryota; kingdom Metazoa; phylum Mollusca; class Bivalvia; order Mytilida; family Mytilidae; genus Mytilus; species Mytilus galloprovincialis. Next base: position 4,571,100 of record NC_134850.1, on the reverse strand, counting down.
GGCCAGGTGAGCTAAAAACAATTTGTGTTTATCTTTTATAACAAAAAAATTATGGCAGATTCCATATAAGAAAGTGAAACAACTCCCATAAGCATGTTAGACATAAATCATAAGCAATGAACTTCTGTTTTTGAATACATGCTTTACTAATAAAGATAAAGACAATTTGACCAAAAAAAAAATTATGAGCATCATCCTTTTTGAATAAACGAAGCCTTAAATGTTATGTTTCTGACATAAGATTTGACAGACTTTATTTTTTTCTGACATAAGATTTGACAGACTTTATTGTTTCTGACATAAGATTTGACAGACTTTATTATTTCTGACATAAGATTTGACAGACTTTATTTTTTCATACATAAGATTTGACAGACTTTATTTTTTTCATACATAAGATTTGACAGACTTTATTTTTTCATACATAAGATTTGACAGACTTTATTTTTTCATACATAAGATTTGACAGACTTTATTTTTTCATACATAAGATTTGACAGACAAATTGAGTTTCTGACATAAGATTTTTCATACATAAGATATTTTGACAGACAATATATATTTGTTTTTTTTTTTACTGACATTGGAAATCAAATCCTAGTTGAAAGTCATTTTTAAAACTCCTGGAAAATACTGCAGCCTAACATCTAACAAGATTTCACCTCAGGTCAAATAATTTTAACTGTTAGCACATTCAAATGTTTCAGACATAAGAAAACAAGTTTGACAGATCTTATGTAGGAAACATATAAGTTTAAACTATTGCTTGAATAAAGTTAAATAAAAGAATCAACATGTGTTTTTTCTTATGCACAGCATGATTTACAGTTTTAACTGGCATAAATTGGAACCAACAATGATTTTGAAAGATTTTACAGCGATGTTCCTGACATAAGATTTATTGACAGACACTGAGCTATAAAGCAAGATATTTGAAAGTGAAAAAAATATATATCACAAATGTTTTTGACTAAAAAAAGTAACAGATTTGGGAACAGGGATGTTTGAATAACCTGACTACACTATTAAATACCAGTATACAAGTGTCAACATAAAGCATTGTGTAAAAAAATGGGAGTTAATTCTGTCAAATTTTTTGCATTTTTTCAACTTGTTTTAATCATTTCTTCTTTAAACAGAAACAATCATATCCAAAAATTATTTTTATAATTTCATCTAACATAATTATTCATCAAAACATTCACAGATTATGTTTCAAATAACAGTAATTATTATTTTTATCTATTTATTCATTTTGACAGACATTTCCATTTCTTACATGGAATCTGCCTTATGTCTTTTCTTCGAAAAAAGAAAATACAGCCACATATCTGAATTTTGAGCAAATATACAAAATTTCGACCTCATTTTTCTCAAAAAGTAGCACATGAAGGTATATTTTTTATTACATATTTGATTTAATCAGGTAAAAAATAGCCTATGCAAATTTTTACGAACTTGTAAATACAGGATCAAAACTGTACGGTATGCCCTTAAGAGAAATTCAGCCCATTGTGTAAGGACAAGGATAAAATATTGATTATTAGAACATGCTTTCAGTAACTGCTATAAATCTCAGATTTGTATTTCATGTGTTTTTGTTTTAGGATTTTTTATTGTGCTTTGACTTTCTATTGATCTTAGAATTAAGCCCTTTTCAAATGGTTTATATAGTTTGCTAGTTGGAATGTTGCACCACTGTCATAGGTTAGAAGGAGGGTTTCGTGCCAGCAACCATTTTTAATGTTTTACAAACTCCATGTGTCTGTCTCAATTCAGGAGCTTGTAATTCAGTAGTTTGTTGCTGTATATCATAACAGTTTATCGTTCAATGTTTTGTTAATAAATCAGGCCCTAAGTTGTTCATTGGTAATTTCAAGTCCTTGATGTTGTATAGCTCATTGTTGAAGGATGTACAGTTACCTATGGTTGTTAATTTTTGTCTCACTGGTCTCTCATGGAGAGTTGTTTCATTTACAATCATACCACATCTTCTTATTTTTACAAAACATTTAAATAAGTATACTTCACCTTAGAAGCTGCAAACAAACTGGTACAGTCCAAGTTCCTTTTCTCTTTGTTTCTTCAACATCATTTGTATGAATGTATCTGCAACATCTACAAGGAAAAATTGTTTCTGTAAAAATGATAAACGTACTTCAATCTTATACTTAATAAAAAAAAATGGGGTCACCGTTCACAACCTGCCTTCGAAAGAAGCATACATTTTTGTAAAGGTACCTTTTTTCTGTTGAACTAATAGCAGAAATAGAGGTACATGTAATACCGAAATAAGAGAACTTAATTACAGAAATCGCTCAAATTTTACAATAGTTTAGTTTAAGAACAGCTTAATTGAAAATAATAATAATAAAAAAGGTCACGGATGAGTTCCAAAAATGGCATTTTTATACCAAAGGGAGATAATTTTGAGCAATTTTAATGATATCTACATTTTACAATTCATCTGAGGCCATCAAAAATTGATTTTTTAAAATTATTTTTGTACCATATGATAAAGTAACAACTCTTGCACGTTAAAGACACCCTTGTAGATTTCGAAAAAGAGTAGGCTAATGCCGCTACAAGGCAGCACTCGCACCCGCAAAGTGGAAAGGGATTGATATAAGTTGTAAAACTTGTTTCTTAATCCACTATAAATAAATATGTTTAAACTAAAGTAACAACTACTTAAGGTAACAAATAAAAGAAGTAGGTAAGGTTCCGATTTTGGCCTCAAATTTCAAATTCATCTAACGAAAGATTTTGGACACTTTTTAAACTCTTAACTGTCTATTTCAATTGATTCAATTAGTTAATGTGAAAGATTTTGACTGACTTAAGTCATTAAAAACGCTCAGATTCAAGCTTTCGTATGAAAAATCTATTGAATTTGCCAAAAAATGTCACTTTTCTGATGGTTTTTGTCAAAAAATGAAAGTGGCCGCATCTGTGTTCATCAACCTTTACATGTATATATATATTATGTATTATCATTAAATACATTTAAAGAACCTTAGTGAGCACACTCACATACCCCACGTCCCCACATTGTCATTGGAGAAATTAAATTAGTGTAAGAAAAAAAAAATTGTATAAGAAAAATTAATTTCCTGCCAATATGCACATCTAAATAGTATGTCCTTATTATCTACAAAATTTCATGAAATTCTGTTGTGTGGTTTCAGAGGAGTTGGGATGACAAACTGTTGCAGAAGTACATTGAAGCAAATAAGTTCAAAGGGGCGTAACTCCTAGAAAAAAAATTGAATCACAATTTCCCGTCGATATGCAGAACTACATCGTATGTCCTTAATATCTGAAAAGGTTTCGTGAAATTCTGTTGTGTGGTTTGAGAGGAGTTGCCATAACAAACTGTTGCAGTAAAACATTGAAGTAAATAAGTTCAAAGGGGCGTAACTCCTAGGAAAAAAATTGAATCCCAATTTCCCGTTGATATGCACAACTACATAGTATGTCCTTATTTCTGAAAAGGTTTCATGAAATTTTGTTGTGTGGTTTGAGAGTAGATGAGATGACAAACTGTTGCAGTAGTACATTAAAGTAAATAAGTTCAAAGGGGCGTAACTCCTAGAAAATAAATTGAATCGCAATTTCCCGTCGAATATGCACAACTACATAGTATGTCTTTATTATCTGAAAAGGTTTCATGAAATTCTGTTGTGTGGTTTGAGAGGAGTTGCGATGACAAACTGTTGCAGTAGTACATTAAAGTAAATAAGTTCAAAGGGGCGTAACTCCTAGAAAATAAATTGAATCCCAATTTCCCGTCGATATGCACAACTACATAGTATGCCCTTATTATCTGAAAAGGTTTCGTGAAATTCTGTTGTGTGGTTTGAGAGGAGTTGCGATGACAAACTGTTGCAGTAGTACATTAAAGTAAATAAGTTCAAAGGGGCGTAACTCCTAGAAAAAAAATTGAATCGCAATTTCCCGTCAATATGCACAACTACATAGTATGTCCTTATTATCTGAAAAGGTTTCATGAAATTCTGATGCATGGTTTGAAAGGAGTTGTGATGACAAAAAACAGGACTGACGGACAGACGAACAGGTCAAAAACATTATACCCTCCGCAACTCGTTGCATGGGGTATAATTAACATTTCAATATTATAAATGAACACGAATAATTACAATATCATAATGTAAGGGGAAAATTTACACTTTCATTTAAGACAGAAACCGTCTAAAATTTACCAAAAAATCTAAAATTTTGAAGATTTCAGTAATTTAGCATAACTTAATGATGCTACATGTAGTACCTGATATATGCATTGTATTGTCAAAAACATCCTATATTTATTTAGCAGAAGCATGCTACTTTCCAATAAATAGCTTAAGGATTACATTTTCACAATTTTGTAAAACTGCTATATTTTGTGGCCAAAAAGGGGTCTTACTGAATCTACTCCTATGTAATGAAAAAATAAATGTTTATTTTTCTCTTAAATTTTTATACATGTACCCTCGAGCCTCCTTATTGTAACTTATAGTAGTTTCTGGTTTTATCATTGTTGCAGGCCATACAGTGACCTAAAGTTGTTAATTTCTAATGTAATTGTGTCTATTGTCTAGAGACAAGATTTGTCTCATTGGCAATCATACAGTATACCATATTTTCTTTTTAATTTGTTGACTTAATATTCTGAATATTTCAACACCTATTCACATATTTTTAAACTAGAAATCAATGGTGGATCTAGAAATTTTCATAAGAGGGGGCCCATAGACTGCCCAAGAGGGGGTCCCCACTTCAGTCTTTTCCCCTTACATTATGATATTGTAAAGTCAATTGTAAAATACTGGTATAGATTTGAAAATCTTACAACTGAATTCATATGTTGAAATCATAATCTTTCAGTCAGTTTAATTGAAGTCTGGAGCTGGCATGTCAGTTAACTGCTAGTAGTCTGTTGTTATTTATGTATTATTGTCATTTTGTTTATTTTCTTTGGTTACATCTTCTGACATCAGACTCGGACTTCTCTTGAACTGAATTTTAATGTGCGTATTGTTATGCGTTTATTTTTCTACATTGGTTAGAGGTATAGGGGGAGGGTTGAGATCTCACAAACATGTTTAACCCCGCCGCATTTTTGCGCCTGTCCCAAGTCAGGAGCCTCTGGCTTTTGTTAGTCTTGTATTATTTTTATATTAGTTTCTTGTGTACAATTTGGAAATTAGTATGGCGTTCATTATCACTGACCTAGTATATATTTGTTTAGGGGCCAGCTGAAGGACGCCTCCGGGTGCGGGAATTTCTCGCTACATTGAAGACCTGTTGGTGACCTTCTGCTGTTGTTTTTTATTTGGTCGGGTTGTTGTCTCTTTGCATTGGGAACATGTGTACATGTATTAAATATACTGTTCCCAGCTGACACCTTATATGTATAGGAAGTGCCCCCTCCAGAGATTCCTGTTTATTCAATTCAATTCAATATTTTATTGGAAAGAGCTCAATAGAGGCGTGATCCAAATATCCAAATACAGATAATAAATAATATTAAAACAACACACAAATGAAATAACGATTCATGGAACAAGTCAAGCCAATTCTATGTATACAAATACATCATAAACTGATATTGATACCATAGACTTATATTTCAGTATTATTCTAGATTTTCATATATTTACTTAAAACACACAATATAAGATATTTATATATATATATGTATATGGACAAACTACTGTCAAGGATTATTATCTGATGAAACGGTATGGTGGTCTCTCAAATCAAGAGCTTCTTCATTATACATACAAATAGATTTTAATTCCTTTTCAGACATAGGATTTAACATTTTGGTAAAATTTTCATCCAAATTATTTAAATTTATATCATTAATTTTATATTTAGATCTAATTTTGTTATATTGCAGACATTCAGTCAAGAAATGAATCTCATTTTCAATTTTTCCTGTGCAAAATTTACAAAATCTCTCATTAGATGGTATTTTTGGTCTTGCATACCTCCCAGTTTCTATCGCTAATGTGTGTGCATTATTCTTAATTTAGTGAGTTTTTTTCAATTTATATATATACCCTTTCCTCCATTGAATTTTTTTTTTTTGCATACTTGATTCGCATAGGATTTTTTTGATAAAATGCTGAACATATGCTTTAAAGTATTAACATGATTAAGGCATTGCGAAAAACAACTATTTCATCAAATAAATTTGAGTCGGATATATATACATTCCTATGATATTCCTTTTCATAATGGATACCAATTTTATTAAGTCAACTGCAGACACTTTGTATTCAAAGTGTTTCAACTGAGGTACTACAAAGGCGTCAAAAGACGTCATTATTGAGTAAGGGGGGTGGCGTCAAAAGGCGTCATTATGGAGGAAAGGGTTAAAGGTACAAAATGTATTTAGGAATATTAAAATTTAAATATTCTTGTTGTTTAAATTTTACTAAAAAATAAAAGTTTACCACAGTGTCCATCTTTTATTTTAGAAAGTTCAAATATAATTTTATTTTTGTAGAAATCTTCTAGTTTCTGTTTGAAATTACTATTACAATGCTATTTTTTGCAATATATTTCATTAATTCAGATAGTTTATAAGACCATGAATTTTCTCTATTTGTGAGAGTTTTGTCCACTTCAAAAGCAGCCTTGAAAATTTCATGCGGACCACCAGACCGTTCACCAATATCACTGAGACGCTCATAATATTTATACATAAGTTGATAACATTTAATGCGAATGGGTAAAGTGCCTAATTCACACCGCATTGCTAGATTGGAAGACTTTCCATGAACCACAAGTATGTTTTTAAATATGGAGTTTTGTGTTTTGTCTAATTTACTTTTGTCTATAAATGCTTCAAAATTTGGTTTGAATTCTGATAACCATACTTCTGATCCATAAGTTAAAATAGGAATTATCATTGAATTAAAAAGCTGGAGCCAAGTCTTAACAGACAAATTTTCACTATATGGTAGTTTTGACTTCAATGCAAAATATGCTGTTTTAGCTTTATCTAAGAGGCTTGACACTGCTTGTATAAATTTTCCAGAGCTATGAAAATCAACTCCTAAGTATTTATAACAATCAACAATTTCAATTGCATTAGAACTGTAATAAAAGTAAACGTTTTTTTAATTTACTTTTAGTTTTAGAGAAAATTATAATTTTTGTTTTCTTAAGGTTCAAGTCCAGTTTCCATTCAGTACTATGTTTTTGTAAAGAATCAAGAGAGTTCTGGAGACCATCTGCATATTCCGATATCAATAATAAATCATCAGCATACAATAAATGGTTCACTTTTTGACCATTTAAATTTACTGCACTAGTTAAGTTTGTATCTAAGTATTTTTCTATGTCATCAACAAATAAATTACTGTAAATTCAGAAATCATTGCGTGCATTTATTATTGCGATTTTGTCATTTTAGACTTAAATGCGATTTTAATTATAATGATTTTGAGAAAAATCCTGTTTAATTCATATCAATGATTTTAAAATGCGAGTTAAAATTATTGCGTTTACAAGTCTGTCGCATTTTTCGCAATAATCAAAACCTCGCAATAATTTCTGAATTTACAGTAAATAAAGTTGGACTTAAACTGTCACCTTGTTTGACACCCTGATTATCAAGAAAAGGCTTGGTAAACATATTTTGATATTTACATGAATATAAGGTATTAGAGTACATGTCATGCAGTATATTATAAAATTTGCCTTGTATTTCTTTATTTTGTAATTTTAAGAACATAGCTGATCTCCAGACACTGTCAAAAGCCTTTTTAAAATCTACAAAACACACATATAGTTTCTTTTTACATTTAAACAAATATTTGTTTATTATTGTTTTTAAAATAAAGACATGATCTACAGTTCTGTAATTTTTTTCTAAAACCACCTTGATTTGAAAATAATAAATTACGTGTTTCAAGAAAATCACCAAGTCGTTTTTGTAAAATGGATGTAAAGACTTTACCAAGACAGCTTGTTATGCTTATACCTCTATAGTTCCCACAATCAGATGGGTCACCAGATTTATAAATTGATGTCAATAGAGAAATGTTCCAAATTTTGGGGAATTTTTCTGAGTTAAGTATCTTATTAAAAAGTTTGGTCAAAAGTAAAACCAGAGTGTTTGACCACACCTTTAGAAATTCATTAATTATCAAATCAGGACCTCCAGATTTTCCCTTTTTTAACTTCTTAATACAGTCTTTGATTTCTTTACGTGTAATAGGGACATTAAGGGATGTATTAGAAAAGTTGTGATTTTTGTTCTCTATATTTTGATTTGTATCAGTTGTATCATTATTACTTGAAGCAAGCAAATTTCTATAGTGAATCTCCAATTCTTTGGCAGAAATAGCAGGCTCACAATTATTATTCTTTTTTTTGTAATTATTAATGCTTCCCCAAAATTTTTTGGTGTTCTTTGGGTTCATCTCATTTATTTGTTTTATTAAGGAATGAAAAAAATACTTTTTTAATTTATTTTTCAATTTATTGTACTCTCTTTTACAGTTGCAATAAGTCAATCATAATTACCGGTAGGGGCTTTACCTAATTTATTTCCAAGGGAACGCACTTTTCTAAGGAGAAAGCAATCATTTGACATCCATACTTTTTTTAGGTTTTTCTTTTTTTTGTGTGTCTTTGCAATATGGATTTTTAAAAATTGCTTTAGGGAGCTACCATTTGATTTTTAGGGGGGGGGGGGGGGGGGGGCTAGGATGAAATTTGAAAAAAAAGGCAGGACAGGATTTTGAGTAATAAAAAAAGGCAGGATGAGTAACTTGGCAAAAAAAAATGGCAGGATGACAATTATTGTAAAAAAGTCAGGATAAGCTAAGAAATAAAAAAGGCAGGACCAAATAGACTGAAAAATAAAAATACAGGACAGAGATTACAACTAAAAAAAAAAAGGCAGGACAAAATTTTTCATCCTAGCCTCCCCATAAAAATCAAATAATGTAGCTACCATTTGATTTTTATGGGGTGGGGGGGGGGGGGGCTAGGATGTAAATTTTGTCCTGCCTTTTTTTTAGTTGTAATCTCTGTCCTGCCTTTTTATTTTTCACTGTGTTCGGTCCTGCCAGAGACATATAATACATTGTATTATATGTCTCTGGTCCTGCCTTTTTTTTTTTTAGTTTATCCTGACTTTTTTACCAAAAGTGTCTTATTTTTTTTTTGCAAGTTCAAAACTCCTGCCCTGCCTATTTTTTCAAATTTTATCCTCGTCCCCCCCCCCCCCCCCCCCATAAAAATCAAATGGATAGCTTCGTTAAAAGAAACTGGGTTTTTTTGCAGCTCAAAAGTTTATTACTATTAGTCACAAATCAATGAAAAACAATTATCTGGCCATAATCGCGAACATTTCAACAAACTTCCCCATATTAATTCAAATAATTTACATTCTTAACATGACGGCTAAATATATATATCAGACCAAACGTTCCACGGAATCTTCCGTTGAGACCCCCCCCCCCTTTTTTTTTCCAAACGGGTATTTTTTAAAATGCGTGTTTCCTTAATGGCAGTTTTGAAAGAGACATAATAGTAAGTGACTTTTCACCGAGAAAATTTAAGTATTATGCATTTTACGTATCAAATCTTATCAACACATCTTCATCTTCATCCTCAAGTTTCGTTTGCTCTGTCTTTACGGTCTCCTTTCGTACAGAAAAGTTAGGGCATATTACTACACGAATATTTATTATTAAAGTCGCAACATCCCTAGAAAGATCAATAAAATACAAATGTGTATTGATATCATGGTTTGTTCTACAAAGAACGATGAAATGTCTAGTCATTCTAAATCAAATTAAAACTCGACAGCGGACTATTTTTATGTGCATTTAGAACTTTGTTGACAGATTGCGATTCGTGCTCGCGTCGTCTGTCAAAGATAAATTGTTCATACTAGAAGCAAGGAGATTGAAAATTATTCACAGGAAAAACAGTTTGTTTTGAGGCAAGCAAAATCAACATTCAATTAAATAAAAAAGAGAGTTAAGGAATTTACGTGGTAAGATTTTAATAGAACAAGCGAAAAAAGGATCTGAAAAAGCATTTATGAGGGGGAGGACAGGGGGTAGTCCAAATAATTATGACGTCTTGAAAGAATTATTTGGACTAGACAGGGGGGTACTCCTTTTCCTTCTCTCACCCATTTTCTCCTTTCTCCTACCCCTCTTCTCCTTATTTTATTTTTTTTTAATTTACCGGAAAAAAAAAGATATTTTATTTCTTCATATTTTATTTTTTTCTCCAACTTCTCCTTTTTCCCAACCTTCCTCTCCTTTCACCTACCCCCTTTCTCCCACCCCTTTCTCCTACCTCCTTTCTCCCTGTCTCCCTTATCCCTGTCCTCCCCCTCATTTATATCTGATACTGATCATAACTCATGAATAAAAATGGTATCTGGTCTCAGTTGGGCTGCTGTGTCAGGATTTGACTGTCAAAGTGATACAAAACTCTAGAATTCTTCTGTATATATACAAATACACCGTGACAGTAGCTAATATTCGGTTACAAATGCAAAACTTTGGTTGGCTTGCCTTCTTTGTTTGTATAATTGTTTATACAAGCTTTGCTAATATGATTGACATGATGGTCATCTTTATATAATATATATAGGCATAGTTTAACCTGTATATTTAATATTTGAATTTAATTGGATATTATCCTAATGAGTGTACAATTTAAATACAAAGCAAGCAAGCTAACTTAAGTCTTGCTCTACATGCTTTAGGAAATTAGCTGTAACAGATTGATACACAACTCTTTCGTTTTGTCTATAACAATGTTAAAACATATTACATTCATATTCACTTTTAAAAATTAAAGGCATAGACATTTAAACCTAGGACTTCTAATGACATGGACATGACTTTGTGGGAAAATTAAAAGTCTGGGGACATAAATTTTATCAAAAATTTAACTATGTGACTCTTAAACATTACTAAAACATAAGATTTAAATTTGCAAATGCAAGTAATTGAATCTTTTATAGGATTTTATAGGACATGATTACCTAGGAAAATTTGTCTGGGGACATATATAACTACATTGTAATATCGGACTAAATATATACTAGTAAATTCTGTAACCATGGACTTTTTATACTATATAGTAATATTTGTCCGCCCTGACATATTTTACCAGGACAAATTTATCACTCACACTTGTACTTGTTCGCCCTGGATCAATTTGCTCTGATTTTTTAGCTCACCTGGCCCGAAGGGCCAAGTGAGCTTTTCCCATCACTTTGCGTCCGTCGTCGTTAACTTTTACAAAAATCTTCTCCTCTGAAACTACTGGGCCAAATTAAACCAAACTTGGCCACAATCATCATTGGGGTATCTAGTTTAAAAAATGTGTGGCGTGACCCGGCCAACCAACCAAGATGGCTGCCATGGCTAAAAATAGAACATAGGGGTAAAATGCAGTTTTTGGCTTATAACTCAAAAATAAAAGCATTTATAGCAAATCTGACATGTAGTAAAATTGATTCTCAGGTCAAGATCTATCTGCCCTGAAATTTTCAGATGAATCGTACGACCTGTTTTTGGGTTGCTGCCCCTGAATTGGTAATTTTAAGGAAATTTTGCTGTTTTTGGTTATTATCTTGAATATTATTATAGATAGAGATAAACTGTAAACAGCAATAATGTTCAGCAAAGTAAGATTTACAAATAAGTCAACATGACTGAAATGGTCAGTTGACCCCTTTAGGAGTTATTGCCCTTTATAGTCAATTTTGAACCATTTTTCGTAAATCTTGGTTATCTTTTACAAAAATCTTCTCCTGGGCCAAGTTCATTATAGATAGAGATAATTGTAAGCAGCAAGAATGTTCAGTAAAGAAAGATTTACAAACACATCACCATCACCAAAACACAATTTTGTCATGAATCCATCTGCGTCCTTTGTTTAATATTCACATAGACCAAGGTGAGCGACACAGGCTCTTTAGAGCCTCTAGTTTTTGTACTCCAGTTGCATAATGTTAATTATTTGAACATTACATGTTAAAGTTTGTTGAAAAATTTGCTGAATTTTTGTATTGCCACAACCAATTTGTTATTTCCCCTATTTGCTTAGTCACTGTCATGATAGTAGAACACTGGAGTACAATGTATTAATTTATATTCATTGCTTTTTTTTAACAAAATATAAATTTGTTTTTTAATACAAGTCTCAGAATATATACAAAATGTAATTTTAAACGAACTTGTAAATCCTTGTATTAAATTCCTGTTTTCGTGATTTACAGTTCATACATCCATGACATCATTGTTTTTATTAATTCCAAGCTGACTACTAGCTTATAAATAAAAAAAAAGTTTTTTTTTTATTTGATCCATCAAAAGACAATTATCACAAAAATCAGTGACAATAATTTACATTTGTTTAAATAATCCAATTTTTCAAGACGTTTCGGCCGAAACGTCTTGAAAAATTGGTTTATTTAAACAATTATATAAAGTATGTTCCCTATTGGAATTTTGAAAACAAGGAATAATTTACATGTTATTGAACAATTAACTTTCCTAAAAACTTTTAAGTATTTATGTTTTTTTTTATAAATTTTAAGCTATACAATTCTTACTTGCATCGTTGAAATGTGCTTCTATGTGGTTTTGTTAGCAATTTCTGTACAGGTCTGCTAAAGGCTCAAATTGACATTTCACCCAATTTCACCATTTTCCCTCCAAAATTTGGGTTTTAAGGCAAAAATTTTATTTTTCCTTATTGGTGACCCTTGTATTTGCCAGGGACGCATACATGTATATATAAGTCCTTGTATTTGCTTAATATTTGAAGCTGTATTTCAGCTTTGTACATTACAGATTTGGACCAGGTCACACCTGAGGTGTCACAGACAGTTTTTATTTGATATCCCATAAAAATATGTCAGCACCTCTATTTTCCCTATCATTTCATTGAAAATGGTCCCTTTAACATGCTTGTACCTATTTAAAGTAAAATTTTGAGCTTAAATGGTCTGGAACCCCTATTTTTTTTCGACAAATTTGAGGTACTCTTTGTAAAGATTAAAATAATACGGCATTCTGATAAAGACTTTGAATAAGTCTGAGCCATCTTAACTGTGTAAAATCAAAAGTAGCAGCACGAAATAAAGTTAAAATGAATATGAGTCCCCTGTATTATATTTTAAACACCGCTTTTTTGATGATCAAGTAATTCCTAAATGAATACTGGAAAATAGCTGTAGAATGCTCTCCGAACATAAAATTTGCATCAAATAATAAAAAAGCTTCATTTTAATCAACATAGAAATATGTTTCGAATTTGATGATTTATTGGGTATATATGATATTGCCTTCACTCAGTTATAAACTAGAAAAAAGTAATGTTTAGCTCACCTGGCCCAAAGGGCCTACTGAGCTTTTCCCATCACTTTGCTTCCGGCGTTGTTACCTTTACAAAAATCTTCTAGAACTCTGAAACTACTGGGCCAAATTAAACCAAACTTGGCCACAATCATCATTGTGGTATCTTGTTAAAAAAATATGTCAGATGACCCGGCCAACCAGCCAAGATGGCCGCCATGGCTAAAAATAGAACATAGGGGTAAAATACAGTTTTTGGCTTATAACTCAAAAACCAAAGCATTTAGAGCATATATCTGACAAGGGTATAATTGGTATAATTGTTTAACAGGTGAAGATATATCTGACCTGAAATTTTCAGATGAATCAGACAACCCATTGTTGGGTTGCTGCCCCTGATTTAGTAATTTTAAGGAAATTTTGCTGTTTTTGGTTTTTATCTTTAATATTATTATAGATAGAGATACATTGTAAACTGTAAACAGCAATAATGTTTAGCAAAGAAAGATTTACAAATAAGTCAACATGACCGAAATGGTCAACAAGGTCAATTAATCCCCTATGGAGTTATTGTCCTTTATAGTCATTTTTTAACAATTTTCATAAAATTTGTAAATTTTTACCAACATTTTCCACTAAAACTACTGGGTCAAGTTCATTATATATAGAGATAGTTTTAAGCAGCAAGAATGTTCAGTAAAGTAAGATGTACAAACACATCACCATCACCAAAACACAATTTTGTCATGAATCCATCTGCTTCCTTTGTTTAATATTCACATACATGTAGACCAAGGTGAGCGACACAGGTTCTTTAGAGCCTCTAGTTTAAAGTCTAGAATACCTTTTTATACAACCATAAAATTTTTGCAATCATATAATTATATTGGTATCACATTGCTTTGTGGTCAGCTGAGCATCGTTCGAAGACGGATGGTTTCCAGATAATAACTTTAGTATAAGTTAATCATGTTAATAGAAATGAATAGAATTTTAACACAATGTTTAAAACAACAAAAGGAAGCTTGGGATTGATATTGGGGGTTATGGTCCCTAAGGTTTAGGATAAGGGGACCAAAACAAGCATTTATCTAGTTTCAGGACAATAAGTTGTGTATAAGTAAATTCAATTCCTCTGAAATTGTACCACAATGTTAAATATTATAAGAAGAAGGTTGGAATTTATTTTTAGGGTTATGGGGCAAACAGTCAAGAATGATGGGCCAAACACAAGCATTTTTGTAGTTTTAAGTTAATGACTTGGCTAAGGATATAAATAAAACCATTTATGAATAAGGGGCAAAAAAGATGAAAAACAATTATTTTTCTGGTTAAAGCATAGTCAAGACAATTTGAAAGCTGTGTAAGGGAGGTAATCCAAAAGTTATATTTGAATTATTTCACACAACTTTTAAGGTTGTACCTAACACTACAGGGAGATAACTCTGTAAAGTCAGCTAAACGTTTTAATTACGTTGTGTTGTTAAAGGGATATTAAGCTTTTCAATGATCAAAATGAGTGTTTGTCAAACTGCTATATAACCAGTGTAATTTTTCTGATAAAACGGTTGGTTCAAAAAAATTTAAATTTTTATATTTTTGTCAAAGAGTCAAAGTAAATACTTTGTCAAAATTTTAAGAAAATTAAACGAGCCAAATTAATTTTAGTTTAAGTGTTGGGTACCACCTTAAAGATGTGATTTTGAAATTTACCAACATTTTGTTTATATAGATTAGACCGTTGGTTTTCCCGTTTGAATGGTTTTACACTAGTAATTTTGGGGCCCTTTATAGCTTGTTGTTCGGTGTGAGCCAAGGCTCCTTGTTGAAGGCCGTACTTTAACCTATAATGGTTTAATTTTTAAATTGTTATTTGGATGGAGAGTTGTCTCATTGGCACTCACACCACATCTTCCTATATCTATATATAACTTCAGTATTAATAAAATCCATTGGAAATTTGCCAATAACTTAAGTTTAATTAAAAAAAATGCCAATAGTTTTAGCATAAGTAAATATAAATCTTTGAAGTTTGAAACCACAAAAAGGAAGGTTTGGATTGATTTGGGGGTTAATTTATGGTCCCTTTGGTGTAGGAAAAAGGGGTATAAAAGGGTTTTCTATTGTCCAGACAATAATTTGTAGAACAGTTTATAGAATTGCCTGAAGTTTCCACACCACAAAACTCCAAAGGATAGTAAGGGTTGGAATATTGGAGTTATGACTCAATCTGTTTATGAATTAGGAGCAACAAAAGGGGAAAAACAAGGGTTTCCTGGTTAATGGACAATTACTTTAGATTTGTTTCTTTTTGTTGGTGCCTTTTTTTGCTAGTTCTTTTATGAATTTTTATGCTCTACCTACAATAGTAGAGAAGCATTATGTTTTCTAGTCTGTGCGTCCTTTCGTCTGTTTGTTTGTCTGTCCATCCATTCTTCCCACTTCAGGTTAATGTTTTTGGTCAAGATAGTTTTTGATGAAGCTGAAGTCCAATCAACTTGAAACTTAGTACAAATGTTCCTTATGATATGATCTTTCTTATTTTAAAACCAAATTAAAGACTTTTGACCCCATTTTTATGGTTCACTGAACATAGAAATTAAAAGTGTTCCCTCAGTTTCAGGTTAAATTTTTTTTAGTCAAGGTAGTTTTTGATGAAGTTAAAGTCCAATCAATTTGAAACTTAGTACACATTTATCATTAAAAAAGCTGATTGTGTCGTTTCATATTGATTAAAATTTATTTACCTAATTTATAATTTCAGCTTTTCCATGCATTGTAAGATTTCCAGAATATAGAACATGTAGTTCCTGATAAAAAAAAAACACCAAAAGATTGCTACGATAAAACTGTTGAGTAACTATTTGTAATACAGAATGCATCAAGATGGTGGTATGCTACATATATAATATTGATACTATGACAGATGAGAAAAGAAACTGAAGACATAATGAAATGCTGAAGTCAGCAAAGGTATGATTATAACTGTTACTGATGTTTGAAGAAGTGTGTCATTATAGCATCGACAAATATTTCAATCAAACATGGTTCAGTACTTCAGACTAGTTTTAATTTAAAAGAATTAAATGGCTACTAACATCCATTGCTAATTACAGCTTATTAACCTCCTGTTAAAAAAAAGAGGGGTGAAAAATACCATTGCAACATTCAAACTCATAAATCGAAAATAAACTGACAACGCCATGGCTAAAAATGAAAAAGACAAACAGACAATTAATAGTACACTAGAAACAACATTAAAAACTAAAAACTGAGCCACACAAACCCCACCAAAAACTGGGGGTGATCTCAGGGTCTCCAGAAGGGTAAGCAGATCCTGCTCCACATGTGGCACCCTTCGTGTTGCACATGTTATTACAAACTTGGTATATATAGTCTATTTCGGTAGGTCACATTCATGAAAAGGAAAGGGGATTGCAGGTACGAAGTAAGAAACATCCGATATCATCTGTGAAATGGTTTATCCATAATGGTCAACCAACTGTGATGATTGGGTAACCTGTATTATATTCAGGGGTGAATTCAGACATTTCTAAAGGGGGGGGTTCAAACTAAATGTCTCCATTCAAGTGCATTGATCGTCTCAAAAAAAGGGGGGTTCCAACCACCGGAACCCTCCCCTTGGATCCACCACTGATATTTGAGAAATTGCCACAATACATTTTGTTGATATCAAATTAAAGTTGAGAAGCTACGGTAATCTATATATGTTTATCTACTTTTCATTGTCTCCTCTCACCTTGATTAGTAAATAAATAAAAATCATGTTGGAAGAAAAATTTGGTCATGTGTATATGTTTTAGGAACTAATTGTGGTATATTCTTCAGATTGAAACATGCAACAGAAAGTTCAATCATGACCATAAAGCAGGCAAGACATTTCAGTATGTACAATCTTGTAAAAATATGTCAAACTATGTCAAAGCATATTTTTTGTTTTGTTTTTTCAGATAAAGATATAAGGAGTAGATATTTTCCTGAAGATCTCATTTATGTCTCGAATGTGAAGGGAACAGAAGTTATCATGATGATTCTTTAAAGAAAAGATACAGAAACACAAGCTCCTGTAGACACTTATGAAAAAGAAGATGTTTTTGCAATGAATATGTGTGAATGTGATAAATTATGGCAAATCAACATGGTCAATTAACAACAATATGTTCTACAAATTTCCTAGATTTATAAGTTTCATAACATTTAGTTGAGGCAAACTAAAGTTAGATAACGGAAAACGAAAAAAATTGCAAATAAATATTGTTATTAAATACTCAGTTTTAGTTATTTTTATTTTGATATTAAAAAATATACTGTATTAGATAAAAACTAGTTATACATTTAAAAAATTAGTAACCCTCATGTCTCCCTGCATTAGAAGTTGCATAATTTAGCATTTACAGATGAAATATAATTGTGAGTAAAGTTCAACATGTGAAATAGTCTGACTGGATATGACAGAACATCAAAAGAAATGACGAAAAATTACACATCTTATCAAAATAGTACTACTAGAAACTAAAAGCTACTTGCAATTTTCACTGGTTTTGGGTTCAGTAACAGGGTGACAACTTGAAGGAAAGAATTTAATGAACATGATTATGATGCCTCTTGATAAATATAAAAACATATTGACTGTAAAATAATTACCAGTTACCAATTATATCTGTTGTTTACAAAATTTGTTATTTGGAAATATCTGTTGAATGTTTTGAAATTAAAATGTGTTAACTGAAATGATTAAAGAATTGAAGTCTTTAAATGATACAAAAGCAAGGATACATTGAATGATTGCAATTGAGACAACTACTAGCCCTGCATAGTAGGGCACTGATGTAAACAAGTACAGGTCACCTGAAGTCTTCAACAATGAGCAAAAGCCTGAATTTAAAGATCGTTATACATGGGCTTATTAAGTCCCAAGATAATGGTATCTACATCCTTTGCTTTCAAATTTTTGTTAGTATGTTTCTGATAGAGGTTAATTAAAATAAGCCCAGCACACTTAATTTGTGAACTGTTTTTATTTAATTTCAAAAGGGAAAGCTAATAGACAAATTTAAGCAAATAACAAAAAAAGGAAATCCATTTAATATGGCAGACAGCAACCAAACACAACCAGTGGACATAATGAACATGTTTTTGAATGCTCAAACTGCAATAATAACATTAGACACAAAAACATCTTATATAATGCTGGATTACACAAAAGTGTTTAAATCATCTGCTCTTCTCTGGTGTTTAAAAATTGTACAGATTTGGTGTCACAATATCTCAGTAGCATGGATTAGAATCCCGGCATGGGAAGAACAAAAAATTTGTGAAAGCAAATTTACAGATCTTACATTGTTGGGTTGATGATTTGACGACTAAATGCATGTACATGTACAATATATACAAAAAGTTAGCTTTTATTGAGACAAAGGCAAAAATAATAGTGCAACAAAACATGTTTATTACAGATATAATAACAACAAACTAAAATAACACTTACCACTACTAAATGATTAGGAACTTTCAGGAACTAATTGCAGCTACTGTCCAGGTTATGTTAAACAAATCACCTCCAACTGACCGTCTCCAACTGATCTGTTCAGTGAAGAGTTTTTATCATTGAAATGAAATGTGAACACATTCCAATCTTTTGGCAGACGTGAATATTCTCATGTGGCATTTATACCTATATCCCAGGGTACCTATATCTGGTGGTGATAATTAACCATTTTTTTCTTCTTTTTGTTTAATTTTGAAAAAAAAAATTTTAACTTTTTTCAGCATTTTGGAGAAAAAAATAATTTTGTAAATTTTTCATGTTTTTTTCATTTATTTTTATAAGAATTAAATTTTAAAAGAAAAATTTTTTAAAATATTTTTTTTTTTTTTTTAATTTTGAAAAATTTGATTTTTTTGAAATATTTTGCATTTATAAATTTTTTAAACTTTAAAAAAGTTAATTTTAGTTGCCTTCATCCATGCAAGCATGGACTAAGTTAGCCTTGGTTGCCTTCGTCCATGCATGCATGGACTAAGTCTGTTGTGTTAGTCCATGCAAGCATGGACTAAGTTAGGGTTAGTTGCCTTAGTGCATGCATGCATGGACTAAGTCTGTTGTGTTAGTCCATGCATGCATGGAATAAGTTAACGTTAGTTACCTTCGTCCATGCATGCATGGAGTAAGCTTAGTTTCTAAGTTTTCATGTTTACAAATCATGAAAAGGTTAAGCCATACTATCAAGTTTTGCAATTTATTTCCTAAGGTAAGTTATAATGCACAATATGTATGTAAAACATAATTAATAGGTTGAATATGAAAAAAACCAACTAAACAGAAAAAAAAGGTAATTACATCAAATTAAAAAATAATTGAACTAACACCATGAAATTAAGAGGTAAGAATAAATGGAGGTTTTCTAGAATTGATGTTGATTTCCAGTTTTATTTAATACCTTGTTTACAGTAACTGTAATTATAATATAATTTATGTTAATATTTTAAAGGGATTAAGTTATTAATATAATTTATAGTATGTAATTTGTTAATTGTTTTGCACATTAGCAATTATTACACACTTAAAAGGGTGACATAATTATAATGTTGTCAAACAATAATGGGTATGAAGGAAGAGAAGACAACACCTTGCTTAACACATTGTATTGTTTTGAAGAAAAAAGGGAGATTATCATTTGGAGGGGATATTATTATTTTTTGTTTTCTGGTAATCAAATTGTTTTTTGAAAAAAATTAGTTCTTTTGACCACACCGATTTTGTGTCACAAACCTATGATATGTCAAATATTCAATCACAATTCAAATTAAGAACTGTTTTAAGCTTAAATGTTAAGTCTATACTTTCTGGGCTGTTATGTGTTCGACCTCTACAAGAAATCTGGTTTGCCGTCAGAGTTGCCGTCATAATGACAGCCTCTTTTTTTACCGGAATTTTGGATATCATTGTAAGTGTTGGAAAATGACACCATCATGCATAGATCCTAGTACTGAAGGACAAGAAGTGTTAAAGGCCCTTTCCTTCTTTTTTTTTTAAATCTCTGGATTTTTTTTTCTATTCATTTCTTGCTGTGATTAGTTAATTTGAAATTGAAAGTAAGCAGCCATTAACACTTAAGTAGAATATATTTATTTTCATATGGTTTAGAAAAAAAAAAAAACGTAAGATTAAAAACAATTGATAGAAAACTACGAAAAATACCAAATTTAAATAGAAAGGAGGGCTAAAAAGGGTTAAAAAGGTTAATGGCATAGACCATATAATTTGTCACGGTTAGGCTAATCGTTTATGGTAATTTTTTGTTTTCCCTAAATTCACATCAGTTTGAAATAATTCAATACATTGAAAGAAATTATCTTACGTAATAAAACACTAATAAAAAATGTATGAAGTATAAATGTATCATTACTTTTAATCATTATTTATTGTATCTGTTTTAAGTTTAAATACAAGAAAGACAACACAATAAAGTTGAGGAACACAATTATTTCATATAAATGCAGGGAAAGTTGTCAATAATATTGCAATAAACTAAATATGCATACTATTATTATTAGTATTATATTTTTTCTTAAAATAACAATTTTTCTTCTTCATATTTATTGTTCAAAAATACATTGAAGCCAGGAGGAAAGACACAGAGATATATAAGTTTATAGCTTATCATTTTGTGGTCAACATCTGGTTATAAATAGTGACCCACTAAAAACGTGTGTCCACATAATTTATATCTAACTGATTATTGATAACATGCTGAGATGAATTTATAGAAAAGTATTAGTAAATCCGACTTATGTCTTAAAGCGATACGGTTATTTCTGAAATACAATACCATTTACATTCTTTTATTCTAAACATGACATTTGATCTATTTTAGTTGCTGTGTTTATAGTTGTTTATATAATTAAGCGGCCAGGAATCCAATTTTGTAGAGGTAAGTACGTTAAGATTATATAGACCTCTTAGGATGACTGGGAATAAAACAATGTAATCATGCTTAGTCTTTCTTCCGACCGGCTGTTAAACCCTTGCCAAAGTTTGACATCCATTTGATTATGCATGGTAAAGATATACGTAGATGTTCTGTCCGATGCTTTGTGTAGAGATTCTGTCCAGGCTTTACCACATTAGGAACCCTTGCAACAACTATGTTATGGGTCAGTAGGTCGACCACTACGACATGGAATATTTGTTTTACGGATGACGACGGATATCTTCTAATTGTTGTAATTACAATTCAATCTCCTTTTCCTTGAATATTACCTACCAAATAAGATAATTAACTGGGAGTGTACTAATGTGAGCAACACAACAGGTGCCACATGTTGGGAATGAACTGCTCACCTTTCCGGAACACCTGATAACACTCGAGTTGATGGTGATTTGATTTTTGATTTTAAACATATTTTATTCATTAAGATATGAAAAGGATTGAGCAACAGGCACAGCCTATGAAAGCTCTCTCCATATTACATGTACAAGGTATAATTCAATTACAACAACTGTATTTAAAATAATGAAATATAGTGGAACATGCATGCTACTTGTGAGCACACACGAGCAAATATATGTTAACAGTGTTACTTACTAAATGCAAAATATTTTTAGATATATAGGCAATTAATCATCAGTTATTTAAAGTACCTTGAAACTTGCAAATATCCTTTATAAGTCATTAGAAATTTACATGTGGCTTGAAAGAGACACTAATCTTGCTTAGTGGAATTAATGTGGGAGTGTAGAAAAAAATAAAAAATAAAGCTAGATGAAACAAAAATTAAAGTAAGTTTCAAACAAAACGTTTAGTGTCACTGATATATTTCTGAACAGATTTAAAAATAGCTATATTCATATCATATGAAAATAATCTGTTTCCAAAAAGTAGTAATTCAATATCTATGTCAACATTATCAACAATGGAGTAAATGGAATCAAAAAGGATTTGTCTTACATCATTATATTTAGGGCAAATAAAAAAGAAATGTTGGTTATCCTCAACAGGATGGTTACAATTTATGCAAAAAGTGTTCTCGGATAAGAACTGATTAAACAAATGAGATTTAAGGTTGCTATCATTATTTCTGAGTTGACAATGACTTATATTTAGCTTCCTTATCCCATAGTTGAAAGGTTTAAATATATCATCAGTCCTATAAAACTTATATAGTCCACTTCTAAATATACCCAAACTTGGTGATTTTTGTAAACTCAAAGGAAGACTATTCCAAAGTCTTTTAGTGGAAGGAATGAAACTATTAAAAGTAAATGGTGATGTTCATGTTGCTCAGTTATAGTTTTATATATTGTGTTTTGTGTATTGTTGTTTGTCTTTTTAGCTGTGTCCTTGTCAGGATATTTTGTTACTTCAGTTTAAATGTCCTTTTGGTACCGTTCGTCTCTCCTTTACGTTATTCATTCACAAAACTGAACAGACGAAATTGTGTTCATAATTAATTAATTTCATGGTAAATGAGATCATGTCATATTGTCTGAAATACGTTACAAAAGCTGTAAAGTTTTAAATCACATATCTCGATTGTGTTATTTTGTATCATTGTTAGAAATCCAGAAACAACATACAAAAAGTCTAAAAGTAACAAACAGGAATAAACATTTAATCAAAGACGGAACAGAGATAAGACGTTATGTTAGAATTCAAGTTATTGGTAAAGATGGGGTTGGCAAGTCGAGCCTTGTACGTAGATTAGTTGGAGATTCTAATATGAAAGTACATAGCACGGATGGAATCGATATTGTTAAAAAGTGCCAAATAAGAACAACTGATGGTAAATGGGTCATTGGTAGAGGTGAGTTACAATTGTTACTCCCTATTACAAATGGAAATGCAACTTGTTCAGTATCTACCCTTCTATTTGTGTATAGCATTTCGTAAGTTGTAAGAAGTTGGTGTTTTTTTTACTCTTGTTGTCTTGCTAAATGACAATGTAGCCATTTTCTAGATTAGTTAGTGAAATAAAGTTCCTTTTATCTGATTATGTTAATATAATTTGTTTTATTTGTGTGTTTTTGAAAAAAAGTTGATTTTTATACTCAATCCATCAAGACCATCACATGTAAAAAAACTGGGGTCCTACATCAAAAGGTCATTAGAACTGAGGACAGGGGTCACTGGACTATTTACTGTGAACATGGTGAATGAGTGATGGTGTATTATTTATGTGAATTATAGTTATATCGTTTAACCACTTGGTCGATGCCACTGCTGGTGGGGATTTATTTCCCCGAGGTTATCACCAGCCCAGTAGTCAGCATTTATGTCTTGACTTGAGTTATCATTGATATGTTCATAATTATAAGTTAACTGTTAACAACACTTTGAAATTTGAAATACTAAGGTTTCTCTACCTCAGGAATAGATAACCTTAGCTGTATTTGGCAAAACTTTTAAAATTTTTTGGTTCTCAATGCTTTTCAACTTTGTACTTTATTTGGCCCTATAAACATTTTTTGATTCGAGCGTCACTGATGAGTCTTCTGGAGACGAAACGGGCGTCTGGCGTAAATATGAAAGTTTAATCCTGGTATCTATGATGAGTTTATTTACTTATTTTGTATGTCACAAACTTAATGTTTAATCTTTATATAGCAATAAATATTTGAATTTGTTATTTGATTTTTCATGGAAATCTCATTGTAGATTTTCTATAATGCTTAAATAGTACTTTTAAAAAAATGCTTTAAATGAATAGATATCAAAGGTACCAGGATTATGAAGATTAACTTTCACATCTTATAAAAAAGTTATGTAAAAAAAGAAGATGTGGTATGATTGCAAATGAGACAACTCTCAACAAGAGACCAAAATGACACACAAATCAACAACTATAGGACACCGTACGGCCTTCAACAATGAGCAAAGCCCATACTGCATAATCAGCTATAAAAGGCCCCGAAATGACAATGTAAAACAATTCAAAGGAGAAAACTAACGACCTTATTTATGTACAAAAAAGAATATGTTTGTTGTAGAGCCAGGCACCTTAATAAATGTCCCTCTTTAGTAATGTTGAAAGCACAAATATCATACAAAATAAGTCATTGGACAACATCTAAATGTTTTAAATTAAAATAGCTTTTTTATATTTCCTTTTGCTTCTATTTTTTTCATCCATGCCCTTGATAAATATTGTAATACATTATAAATCATGAATAAGCGATGGGAGTTGGCCATACATTATTGTTTAGCAGTACATAGTAATCAGGCAAAACTTTACAATACAGTGAAGGAAGAACGAAAATCAAAACCTGAGGAATGATCGTGTACACAGCCTTCCGCTAACAGAACGTCAAATAAAAACATCCATGCTTGTCACTAGATATTTATCAGGACTCTACGACAAGCATGATTCAAAGTTTAAAACAAAACCCATAAAATTTAAAAAAAAGATTTTATTTACAGTTACTGAAGATTTTTATAAGACGTTCCTATTTACTGAATGTCTCTGACTCATTTTTTTTTTAATTTCTTAGAATAAAGCACAACATCGGAAGCATTGTTAAAGCTTATACATAAACGTATGGTGTACATGTATGCTCTAGACGCAAGCTATGTCACGAAGTGTGTATTTTTCCAATAACTAAAGGATGAATAAAACTATAACCATCTGGTAATAGGTCTTAATATACTCGTTATGCATGGCCAAAAAACTTACAGGAGCTCACGTATATAAAACATACGATATCTCCTCTGTTCTATACAAGTCCGTTTGAGATCTATACTCAATATTTTTTGTAATAAGCTATTTACAAATGTATAGCAAAACAACAAGTTTATTACTAATTGAGGTTGCAATTCTATGAATACAGACAATGCATTTCCATAGGAACTCCCTTTGCGGCTAAAACTGTGCCACTTTTACTATGAAGTTTCGTGAAAAATAATATCCCAGAACAGAAAATTTACATGCACTACTATTTTATTCAGAGTTCAAAATATAGGGCTGTGCTTTCTATGTTCAACATTTATATGCCCTTAAACTTATACTAAAATTCTATACTACCCTTACCTCCATGTTTGGACTTCCTAAGAATAAAATTTTAGGCGCTACCATGTTTTTCTATACTGGTTACATTCCCAAGTGATGTCTATATGAGATGAAACACAGAGATCATATATTGGAACCAGTACGTTAACAAATTAACATATCTATGAATATTATAAATCTCCCCAAAAGAGGCGTGCTTTGAGAAACAGCTGTATTGACAAAGTGCAACATTGAGGTGGTTTTTTTTTAGCAAACAATGTTTTTTCCAAAATTTAGTTTTTTGAACTCATATAAAAATATCAATTTTAATGATAATAGCTTCCGGTTAGGTATAGATCTCAAGGTTGGTATACAT
Source organism: Mytilus galloprovincialis (assembly GCF_965363235.1). Classification (NCBI taxonomy): domain Eukaryota; kingdom Metazoa; phylum Mollusca; class Bivalvia; order Mytilida; family Mytilidae; genus Mytilus; species Mytilus galloprovincialis. The sequence continues at coordinate 4,545,360 of NC_134850.1, read as the reverse complement.
GAATAGCCAGTTTTGTTGTAATCTTTACAAGGGCAATTGTGTCTTTAGCTAGGTTTTGTTTTCTTCAAAATATCCTTTTCAATTTAAACAAAAGTAATAATATATGTATCATGTATAACAATAGTGGTTTTTTTTCTATCGGCGTCTTTATCCTAATTTATTAGTTCCTCATTACGAAATGTTTTTTTCGGGAAAAAATATGTGATTGTTGAATACACAGAAATTAGACTGCATAAAATGCTTACTTCAAAGAAATTATGTGAATATTTCGCATTTTTAGTTGAAATTTACGTTGGTGTAAATATCGTCAAATATTTTTATTGTGAAAACAATTCTACGTAACTATATAGATTTATTTCAACTTGTTTCTTTCAATTTTGCACATAGTTCCTACACGCCCAATATTCTTAGTGCGTCTAAGCTTTGTAATTACGCATTCTGCTAAAAAACCAACAACATTTATATCTTTAATCATGTTTTATTGTCAAATATCTTATTACAGTTGAAACAGAGAGGAAGAAAATAATAAACAGGATACTGGGTACCCTACATAAAGAACAAAAACAAAGTGAATTAGTTTCTGATCAGGTTATTCCATCTGAAAATGAGACCAACGTTAAAGAAATAATTTCGTCTAAAGAACCGCTGTCTGCAATTGAAAGAATACTAGAGAACCAGCTTGCAACTGTTTCAATCGACAAATCATCGACAAATGAAAACAAAGTTAACATAACGGAGACTGCTACCTCGGTTGCAGAACAATCTAATATTGACAAACCTATGAAAGATAGTGTTATCCTGTCTACTAATGATTTTCAAAAATCCGCAGATTCAATAAAAATTGACGATATGAGGAAAAAGATTTTCGAACAAATGGATGAAATTCTTGTAAAAGTTCAGAAAGATCAAGACAAAATGACATCTGAGAGATTGGTAGAATGTGGCATCTGGGATTTTGCTGGCCAGAAAGACTATTATGCCACACATCAAACGTTTTTGAATCCACATGCTATTTATCTTCTTGTTACAAATATATCTGACGACATAGCAGCTACAGAAGATAATACAAACTTTGATTCAATTGAAGGTAAGATGTTTAGACCTCCGTCAATAACAAAATAAAACATGTATAGTTATTATCATTTGATAAGTGTAGCCAGTACTGGTTAACACAATACATTGCTTACTCGCAATCATCTAATTTGTAGCTGAATGGAAAAAGTCTACACAATTTCTACAAATTTGATATATGGCATTTCTATATTTTCAGGTAGAACAATTTTATGTTGGAATATTCGAATCCATGGCAACAGCAGTTATTAACATATTTAAATTAACTGTAACTAAATGTTAGTCAATACGATTGTATTTCATCTTGTTCGTAGACTATTATCTTTGCAAGTAGCGTTCAATAAATCTAGACTTTTATAAGTAAAATTATCATTGTATCTACCTGTTCAAATACACATACAAACATAGCAAATGTATTGTAAATAATATATATCTTTTTCTGTTTGAAAAAAAATGGACCAATCGAAAACAATATTCATTAACACATTTAACTTATTAAACCAGGACAATACTGAATTGATTTTTCCTTTGAATTTACATTTGGAATTAAAAATAATAACTATAATACCAATCATCTTATTTTATAGAAATTATAGAATAAACAGCTGTAATATTTAGACGTAAATCCTTTTAATCCTAGGTTCATATTCTTGAGTCATTTTTTTATTACATGTGTTATTCCTAGAACAGTTTAAATTATTTCATACATGTTCAAGAACCAACTAACAAATAAATGCAGTAGCTTATTCATGTAATGCAGGCCATCCGGGATGAATATTTTTTGAAATGTGGACTGCGACGTGAACATGAGGGTATATTGGATTGTTACACGAAATTTTTTCTTTGCAACAGTGGTACTGTCTTGATACGAGGCACCGGATTTAACGTTCCCATCAGTTGTAGCTAAGCCAAACTAACGCCCCAATTTGGCAATGGTTTTACTGTGGGTCAGGAGGACGTTTTTTCTTTTTGTGTGTGTGTCACACTAACGTTACCCAACTAGAATATAATAACATACGATTGTTAAATGCCAAGTAGTCATGATAATTAAAAAACTCCGTAAAAAATATGATCACTGTGTAATAAATATAAATTTTCATAATACACACCTAACACATTATGCCTGTGATAAGTGATCCTCGACATGTATAATTGTCTTTATAAAGATATTGTACTACTAGTATTTTTGATGATAATAAGGTAAATATTAGAGGTATATTTCCTCACTTCTAATATGTCATAATTTTATACAAATAAATATTTATAAGTAATAAACATTGTGAAAAAAGTAAAACTACAATATACATCAAATAGTTATCAAAGGTACCAGAATTATAATTTGATTAAATAAATATGATTTACTAGGAAAATCCGGCTGTTCTAAGTCAAGGTTATGAAGAACCGTCCTCTCGAGAACCGATTCTTACAGTTATACCCTAGATTTAATTTGGACTTATCTATCTATATAGAAATTATATTGAAATTTTACAGCAGTTCGATCACAAATTATGCTAACCGTTTTGAAAAGAGGTTATATTTTAACTTAAATTATTGTATGCTGGTTCATATTCTGGACGCCAGTCTTTGGTCCTTTATTGTATAATTCACTAACAAAAAACAATTATGAAGCTTAGAAATGGAAAAATATTAAATACTAAACTTGTTCAAAGGGTATCTACACGTCTCAATCTTTAAAATCGGTTATCTAAAAATACTACCATCGCTAACATTTTTAACAACAAAAATCGTGGTTACTCTTCTATCGATAAAAATGACTTACATGTCCTCGTCTTTCCACCAACAATACGGTAAGGTCCACGTTTAATGGTCGCACATTTTCTTTGAATTTTGAAACTGATATAACTTGAAAAACAAACAGTATTATTTATTAACTCACATGAAACAAACCGGGATGTGGTATTCAGTACGTAGGAAAAACTGGACGATATTTATCTAAACGCACTCAAGAACATCTGTATCGTTTTAAAAGACCCAATAAATTCAAAAGTATCATTTACCAACACATTAAGAAGCACAACCATCCTTTTAAATATTTAGCAGTTCAACCTTTAGAAGTAGTAAATAAGCAGCCTGGTGAATCTCATTCAAAGTTTGTACGATCACGAAAAATAATTGAATTAAATTGGATTAAAAAATTACAAACAGTCTACCCTCTCGGTTAATGATAATATCATGGGAATTGGTAATATATCTAGAACCGATTCCGTTAACATTTTGGATATAGTTTCTAAAACTGTTCGTAAAAACCGTTCTCACGGTCGTAGAATAAATCGCAATCAAAGAAAATTTCGGACCAATCATACCAATATTTTGGACCTAATTTCTATTTCAAAAAACAACGGCAGACATTATCTGTTAACAAAACTCTGTTCATTACCGGTTAATAAGTTAAATAAAATTTTGGAGGATTGCAACACAATTTCATAGAGCAGTCCTAAGTATTAAATTGTTCAAATTATTATGTCATATTGTTATTCTAAACTATTTCCCAAAATTGATCGCCCTGAAGATCATAAAAAACATTTTATTAAAAAAATGTTTGTCAATAAAGGTTTTGATTTTGTAAATATTTAACGACCACTCTGTTAAAGAACAAATTTCTGGATATTTTGACAATACTGAGTTACCTCTTATTTGTTATATTTACAAGAAATCTACCCAAACTTTGTGTTTAATTATAGTCAATTGTGTAAAGATGTTAATATCAGTGAAAATACACCTACTTCATGTAATTATAGTATCTCAATATATTTATGGACCCATTTCCCATGTTATAACAGGAGATTTTAACATCGTTCAAGACCGAGAGTTAAAATCATTCCTCAGTAAAGGACCTAAAAATCGCTCCCTCCCCCCGTCAATTATTAATTGGAATGAGTGTCGTAATATCATCCACGACTCACTCCATACCTGTATGAAATGGATAAAACGGGAAAGCTGACAAAAAATCTTTGGACTCTTTTCTTAATTCAGTAATGAAGATAGTTGATATACGTATTCAACATGTTAAAGAACATTTTACTATTAACAATAACCACAATAAACCAATTTCTCGTATCAAACATAAACTAAAAGAACAAGCAAAGAAATTTGTGTTTGTCCCGGCCGATAAAGCTGCTAATAATATTATTATTATTTGACGTAACTTTTACATTGATGTTCTGAAAAAAGAAATCACCAATTCACCAACATTCCAACTGACTCCATTTTCAGAAAACGACATCTGTAACAAACATAAACTTTTAGCTACCGCTTTACAAGCAGAGCCAAATACAATGAAAGTCCCAACTATGTATTGGCTTCAGAAGCTACACAAAACACCTTACAAATATAGATTTATTTCGTCTTCAAGCCATTGTTCCACTACTGAATTGTCTATTCTTCTTACCAGCACACTTGGTACAATTAAAAACCTGATAATAAATTGTTTAAATAAGGCCTTCGAAAATAGTGGAATTAATTACTTTTGGAATGTCAAGAACTCGTTGGAAGTACTTTATAAATTGCATGCTTATATTGATGATTTTGAATCTGTTCAAAGTTTTGATTTTTCTACTCTGTATACCACATTGCCTCACATTCTCATTAAGAAAAAATTCACACACCTAATTAAATGGGCATTTAAAAAGTCAGAATGTGAATGTATATGTTCAAACTCATTGAGGTCATTTTTTAGTAGCAATAAACAAAAAAAATATGTCAATTGGACATGCTTTGATACTATATATGCCCTTGAATTTTTACTAGATAACATTTTTGTTCGTTTTGGGGATTCCGTATATAGTCAGATTATCGGAATTACAATGGGGACTAACTGTGCACCACTTATTGCGGACCTGTTTTTGTATTGCAATGAGTTACAATTTATGACAAAAATAAGCAAAGACCCATCGAAACAACATCTGATAAACAAATTTAATAATACTTTTAGATATTTGGATGACATTTTGGCTCTTAATAATGACGACTTCAGTATGTATATTAAAGAAATTTATCCTGTTGAACTTACTTTAAATAATGCTAATACTAACAATGACCACTGCCCTTTCCTCGATTTTGATATCTATATCACTAACGGAAAGCTAAATACTAAAATTTATGATAAAAGAGATAATTTTTCATTTCCTATCGTTAATTATCCATTTTAGATGGTGACGTTCCCTTGTCACCATCTTACGGTGTTTATATATCTCAACTTGTACGATTCACTCGTGTATGTAACAATGTTTTAGATTTTAACGAGAGAAATTTATGTATTACTGAATAATTATTACACCAGGGTTTTCGAAATCACAAACTAGTCAAAACATTTACTAAATTTTATCTTTGGTATAATGACATCATTCGTAAATATAGCTCAACATGCAGACTTCTTATACGTTCAGGTATTTCACATCCACTTTTTTATGGAAATATTCTTAATAAAGCACAAGGGTGTCAGTATTCACCTCAAAAACTAACAAAACCTTTGAATAGACTTATTAAGATTGGATATAGTTACGATACTGTTTTCAGGTCATTAGAGATTGCATATTTTCGCGTTAATATTGATTCACTTATAGGGTCTTTGCATCGGAACTAAACACATTTATTCAAAAACCAGTTCTTGACATGACACGGGTTATGTTCTTCTCATATATGTTATGATGGTATGATACTAAACCCCTAACTGGAAGGATTGTGCCTGATGTTCATATGATGAAATCATAATCTTTCAGTCAGTTTAATTGAAGTCTGGAGCTGGCATGTCAGTTAACTGCTAGTAGTCTGTTGTTATTTATGTATTATTGTCATTTTGTTTATTTTCTTTGGTTATATCTTCTGACAATAGACTCGGACTTCTCTTGAACTGAATTTTAATGTGCGTATTGTTATGCGTTTACTTTTCTACATTGGCTAGAGATATAGGGGGAGGGTTGAGATCTCACAAACATGTTTAACCCCACGGCATTTTTGCGCCTGTCCCAAGTCATGAGCCTCTGGCCTTTGTTAGTCTTGTTTTATTTTAATTTTAGTTTCTTGTGTACAATTTGGAAATTAGTATGGCGTTCATTATCACTGAACTAGTATATATTTGTTTAGGGGCCAGCAGAAGGGCGCCTCCCGGTGCGGGAATTTCTCGCTACATTGAAGACCTGTTGGTGACCTTCTGCTGTTGTTTTTTTTTCTATGGTCGGGTTGTTGTCTCTTTGGCACATTCCCCATTTCTATTCTCAATTTTACATTAATTCATGTTAATAGGAGATAGACGGTGAAAACAAAGTTCAGTTTTTTTCTTCTTTACATTTTAGAATACATCGATTTTTGGTTTGACAGTATTCACTGTCTACGTACCAGTTCGCCGGGACATGGTTTAAATCCACCTGTCATTGTAGTGTGCACTCATATTGACGAGTACAAGACAGAAAAGGAGGTACAGTATAATGATACAATGTTTTGACATTTCTGAATATAAACACACATATTTTCTTTTTTTTTCGAAACATAGATTATTATAAAATGTAAGAAAGAATGTTCACTTAACCTTTGGGGGAGTAAACGTGCTCTATATGATTCATAAGGATATGTGAGACAAAGCGTATTATATTTCGGCAATTTACTATCACTAACATAAGGATATGTGAGACCGTATTATATTTCAGCATTTTACTATCACTAACATAAGGATATGTGAGACCGTATTATATTTCGGCAATTTACTATCACTAACATGCAAATTCAACATAACATTTGCATTTTATAATTTAGGACCAAATCGTACGTTGTCCAGTCCACCTTACAGATTATTACATGGTATAGTGTCTTTTTACGTATAGTGTCAATTCATCCTGTATGTGAGTTCCGAACGATACTATCAAGAGTATATGAATTCTTTAACGTCATTTTGAGCGTAACACAATCCTTAACAATAGACTATTTAGCCAATTATCAAACTTACCCATTACGGTAGATTCACTACTGTTCAGATATAATTAATATAATTAATTCAGTACTGTTTAGTAGCTTTTCTCAAACTCCAGTTTAAGAAGGTAGATTACATTACCTAACAGTCTGAACATGGAAAGTCTTAAAATTTTTAAATAACTTCTTGTTCGGTTAATAAGAGTTTTTTACATAAACCTTTCCGTTCAGATTAAAAGTAGTTGTATCTTTTCGACATATAAATTGAGGAATTTTACGTACAGAACGCTGACATCCATCCCCACTAGGGCATGTTGACATACAGAAGGATTGGCTTTTCCGCTGAGGCCTTTCAGATTCTGGTTTAGTTCTGGGAGTAAGCTTAGAACAGCCCAAACAATCCATGACGTTGATTTCAGCTGACGTATCATTATATTTATATTTGACCACGGGTGTGTACTAAAAGCGTTTGAATAACGTCATATTAGAATCATCAACATATGACATGTATAAGTATTATCAGAATATCTCTGGATTGACTCTTTTTTTAACGAAAACAACCTGATATTAGTTTGTGAACTTATTATTGGTCATATAAATATTCAGTTGGATTCCGTTACAGTTACAGATGGGTGCAGTACTAACATGTACAGCAAGTTTACTTGATAACCGGTCATTTGGACTGGTCAAAGTTAACCTGTGACCGGATTTAGGACTGCTCTGACCAGTCCTAGGACCAAAATCTAGTTTACTTGAAAAGCGGACTTGGTCCTAGGACTGTTTTCATGTCTGCCAAAAAGTTAACTTCGAAACAGGTCCGCTATTGATATAAGTTAACTTCAAACCAGTCCTGCCGTAAAGTTTACATAAGTTAACTTCGAAACCAGTCCTGCCACAAAGTTAACATAAGTTAACTTTTGCTTTGACAAATCCGATCGAAATCAGACCTGTTCCCTAGTTAACTTTTGACTGGTCTGCTCAACACTAAGTAAAATTCTAACCAGGACAGCTCTACATCGATTTAAAAAAAATATTTTTTAATATCTTTGTATCGTAGTATAAACATTGAAAATAAAGTAAAATTAATACTTCCGTTATATAAACAGGATTTAATACAAATTTTTGAAAATAGAGTACGCATACAACGTTGCTTGTAACACAAATAAATCTGTGATCTGCTAATTTATAAATTAAAACACGATCTTGGTTTAGTGATAACGGACACTGAATATATATTCCAATACCTATCAAATTCAACCATATTTGCAATTTATTTATATGTATATCTATGAAAGGACGCATTTTAAATGTTAGTTATACGTCCTTGTTAGTTATATGTTCTTGATCTATGTAGCAACAATCAGCAATATTTTAATTTAAGGATAGAATTTACTATACAAAATGAAAGCATCATTTTAACATATGACTACAAATTTTTGTTCGCATAAATTAAGGGTGCCAGTATGTCCTCCTTTTATTCAAAATATTGATACGCAACAAAATTTCAGTAGTGTTGATACCTCATGCTGACTTATACAACAACATTATTTGACCACATTGACCATATGTGCACTTTAATTTGTAAATCTTTATACCCTTATAGTAAATCAGCCATATTTTTATGCAGGATTCAATGTATAATACAATGGACAGCAATATTGCAATACAATAACAACAAGTTTTTGTTTGCATGAATTTAGGGTGCCAGCATGTCCTCATTTTATACAAAATTTTGATACTTAACAAAATTTCAGTAGTTTTGATACCTCTTACTGACTTGTGCAACAAAATTATTTGACCATGTCCACCAAAACTGACCACATGTGTACTTTAATTTGTAAATCTATATACCTGCTTGGTAAATCAACCATATTTTTTTACGTCAGGACTCAATGTATAATACAATGGATAGCAATATTGCAATACAATAACAACAACTTTTTGTTTGCATGAATTTAGGGTGCCAGCATGTTGTCCTTTTATTCAAAATATTGATACGTAACAAAATTTCAGTAGTTTTGATACCTCATCATGCTCATGCTGACTTGTACAACAAAATTATTTGACTGCATCAACTAAAACTGACCATATGTGCACTTTAATGTTTAAATCTATATACCCGCATAGTAAATCAGCCATATTTTTTATGTCAGTATTTTCAATGTATAATACAATGGACAGCAATATTGCAATACAATAACAACAAATGTTTGTTCACATAAATTAAGGGTGCCAGCATATCCTCCTTTTATACAAAATATTTTAGTAGTTTTGATACATCATGCTGACTTGTACAACACAATTATTTGAACTCATCAACCAAAACTGACCATATGTGTACTTTAATTTGTTAATCTATATACCTGCATAGTGAATCAGCAATATTTTTTTTTTTAGAATTCAATGTTTAATACAATGGACAGCAATATTGCAATACAATAACAACACATTTTTGTTTGCATGAATTTAGGGTACCAGCATGTTGTCCTTTGAATTTTGCAATTAGGCTTGATTTGCATGAGCATTTACATTCCCACGTCTTGCTATCGATGAACGTGTTTTGCGAGTTGTTATCAGGCGTTATGTGTGTTTGTAAGATTTTGATTGCACATGTTAAAGCTTTTGAAGAGTTTGAAGTAATCATTTGTGAAAGTCTAGAAATTAATTTCTGTGAAATTGAATTGTTCTGATGGATGATAAGATGTTTAGAACACTCACAGTAATATGTGTTACATTGTTTTAACGTGTATAACAAAAGTATTTCAATTTATGTTTTTTTTTATTTCAGGTTGAAGATAGGAAAAAAGAATATATCAAAAGATTTAAAAAATGTTTTGGAGATCAAGATAAAGCTAATCACAATAGGGGCATCTTCTTTATTTCTAACACAGAATTTCTTAAAAGCGACTTTAACAAATTGAAAAACAAAATTTCTGAGGTTGCAAAAAAGATGATGTATTTTACCGAGGAACTGCCTATGCAGTGGATTCAACTTGAAAATGCGTTAAGCGTGTTGAAAAACGAGTCGAAACAGAATATATTATCATGGCAGACTTGTGTGGAATTAGCCGAAATGCTTTCTATCAAAGAAAATGAACTTCTTCCTTTCCTAACTTACCAGCATAAAATTGGGAACATTATTTTTTTTGCTGACATAAAAGAGTATATCGTTTTACAGCCAGATTGGTTAGTCAAGTGTTTCAGGTGCCTAGTATGCGATAACCATCCACAAAAAAGAAATATTGAAATAGTACAGTTAACTGATTGGCACAATCTGGAAAAGACCGGACAATTATCAGATAATATTATCGATAGGCTTTTTGAAAAAGAACCTGACTTAGAGTTTGGAAAATATAAAACTCACATACTTCATGTAATGGAAAAATTTGATATTATAGTAAAACCCCAGTTAACAGCTACCAACAACGATTCAAGTCTGATACAAAATTCATACTATATGCCATGCATGATTACAACGGAATCGAATTCTCTCGATATTATTCAGAAAAGTTTCGGAAGTGAAAAGAATAGTTTTAGTTCTTCACCATGGTTGATACTTGAATTTAAATTTCTCCCCCTTGCTTATTTCAATCATATTCTATTCTATTATATTACAAGATATACAGTTTGTGAAGAGAAAGATGGGCAAACAACTTTATATAGAGGAAAGGCATTGGTGAATTTAGATAAAACCGGAATCAGAAAGTTATGTATCTGTTTCTCAAAGAATGTTATAGCCTTACAAATATGGCGATTAGCTGTTGTCGAGTACAGCCGATATGACACTATTTTAGAAGAGCTATGTAGAAAAATTGAAACGTTAAAGACAAAATTAAGCCAGAACATATCTTACGATATAAAAGCAAAATGCCGAAATGGGGATTACTCTAACAAACAAGGCAGAATTACTTATAAAGAACTAGGTGATATCTGTGTAGAAGGACGCTACTATTGTGATGAACATAGAGAAATGCATAGTAAGGACTACGTAGAGAATACCTGGTTACAGCATGCTGATATAGTAAGTAGGATTTTGTTTGAGTGTACACATGTGTGTGCTATTTTATTGGTTTGCCTGTATTTTCCTGACCTGAGGTTGCCTTTACAAGGCTTGCATAAATAGCTATTATAAGGCTTGCATTAATAGAGAATGAATTTAAATATTAATAAAGACCTCTATCAGTATCATCAACTTATATGACATGGAATATGAATAAATATAATAGGTTTTTAGTGAGAGATATTAGCAAGCAAAATCGAAGGAATTGTGCAAATGATGATACAAGCAAGAAAATTACCACAAAGCATCATTATTATATACTTTTTAAGAATTAACTGCTGGCCATTAAAAAAAATGATTTTTTCAAGATGGCCACGGCCATTTTCTAAAATGGCTGTTTTCTTTAGTTTGAAAATACTGATTTTTCTGGAAAACTTTTCTTTGAACTTCTTTTTAGTAAAAAACAATTACCAGGGTTGGTGGATACATTCTTTACATCACATATTTATTAAAAATGAATATTTGACATATCCAGTATTTGCGCATGCGCTAAAATGGGACAAAATTCTTTCAAAAACATTTGAACTATTTACCATATATTTATTGTTTTTGGATTTCTAATAATATTATGAATTGGTTAAATAACATTTTTCAAGGTTTTGATACACATGTGTTTAACACTTTTTCGCATGTGCAAACTATTTATAGACATCAAGAGCGATTTGTATGCACTACCAGGCAATTCTCAGGTATTCGATGGTTAAGGCGAAAATGTGATTAATCCCGGAAAAACATCAATTTTAACTGCAGATCAGCCACTTTTGAAATTCAGTGGGAATGGCCTGATTTGTACGGAAAAGATAAGTGTATCGTCATGTTTGGTGAATTGCACATTGAAATTACTTGTTATAAAACTCTGGGTGATATATTTCGTGATAGGGGATGGGCATGTTGTCTTACTGAAGCTAATATTGCAACACCAAGAACGGCAGATTCTTTTTATGTATGTTTAAATGTACCTAGAACTAGACAGGCCCATCAGACAACCACATGTAGTTTGCTTGAATTGTTAATTTCAGATTATGAAAGCTAAACTCAGAATGTATAATTATATCATGACTCTGTGGCGTTCAGTGATTTAAAAGACTGGTGTAAGGAAATAGAGTAATCGCGACCACAGTTTAATTCCTGCCGTTTAATTATAAATTAAGGACTTCTATTGATTTTGGTATTTTGCTCATTTCATGAGTGAGATTTCGTACTTTTCAAACAGTCCATATAAAGCATGATAGCATATTGTTTTAGGTCTGGATCGTGTGAATTATGCTCGATCGTTACCGACCCGTCTCCGAGATATGACGTCCCTTCCCGAACATCACTCACAGCAGGTGGCTATGGAATTTGAAAATGATAATTTCAATGTACGTAAGACCAGCAAATTTCTTTCTTATTACACAATTGATCAGGCACAAAAACAGAATAATGCAATTGTGAAGGGCGATGTTGGTGCCATATGATTAACCAAAGATCACATTTAGACAAATGGATGGTAGCTGGATCAGGAGTTAGTAAACTAGAATATGAATTTGAACGATCTAGTGGTTTGAGTCATTCTACAACAGACGAATGGCATAATGAAGACTCTACGAAAACACAAAAAGATTTCTTGAAACAGCTTTAAAGGATTTGTAAAAGGTGAACGAGTCTGGAAATTCATTTCTAGAAGAATCGTCAGATTTGTAAAAAATAATACTCCATTTAGGAAATTGTTGATTCGGAAACAGGTAAGATATGTAAATAAACTCCAAGATTTTAGTCCAAACAATACGAAGATCTTTTGAAGTAAATACAAAACGTCTTTGTCAAAAACAAAGCTAGAGAATCTTTAAAGTGATTGCGATATCTTTTCTAGACATTTCATTTCTTGTCACAGAAGACAGTTTTACTTGGAATATTTCTTTATCCATCAAAACTAAACTGCTCCTCAGTCTTTATCTAAGGATGTCACTTGAAATAGTGGTATTAAATCGCTGCAAATGGGTATACTTGAAACATTCTGCGATTTGCTGATGCAAATTCGGACGCATTTATCGTTGGTGGGGTAGCAATGGTTAATTCCAGGTCACAAAGTTGGGCAAAAATATTTGATGATTATACTTATGATGTCATACTGCCTTATATAAAATCTTGCATCGATAAATATTCAAAAGTAGACATTGTATTTGATGTTTACTAAAGGTTCTTGTGGCAGATGGAAAGGTGTTGGTTCTGGTAGAACACCAAGGGTTTGTAGTAGTTTTCTCTGTGAAGATTTCAACAAAACGAAATTGTTAAAGTTTCTTGATGACAAAATTGCTTCTTGAGAGACTTATCCAAATGTGTATGTTACTCATTGTGAAAATATTCTTTGCAATTTCAATAAAGATACTTCCTATCTATCCCCTTGTAATCATGAAGAAGCAGATACACGAATGTTTGTCTATCTTCGGCATGATTATGAAAAGTGTTGTAAAATGTAATGTTAGGTAGTACTGACACAGATGTAATAGTATCAATAATTGCAGCAATCGGAAAATTAGGTAGAACAAATTGTGGTTATGGCTTATGATGGCTTTCTGTACGTGACATATTATGCGTTTCGTCCATGCATTCAGTGAATGTGACACTTTGTCGAATTGTCGTGAAAAAGGGAAGAAGTCAGCTTGGCTAACATTAGACGTTTTTCCAGATGTAAAGGACGGTTTTTTTGGGCTTAAGTATGAAGCGAGGCACGATGTGAATTGTTTGCCAGGAGGCAGCGGCATTGTGATGCAATTCCGCCTACAAGAGGTTCTTTTCCAGAGCACATCAAAAGAGAAGTATATCAAGGAGAAGTTGTTTGGGCTCAGCCTGATTCATGTATTCGACAGGTACATGTACCAAGTCATAAACATTGGGATTGGATGAAAAAAAGAATGAATGACATTTGGAAACCAGAATGGACTTCTTTGACTGCCGTTGCATCCTCGTATCAGGAAATTTTGAAATGCAGAGGCGAAAATCTAGATGTGTTGGTAACTGTAGATGCTACCGTTATGGCCTTCCTTGCACGGGTTGTTGTATAGGCAACTATCAGATAATTATAAGATAAGCACCTGTCTTTCTAACCAAACTAGGCATTTATACTTAACAAATAGTGTTATCTCTTGTTAAGTTGATGGAAATTATAAAAATATTTTTAACGTATTTGTCGCCATTTTTTAACCGGAAGTCACTATTTTTTTCATTTATGTGTTGTTTTGTCGTACTTAGGAACTGCTTTTAACGTTTTATCATAACTTACATTGGATTATACCTAAATCACATCTTTTCAAGGATTTACATCCCTTCTGAAGTTGCTTAAAAGTATAAAAATTGAAATTTTTGCCTTTTTTGCCGGCATTTTGAAACCGGAAGTCACCTTTAGTTTCATTAATGCGTTGTCTAGTCGTAATTAAGGAACTGTCATTTACTTTTTATCAAATCTAACATTGGATTTTACATATAACACACCTTTCAAAGAATTAACGAAATATTGTCAATTTGTAATGACGCCATTTCCGAAATGTGTGGTGGCCATTTTGAAAAAATGATTTTTTTTTCTGGCCAGCAGCAGATTTTTTTTTATTATCATTTAGTCAACCTTTATACAAAATTTCATGCTTGTATCACGATTTGCACAATTATGTCCATAATATCTCCCACTATTTGAACATATCCTCTCTTTCTCGTTTTCATTATTGGTAAACATGTAAACTAATAAGCTTATCTGTTTCATGTTTAATGACACATCAATCTTGTTAGATATCAGTGATTTAAAGTAATTTTCGTTTCTAAACAACATTATACTTATATGTTTAAAAAGTAACCAACCAATCTCAATGTTGTTGTTTTTTCTTCTGCGAATAAACTTCGTTTAATTTGTTTCCATTAATCTACTTTTCACTTTATCGTCAAAACCTAACTCTTTATCATCAGATAATGGTTTTCAAAGTAATTTGACTACTCTGTAAACACATACTTTGATTAATCGTACTATTAAATTTCGATATTCACCATATGTGCCGTTAGTTATCTGTGTTGTCCCCCTTCTCTTGAGTAACAGCGATTGACATAAGTCGAAACCATTTTTTTTTTAACCAAATCCTTACAACATTTACCTAACGATAACCACGAAAATGTTTTATGTAATTGCTGTATTGATAATGAAACGTGATTCAAAACTCATTCTATAAACAAAGTGTTAACTACTATCAAATAGTTGTGCTATTGAATTTTGCAAATAACAAAGCACCAACTAATGGATAGAAGGTAGCACCGATCCCATGGTAGTAACTTATGAATATATGTGACAATAAATTGCAATAACTTGTAATTATATGTAATATTCTCACAGCTGTAACTTTTGAATATGTATTATAACGATGTTAGTATTCACTATTTACCTGTTGGCTAAAGGTAGCCTTTTCAATAGTCGTCTGGCGCGAAAAGGACGATAACTCAAATTTAGAATTTAATATTTATGGAGACGGTCAATTTCCGGAATTGCATGCGTTATCATCACGATTTTTGCTTTGGCCGTCGACGATAGAACCATTGCTGCATTCTTTGACAATAAGGTATTTTTAACAAGGCAGTATTATCAATGTATTATCGTGGTATCAATATATGTTAGTAATGTAAGATACCTGAATTAATTGTAATTTTGGCAAGGACAATTCATCACTTCCCCCGAAATCATGATTTTGTAAAATATCACTTATCGGCATCTCGAAGCGGCAAACCAGATCAATTTCCTGGTGATCTTTACTCCAGCATTCTGATTGTTATTAATTGCTACATATTATCGTTTTTTTTTAAATCAATGTTTGTTTACATTATCAACAAATGTGAGTAACAATCTAGGTCGAGTTGTCGATCGTAGTGTATAGTTTGTTCCAAACCATTGTTGGTTTCTGGTACAGGTTGGCAGTTGTTTATCAACAATAAAGTTGTTGCAACTAAAACACATGTTATCTTCAGTGTGTGTGTGTTTTTTTTTCTTTCTTTCTAATTAGTAACAGTTTATAAAAGCAAAATGTTTTAAAATACATTTGGAAGACAGGATTGTCATGTAATTATTATTTCCCTTGTTTAAAAATAGAAATTGCGTGTTTCTATATTTAACGATTAACATGCCACTTTTTAGTACATATTTGTTAAATTGAATAGATATTACTTCTTTGAATTCATTGTTAAAGATAATTAAAAATGTTGTAAAGTTCAATATTTGCATCGTTTCTTATCATTTATAACCTTTGTTGAAAGACTTAATAGTTTTATATAAGTAGTTTGAAAAAATATTGTTGATTAAAAGCACTCAGTGGCGCTATACAGGCTGCATAAGCTAAAGCTGCGCATGGTTATTGACATCATTGAATGATTGAGATGTCTGAGGACTGATGTTCTATCCGACCAGTGGAAACTGTGCTCTGTCATTTAATGATATATTTCTCTACTTTTGGTCTACGTAATAAAAAATGTACTATTGAATAAATTGTATATTGTTTTCACTTTTTAAAATTTAGAAAGTGCTATTACATTTGGCATCCATTGTCTTATTGATCAGTTGTCAAATGAGACCAATCTGTGGTCTGCATCCCCTGCATAATTGATCCTTTTACATACATGCCTGGCCCCACTACCTTATTTCTTTAATGGCTTTAAATTATTTGGTAGACAGAGGGAATTGATTCCCAGTTCCCTCCCCAAACTCCTACTTCACTCCATATTCTGTTCCTCTGCACTCCTGTTTTTTCATCAACATGAATTATCTGTTTAACAACACTTTTCTCGCGATTAAAACCACCCTGCCTCAAGCTTTCATCAAACACATTTTCATTTCTAGTCCTCTCCTTTCTTATCAGTGTCGCAATGGCTTGCACCCATTAACAACCCATCATTCAGCGACAAATTATATTATACTACCTAATTTGTTTCCTTTATGCAAACATTACGAGTCAGTTTTGTTTGCTTTAATGATGGCCATTTTTTCACACTTCTCGTTTTTAACTCCCATGCGTATTTTTTACTATCAACTATGGCCTCAACGCACACATAACAAACTATCTTTTCACAAAACTACAAAGATTACATAGGAAATACATATAATGGGGTTTTATTAAAGGTTACTTTGTGAGCCCAACGTGAGGAATCAATAATAAAACATGGGTAAGCAAAATAAATATCTAGATGTTTTGAAAATAGACTATAGTTGTTGAACTATCCCCTCGTGTAACAAGATTTATCTCTCCTGGGATTTAAACACATTGAGATCGAAATTAGATTGTCTCCCTTTGATAACAGCCAGTACCAAAGCACGATTATTTGTATGCTGATTTTTTATTGATTAACAATAGTCAAATCAAGAAAAAGGATAATGCTTTCAATTTCAAGGTCTCACAAAGGCTTTTTCATCTATTATTCTAATTTTACATTAAAAACAAAAATTTTGATGAAAAGGCTACTAAAGGCACAATCATTTGTTTGTTGCTGCTAACATTTATAAACGCGAAAGAAAGAAATGCCAATTCGCTTTTATCACTCATTGTTTGTTTCAATTTCGTCAAAATAAGCTTATAAAACATCTTTGAATTAATACTTTTGAAAAATATTAATATTAATTGAATGGTCATAATGTTGTTGATTCATCCTTTTTAACAAAAAATTATCACGGATTTTTTTCCATAATTAAAACCTGTTCGATATGTAAAATTTCCTGGATCACCAAGCATGCTTTTTATTATTATTTCGAAGTTATCTGTTAGAATTTATCACAATGCTTTTTGTCGAGCCTTCGACTTTAGTCGAAAAAGCGAGACTAATCGATCCTACTTTCCGTCGTCGTCGGTTTCGTCGTCGGCAGCGTCCACAAATATTCACTCTGTGGTTAAAGTTTTTGAAATTTTAATAACTTTCTTAAACTATACTGGATTTCTACCAAACTTGGACAGAAGCTTGTTTATGATCATAAGATAGTATCCAGACGTAAGTTTTGTAAAAAGATAAATCGATTTTTTCCCGTATTTTACTTATAAATGGACTTAGATTTTCTTCCAGTTAACATTACATACAGTCTGTAGTTAAAGTTTTTAAATAATTTTTTAGATTCATAAACTATCCTGGATTTTTACCAAACTTAGACAAAAGCTTCTTACAATCAAAAGATAGTATCAAAAGGAATATTTTATTGATTTTTTTCCTCATTTTTGTTGAGCCTGTGTTTTACAGCAAAAGTAGGCGAGACACTGGGTTCCGCGGAACCCTTACACATTTTTTTACTGAATCATGCGTTTAAATGTAAATGAACGTATATATTTTGTACCTTGTAAATACTTCATTCATGTCATCAACCACTGAGTTGTGTTATCGGTATATACATGTACGTAAAGCACTAGCTATAACATGTAAGGGCTACTCATAACATTCTTCGCGGAGTGGTCATGATTTGAAGAAGAAATAAAACACTACACGGACATCCTCTCCGAATCAATACATATATGTGTAACTTTCTCGTATATATCATACTTTCGTCTTCTTTTCGATCTTATGATTATCGTCGTTTTTATTGTGCAATGTAAAACAATGTGTTCTTAATATAAATATATAATATTTGTTTTTAAATACTGATCTTCTAGTCGGTTTAACTTCTATCGATCTTCTTTGGTTTCTGCTCAAAACACAAAAGAGAGTTAAAAATCCTCATTTAAAGGCATTTACTCCTATAAAGAGTGACAGTCTACTAAGTATATCGGCAAACTTATACTTGTTTATACATGTATAAGGCAAGACGAATACATAGATGGTGAAAATGTCATTAATGGGTAATAACTCCAATAAGGAGTCACCAGACAATTTTTTCCATGATTGTCTTAATTGTACACCGTGTCTTGCTGATCATTTTTTTCTTATTTAAGTTTCTATCTATCTATTGTAATTTTTTAAGATATAAGGCAAAAACGCAAAAAAATCGTCATCAAGGGGCAACAACTCTAATATGGATTCGACTGACGATTTCAACCATGGCGACTTATTTGTAAAACTCGTCTTCCTGGTCATTATTGCAATCTAAAACGTTTTTTTATCTATTATAATTTTCGATATAGTAGACAACAATGAAAAAAGGGTAAATTTTGTTATTTCAGGACAATATCTTCTTTAAGAAACCTGAACGTGTTGACGTAGGACAACTATTAGAGCACAGCATTCTAAACATCTTGGCTCTGTCAGATTTTCTCTATTTATAACGCTTTTCAAAATAATAGACAAAACTTGCATTGTACCCCTATGATAAATTTCAAGCCATGTCGGCCATCTTGGTTGGCAGGCGGAGTCACCGGACACATTTTTAAAACTAAAAACCCCAAATGATTATATCAAAATTAAAATTGTATCGTGTGTCAAAGATTCTTGTACGGAGATGACCCATAAATCAAATTCGAGGTATTAGTCTTAAAATGAGGCGGAGGAAGCCGTGTCAATCCTTTCTTCAATTTCTGGAGAATATTTTAAGGGAACCAAATCTGCAAAGTATGAATTGTTAATAAAAGGAATATCATCAATATATCTAAAACCACTACGCGAGTAAACAGTTTCACAATATTTTTAATGACCCTCTTTTCCCCGAATAAGACTTATCTCCAGATTTGTACTTATATGATCAACAAGACGGGTGCCACATGTGAAGCAGGATCGGCTTACCCTTCCGGAGCATCCACGATCTGGGATGTTTGATGGGGCTTGTATTTCTTAATCTTTGGGTTTTTATGTTGTGTTTCCTACTGATACTGTTGTTTGTTTTTCGGTCCTTTTCTTTGTTTTTATTGCGTTGTAATTTTTGTTTGTATCTTTCGTCCAATTTTCTTATATGTACCTAATCCATTTTAGTCGATATATATCACGGATCTGCCACCAAGTTATCCTGCCAATATTTAAAACTTAAATGCAACATATCAATTAAAACAAAATTGACATTTTACTTTGATGTCAGTTTAGGCTTTAACATAGTTAACATTTTAATGATCGTTGTAATTTCAGAATTAGTGTTTTCAGCTGCGCCATGTTTACATGTCTGTCCTACATGACGAATACCAACTTGTGATATGTGTTTTGTATAAGAATAAAATACTTAATCGTTTCGTAACATTTTAAATTGCCGGCAAATAAGTAAGCATGTTTAACAGGTTGGGCGCTGTCATTCCATCGTATGTGTGAATACGCAAATTGAGGTGTCGAGTATACTCTAATGAGAAAAAAGCAAAATAACCAAACAAAATAAACCATATCTATAGGACAAACTGCAACAATAACACAACGCCAAATGTAAACATATAAATCGTCACGAGTCTACAACAGTTACAAATACATCTTACAGAAACAATCAAGTCATTAAGTCCAGTTATTCAATAACAAAACCAATAAAATATGACATAGTGCAACTACTGCAACTGTAACGGGCTCGGAGCATGCACATGCACATGTGGCGAGGTTTTATTTCGTTTTTCAAATAGAAATACCGCTTAGTGGTTTTTCTGGTTAACATGTTTAGTTTTGTTTCTGTAGGACAGGGTTAGTAGAAATTGGAAGACGTGGTATGAATGCCAATTATACAAATCTCCATCTAAGTCACAGTGTTTAAAAGTAAATAATTATAGGTCAAAGTACGGCCTTCAACACGGTCTTTAGGTCTACGAAAGACACAACTCCTTTTTGTCTATGCAAGCAACTCTAGTATATCAGTATAAATCCTGTATGATATAGTTTGTTTGATCAATTTATCTTGAGTTTGCTTGTCAATGATAGTGCGTGTATAGTTGAAACTAAAGAGGACAATGTAATTGCATCACGCAACGTTATCATTTAATTGTTCATGTTTTCTTTTGCTGCATTCAATAAAGTTACTCATTTCTTTTCCAGGTAAAGACGAAACTAAATAAAGAGCAGGCTGAAAATAATCCACGGAGTAGTATTGGTAATTGACCTAGAATAGTTTCATTGAAATTAAGATTCATTCGCAATAAGGAATTTAAAATACCTCCGTTTAGTTACACATTTTCCTTTTTGTTCATATATCAAAGAGTTGTACGTAATCGAATGTACCCCAGTAGATCATTGATTCATTATATCCTGTTAAAATGTTTCTCTTTTGTTTAAGCCTAGGAAATATTCATTTATGTTCAATAAAATCAACCTTGAGTTATTAGTAAAGCTAGATTTTTCTGTTCTATATAAAAATTACGATAAAAGAAACAAAATATCTTTTTTTAAAGAAATTACATGATTTTATGAATTTAAATGCCCTACGTGTTTTTACAATACTTTAAGGAGGAGACATGCCCTACGAAGTGTTGATATCAAAATAACTACGCTAGTGAAAGAAGTAGAAAACCAGTTTATAGAAATAGGTTTCTGGATATTCTTTAACACTCAAAAGATAAAATATCCCTGAAGACGATTAAATCCCGTCCAGACCAGTTGAATTGGCATGTTCTTTATTAAAAAATATTGTATTTAATGTCGTATAAATGTATTCCCTAATATGCACATCATATAAGAATTATAACGCAATGTCCATTGTGCATTTTCCATACAATTACAATCTGTCTCACCTTAACCAGAAGCCCAGGATAATTAATTACGGTATTCATAACGAGAACAAACTATAGTACAAGATCGCAAACACTGAAACACATTCGACTTGTGTGAAAATAAAAATAGGTAGAGTAAACTTCAGCCAAAACCAACAAAGAGAAAAAATAAATCACAAATGAAAGCACTATGGTAAAAAAATAAATAATGAAGAACATAATTTAAAGAAAAAGATATCTCAATAATAAAAGAAAAGAAAAATGTATCTGAGGACACGACTGTCCCTTCACACAACCCATACTGGAACTCTGTCTGCATATTGTGTACACAATGTAGGAGTTTAATAAAATTTGGATGAGGTATTGAAATTAAGAGTTTTAATTCCTAAAAAAAAAACACCTAAACAATTATTGTGTATAAACCTGAAAGATGACAAATAATTGAATTTGACCGTTGGAAATTCACAAAATGTTTTAGAAACAGACCTTAGAACAAAGGACATTTTCTTTTCTCCTCTACACTATAAAATGCCCCTATCAGCAGACGCTAAATTCAACGTACTACATTTGTGCTAATGTACTTATCTGTTAGCATTAGCTTGTACTAAGATTGATGTTCAGATCATATGTTCTAAAATGTTGCTGTTTGTATTTCATATCAATCAATAGCGTAGCTTTCTTAATGGATGGTACATGTTAGAAAGTCTTGTTCTGTCGACGCACCATTTACGCAAACCTTATCGGGAACAGAGTGTTTCCAATGCAGATAAACGAATAGCATTTTTTGTTTTTGAACTTGCAAGCACATAACTGTTAAATATTCTTTCGTAAATATTGCTATACGATTGACACCAATGAAAAATATCATTATAAAAAAATACATGAAGATCATCTTTTTTTCTATCATGAATAAACATGATAAACATGTTGAGTAAAAATCATTGAGGCAGCAATTCTACGCAAAAAATAAACTAAAACATACATGTATTGAGGCGTGTGGCCATGATCGTATCGCATATGAACACATCAAATACGGAGGAAAATTACTCTTGAAACATCTACATCATTTGTTCAACATGATAATACAATGCGGATATATACCTGGTGAGTGGCGAAAAAGCATTATTTTCCTCCTTTTTAAGGGTGGAAAAAAACCTCGCACTGATACTAACTCATATCGTGGGATATCTCTAGTGCCAAGTATCGCTAAAATATTTGAAAAACTGCTTGAGAACGAACTTACAAAATTGAGACCCGATTTTCCGAATCACCAGCAAGTTGCTTATCAAAAACAACTGAGTAGCATGAATGCATCATACAATTTACAAGAAGTTAAATTTCATCACATTGAAAAAGGCGGACCCGTCAAAATCGTTCTATTAGACAGTACTAAGGCGTTTGACACTGTCCCACACGACGGCTTGCGCATCAAATTGTACGAATATGGCATTCCCGCAAAATTATGGTGTCTTCTTGATAATATGTATTCTGATCTCACGAGTGCGGTATTCTCTGGTGGAAAGTTGTCAAATTGGTTCAAGTTGCATCGTGGTGTTAGGCAAGGAAGTGTACTTTCAGCAAAACTGTACTTAATTTTTATCAACGACCTCATTGACAAATTAGAGTCCAGCCAACAAGGTGCTTTTATACATGACCTCAACGCCAGCACGCCTGTTCAAGCTGACGATATTTCAATAATCGCAACTGATCGCCAATCTTCACAAGTTATGGTAAAAATTTGCGAAGAGTACAGCATCCGTTGGAGCTTTTCGTTCTCAGCAGGAAAAAGTCAGCTCTTACATTTTGGTAAACCTACAACTGGAACCGATGTGCTTCTATATAATGAACCAATATCGACAGTTAAGATGGCGAAACATTGTGGAATTAATCTGTATACGTGCCTTAAGACGATGGATCGTACAATAGACGTTTGCAGAACCCTGCGTGCAACCGTCATATCTTTAATCCGTCTAGGTGTTCATCCAGCTATTTTAAACCCTATTGTTTGTTCAAAATTCGTAAAACAAGTGTGTTATCCGAAGGCGTTGTACGGATGTGAACTATGGGGCAAACTTACTTCTACTGAATGGTTAATGTTGGAAAGAACTCAGCACTACATTTGCAAAAACATTCAAGGTTTACCACGGCGCACACGAAGTGATATGTGCCTTCCGATGATCGGTTGGTTTAGCATTGAAAGTTATGTGGACGAAAAGAAACTTTATTTCCTAGGACGGATATGTAATCTTCCGTGCGAAAGTATATCTTTCCGTATATTAATTCGTAGAGTTAACGACTTTAAATACAACGACGGAAGCTATTCAAATTTGGGATTTACTGTTGATATAATAAACATCTTGAGGAAGTATGAGTTATCATCATATTTTAACGATTTCTGTGAAACCGGACTTTTTCCAACACCTCTAATATGGAAGCGCATTGTCAAAACTGCAGTGGCCGCTTTCGAAATTGTTAATTGGACAAGACGTATTAACATTGATGATGATTTTGTTGCTTTTAAAATGATCAAAAAAGATTATACACCTCACCCTGCATGGACTATAGCATTGAAGCGTCCTAACCTAAGAAAACAAGCACACTTCTTGATTTCTGTCTGCTGTATAGTAAAAGACAATGACAATAGGCAATACATTCTATGTGACAGATGTGGTAAAATGTTTTTAGATCCAATAGTTCATACTATTTCTTCGTGTGACTATCTTGACGAAACACGTGAGAACTTTTGGTGTGAAATTATAAACATCGATCCAATTACTTTTAGTATCTTCCTATCAAACATGTCGGATGAAGAACTATTTTATTATTTACTTTCTTGTAATTCGGACAATTTTCTACTAGAAACCGACCAACTAGAGACATTCCAAGCTATATGCGTTCGATATATCCATAAATTTGGGACTTTACTACAATATTAATATAACTGTAATATCCGCTACTGACAATTTACTCACTTCAACTGATCATGACATTTTCTGATTTACTTTAATTGTTTATTTTGTTCAATTGTTTAATTATTGTGTTTATCATATTCATTATTTTCACTCTCCTCCTGGAGGCAATAAAGAATATATATATATGTAAAATTTCCTGGATCACCAAGCATGCTTTTTATTATTATTTCGAAGTTATCTGTTAGAATTTATCACAATGCTTTTTGTCGAGCCTTCGACTTTAGTCGAAAAAGCGAGACTAATCGATCCTACTTTCCGTCGTCGTCGGTTTCGTCGTCGGCAGCGTCCACAAATATTCACTCTGTGGTTAAAGTTTTTGAAATTTTAATAACTTTCTTAAACTATACTGGATTTCTACCAAACTTGGACAGAAGCTTGTTTATGATCATAAGATAGTATCCAGACGTAAGTTTTGTAAAAAGATAAATCGATTTTTTCCCGTATTTTACTTATAAATGGACTTAGATTTTCTTCCAGTTAACATTACATACAGTCTGTAGTTAAAGTTTTTAAATAATTTTTTAGATTCATAAACTATCCTGGATTTTTACCAAACTTAGACAAAAGCTTCTTACAATCAAAAGATAGTATCAAAAGGAATATTTTATTGATTTTTTTCCTCATTTTTGTTGAGCCTGTGTTTTACAGCAAAAGTAGGCGAGACACTGGGTTCCGCGGAACCCTTACACATTTTTTTACTGAATCATGCGTTTAAATGTAAATGAACGTATATATTTTGTACCTTGTAAATACTTCATTCATGTCATCAACCACTGAGTTGTGTTATCGGTATATACATGTACGTAAAGCACTAGCTATAACATGTAAGGGCTACTCATAACATTCTTCGCGGAGTGGTCATGATTTGAAGAAGAAATAAAACACTACACGGACATCCTCTCCGAATCAATACATATATGTGTAACTTTCTCGTATATATCATACTTTCGTCTTCTTTTCGATCTTATGATTATCGTCGTTTTTATTGTGCAATGTAAAACAATGTGTTCTTAATATAAATATATAATATTTGTTTTTAAATACTGATCTTCTAGTCGGTTTAACTTCTATCGATCTTCTTTGGTTTCTGCTCAAAACACAAAAGAGAGTTAAAAATCCTCATTTAAAGGCATTTACTCCTATAAAGAGTGACAGTCTACTAAGTATATCGGCAAACTTATACTTGTTTATACATGTATAAGGCAAGACGAATACATAGATGGTGAAAATGTCATTAATGGGTAATAACTCCAATAAGGAGTCACCAGACAATTTTTTCCATGATTGTCTTAATTGTACACCGTGTCTTGCTGATCATTTTTTTCTTATTTAAGTTTCTATCTATCTATTGTAATTTTTTAAGATATAAGGCAAAAACGCAAAAAAATCGTCATCAAGGGGCAACAACTCTAATATGGATTCGACTGACGATTTCAACCATGGCGACTTATTTGTAAAACTCGTCTTCCTGGTCATTATTGCAATCTAAAACGTTTTTTTATCTATTATAATTTTCGATATAGTAGACAACAATGAAAAAAGGGTAAATTTTGTTATTTCAGGACAATATCTTCTTTAAGAAACCTGAACGTTTTGACGTAGGACAACTATTAGAGCACAGCATTCTAAACATCTTGGCTCTGTCAGA
This sequence comes from Mytilus galloprovincialis, assembly GCF_965363235.1. Taxonomy (NCBI): domain Eukaryota; kingdom Metazoa; phylum Mollusca; class Bivalvia; order Mytilida; family Mytilidae; genus Mytilus; species Mytilus galloprovincialis. Next base: position 4,519,104 of record NC_134850.1, on the reverse strand, counting down.
TTTTCTCTATTTATAACGCTTTTCAAAATAATAGACAAAACTTGCATTGTACCCCTATGATAAATTTCAAGCCATGTCGGCCATCTTGGTTGGCAGGCGGAGTCACCGGACACATTTTTAAAACTAAAAACCCCAAATGATTATATCAAAATTAAAATTGTATCGTGTGTCAAAGATTCTTGTACGGAGATGACCCATAAATCAAATTCGAGGTATTAGTCTTAAAATGAGGCGGAGGAAGCCGTGTCAATCCTTTCTTCAATTTCTGGAGAATATTTTAAGGGAACCAAATCTGCAAAGTATGAATTGTTAATAAAAGGAATATCATCAATATATCTAAAACCACTACGCGAGTAAACAGTTTCACAATATTTTTAATGACCCTCTTTTCCCCGAATAAGACTTATCTCCAGATTTGTACTTATATGATCAACAAGACGGGTGCCACATGTGAAGCAGGATCGGCTTACCCTTCCGGAGCATCCACGATCTGGGATGTTTGATGGGGCTTGTATTTCTTAATCTTTGGGTTTTTATGTTGTGTTTCCTACTGATACTGTTGTTTGTTTTTCGGTCCTTTTCTTTGTTTTTATTGCGTTGTAATTTTTGTTTGTATCTTTCGTCCAATTTTCTTATATGTACCTAATCCATTTTAGTCGATATATATCACGGATCTGCCACCAAGTTATCCTGCCAATATTTAAAACTTAAATGCAACATATCAATTAAAACAAAATTGACATTTTACTTTGATGTCAGTTTAGGCTTTAACATAGTTAACATTTTAATGATCGTTGTAATTTCAGAATTAGTGTTTTCAGCTGCGCCATGTTTACATGTCTGTCCTACATGACGAATACCAACTTGTGATATGTGTTTTGTATAAGAATAAAATACTTAATCGTTTCGTAACATTTTAAATTGCCGGCAAATAAGTAAGCATGTTTAACAGGTTGGGCGCTGTCATTCCATCGTATGTGTGAATACGCAAATTGAGGTGTCGAGTATACTCTAATGAGAAAAAAGCAAAATAACCAAACAAAATAAACCATATCTATAGGACAAACTGCAACAATAACACAACGCCAAATGTAAACATATAAATCGTCACGAGTCTACAACAGTTACAAATACATCTTACAGAAACAATCAAGTCATTAAGTCCAGTTATTCAATAACAAAACCAATAAAATATGACATAGTGCAACTACTGCAACTGTAACGGGCTCGGAGCATGCACATGCACATGTGGCGAGGTTTTATTTCGTTTTTCAAATAGAAATACCGCTTAGTGGTTTTTCTGGTTAACATGTTTAGTTTTGTTTCTGTAGGACAGGGTTAGTAGAAATTGGAAGACGTGGTATGAATGCCAATTATACAAATCTCCATCTAAGTCACAGTGTTTAAAAGTAAATAATTATAGGTCAAAGTACGGCCTTCAACACGGTCTTTAGGTCTACGAAAGACACAACTCCTTTTTGTCTATGCAAGCAACTCTAGTATATCAGTATAAATCCTGTATGATATAGTTTGTTTGATCAATTTATCTTGAGTTTGCTTGTCAATGATAGTGCGTGTATAGTTGAAACTAAAGAGGACAATGTAATTGCATCACGCAACGTTATCATTTAATTGTTCATGTTTTCTTTTGCTGCATTCAATAAAGTTACTCATTTCTTTTCCAGGTAAAGACGAAACTAAATAAAGAGCAGGCTGAAAATAATCCACGGAGTAGTATTGGTAATTGACCTAGAATAGTTTCATTGAAATTAAGATTCATTCGCAATAAGGAATTTAAAATACCTCCGTTTAGTTACACATTTTCCTTTTTGTTCATATATCAAAGAGTTGTACGTAATCGAATGTACCCCAGTAGATCATTGATTCATTATATCCTGTTAAAATGTTTCTCTTTTGTTTAAGCCTAGGAAATATTCATTTATGTTCAATAAAATCAACCTTGAGTTATTAGTAAAGCTAGATTTTTCTGTTCTATATAAAAATTACGATAAAAGAAACAAAATATCTTTTTTTAAAGAAATTACATGATTTTATGAATTTAAATGCCCTACGTGTTTTTACAATACTTTAAGGAGGAGACATGCCCTACGAAGTGTTGATATCAAAATAACTACGCTAGTGAAAGAAGTAGAAAACCAGTTTATAGAAATAGGTTTCTGGATATTCTTTAACACTCAAAAGATAAAATATCCCTGAAGACGATTAAATCCCGTCCAGACCAGTTGAATTGGCATGTTCTTTATTAAAAAATATTGTATTTAATGTCGTATAAATGTATTCCCTAATATGCACATCATATAAGAATTATAACGCAATGTCCATTGTGCATTTTCCATACAATTACAATCTGTCTCACCTTAACCAGAAGCCCAGGATAATTAATTACGGTATTCATAACGAGAACAAACTATAGTACAAGATCGCAAACACTGAAACACATTCGACTTGTGTGAAAATAAAAATAGGTAGAGTAAACTTCAGCCAAAACCAACAAAGAGAAAAAATAAATCACAAATGAAAGCACTATGGTAAAAAAATAAATAATGAAGAACATAATTTAAAGAAAAAGATATCTCAATAATAAAAGAAAAGAAAAATGTATCTGAGGACACGACTGTCCCTTCACACAACCCATACTGGAACTCTGTCTGCATATTGTGTACACAATGTAGGAGTTTAATAAAATTTGGATGAGGTATTGAAATTAAGAGTTTTAATTCCTAAAAAAAAAACACCTAAACAATTATTGTGTATAAACCTGAAAGATGACAAATAATTGAATTTGACCGTTGGAAATTCACAAAATGTTTTAGAAACAGACCTTAGAACAAAGGACATTTTCTTTTCTCCTCTACACTATAAAATGCCCCTATCAGCAGACGCTAAATTCAACGTACTACATTTGTGCTAATGTACTTATCTGTTAGCATTAGCTTGTACTAAGATTGATGTTCAGATCATATGTTCTAAAATGTTGCTGTTTGTATTTCATATCAATCAATAGCGTAGCTTTCTTAATGGATGGTACATGTTAGAAAGTCTTGTTCTGTCGACGCACCATTTACGCAAACCTTATCGGGAACAGAGTGTTTCCAATGCAGATAAACGAATAGCATTTTTTGTTTTTGAACTTGCAAGCACATAACTGTTAAATATTCTTTCGTAAATATTGCTATACGATTGACACCAATGAAAAATATCATTATAAAAAAATACATGAAGATCATCTTTTTTTCTATCATGAATAAACATGATAAACATGTTGAGTAAAAATCATTGAGGCAGCAATTCTACGCAAAAAATAAACTAAAACATACATGTATTGAGGTCATTATACAGTTTTAATTAATATCATCCCGGTCGACCACTATTACATGATTTACAATTAGTATGTATATATTTGTTCTCCTCCTTGACATGCATTAAATATTTGCCACTGGACGTAAAGAAACCAGCAATCAATCTTAATTTGAAAATTTGTGTTCCCAATATAACATATGTTTGCAAAATTTTCCAAAACTAACAGAAATACATATGGCCTCAACAGTTCAGATACTCTTTTCTGTAGAGAACGCATTTAAGCCAAACTTTAGAAGAAAAAAAATATACGATTCAATATGTTGCTTTTATTTGTATTTAAGTAATTTAATTATTGTTTGACTATATATACCAGCGACAAATATCATTTGAATGGTGTAAACATAATGGGACATACAAACAGCAGAAATTGAATTTGGAATTGTATGCTATTATAGCATTATTAATTGTTATTGAATAAATGGTAACAAGGAAATATTATCCACAATGTACAATAAAAAGTACGGGAAAAAAAAGTGCTTAACTAAACGTTTTGGAGAAAGAGATGAAGAAAATTGTGCAGAACAGAAATTTTAATTTCTGAATAATATGGTTTGTTCTCATGTGTAATCGAAATAGCTTCAAACGATATTCTATACTTGATTCTTTAAAGCATCCGGACTCAAAATAAAATCGTGCGTCCTAATTCAAAGTTCGACGTAAGGTAGAGGTCAGATGTCAGAAGTGTAGCCTTGCAACATGCCAAATACGGATCCATCAAAGGGTTGTTGAAAAAGAGAAGCGAAAGATACCAAATGGACATTCCGTGTCATTTGGTCTCTTGTGAAGAGTTGTCTAATTGGCAATCATACTATATCTTCTTTTTAATATTCAACTCATTAGTCAACAATAACCTGACAACGTCATAGTAAGACATTTAAGACAAACTATAGCATACAATATACATACTATATAACTAAAGACTGAGCAACACGAAGCCCAACAAAACCTGGGGTTATGTCGTTTGCTTCGAAATTAAGCAGATCCTGAAAGCGGTTTTCAAACCAAAGAGCCCTCAAGGGTGACTAGGGAATATAATTTTTGTCACATCTGATGTCTTCCGATCGACAGTAAAACCCTTGGTTAAGCGGAGCGTTCGTTTAAAGGTGTGGGATGTACAAGTACGCTGCCACGTCCGGTGGGAATGGGGACATTCAATCTAATACTCGTGTTAATAGAGTACCATGCTCTCTCCTCGTTAAGAACCCTTGCAACAACTCTGCGAGGGGTTCGTATATGGCATTTTACAAGGTATTTCTGTCCCTATTCAATTAACCCTCATTTTTTTTGTGGCAGTCTTAATTCTCCGACCTTCATCCCGTACGGCCTCCATTACATAACCTACCTTCCGATGTAGTATTTATCATTATTTGTTCTCTTTCTGAACATGCATGAAATATTTGTCACTGGACGTTAAGCAACCAACAATCACTCATAATGAAATAGACCACCCTTTTCTGTCGGCAGTTAGGGGTTAGGACAAAGGAATCATATAGACAGATTTTTTTTTATCTTGCACATGATTTAAAATTGGAAGGCCTAACAAATTCAGACATATATTATTCCACTGCATTGGTATGTCCAGTACAAGACTACATACATGCTCTACACATAATATATGTTTTTCTATTTCTGTCATTTATAAACTTTTTCAATTTTCCTTTTACTATATGATGACGTTGAATCATGCTAAGCTTGATGTGTCAATAGTTAAAATAACACTCAATTAATTCGTTAACATCTGAGAGAAAATGTGAGGTCGTGAAAAATTAAATATTACATATATAGTGTGCAAAGCATAAGAAATTTTACAACATTCAATTCATTTTAGCGATAAACTGCATTATAGATTAAGCAATCGATTGTTGTTATAATCAATTCGATACTTCATTATTTATTTCAGAAAATGAACCAATTAAAGAAGAAACATTCACCCATGATCAAGCATCTGACAAAAACAACCTTCCTGTTTCTGTCAATTTGCGTAAACAGTTAAATATAAAACAGTCAACGAATGAAAATCTGTTCATTACTAGCTGTATCAAAACAGGCAATACATTAGTGTTTACCGACTGGAGTAATAGACGACTTATTATTTGTAAATCAGACGGTACTGATATCCATCACATACCTCTGTCCTATAAACCACATGATATAACAGAGATAGATAGTAACACTGTAGCAGTATCCTGTACAGACAGTAACATACTGATAATAAATATATCTACACGTTCTATCACCAGTACAATCAACACAAGTGGTTACTGCTACGGAATATCATATAATGATAATAACCTGTACGTTATAATTGATGAGAGAATAATACATGTGATGGACCTGACAGGTAAAGTAATACGTACTATACCGGCACCTTCATACGATATCCACGACATTACAGTAGACAGAGACAGGTTGGTCTGTATACACTATACATCAATATACTGCTGCTCGTTAGATGGAAAGTTAATGTGGAAGTTTAAAATGGATACATTTCAAGATTTACGTGGTGTAACAACAGATAATGAGGGGAATGTCTATGTGACTGATCAGAGGACAAACACTGTAATAGTTGTATCAGATGATGGTAAACATTACAGAGAACTTCTTACTAAATCAGATGGATTAAACAATCCGTATGGAATTTATTTTGACAAAAAAGAAAATATTCTGCTTGTTTGTAATGAAAGTAACGAAAAAGCTTTTCTTTTTGACGTGAAAAAGAACAAAAATAAGCATGAATAATTCTTTCAGACAATGAGTTTATTCGGACTCGGATCTGTTTATGCATTTAGTCATTCAAAATATCTTCTATTTATTTGTGTTTTCTTTACTATAAATCTAACTTAGTTGATTGTCACGATCTGTATTCCGTATTCAGATTTAATATTTACAATGTTGTTATGTACATTATGTGTGTGATCAACGCGTTCACTTCAAGTGTGTCAACAAAATCAGCTTCAAAAGCTTTCCTATATATATGTATATAGAAATTCAGAATGTCTTTTGATTCACATCCACTTACTGTATGATAGTTTGATAAAAATAAATTTATTTTCATAATACCGGTTTTAACCATATTTAAATTGCTGAAGAGCAAATTTTTAATTTAAGTCATAAGTATGTCCCCAATATTTTTTTTTTAATTTAAAATAAATATTCTATAAGGATGTTTAGGTTGTAAATGAGATCAGAACACATTACAAATGGTATTGTATTGTTGGGTTGCTGTCGCATTGATTGATACTCCCTTTTTACTTCAGTTACCAATTTATTTATTTCATCCCAGTAGATATGCTTGTAGATTTCATATAAAAACAATTCAGATATACACATTTGTTCTCATACTAATAAAAGCATGACGTATATGCCACTGACCGATACAAAACCAACAGAATAGACCAACTATTTGTTTACTGCGTCCCTAACTATGTCACATGTTTTAAGTTTTTTCGTGTGTGTATTTCTTAGTCGAATGAAATATTTTAAAAAGTTTGATGTTAATCAAATACAAATAGTACATGGTCTAACACCATAGAGACTATTATGACTGTGTTCTAATAATTTTGTGGCCTACATGGAGATTAATGCTTTGAAACAAAACAACGGAAAGATTATAAATGAATTTGAATCTTCTTCTTTGTTTTATTTTATTGATATTCGTCGAATACTTATTTTCGCCATCTTTAAAAAAAAAAACATTGAAAATGCATTTGTCCTATATCTTTATATCAAAATATTTAAAATTCAAAACACCTTTTTTGAATAATATAAAAACAATGCAAATGGTTTTATTTTTTATGTATTATCTTTTTTTTATGAGAAAATAATATCAATGCAAATGTTAGGCGTTTTTATCTAAAATACGATTTAATTTTGTACTGAATTATATGGATTGAAAAGGCTATTTTTGAAATTTATTTTAACACACCTATTTTTTTTTTTTTTTTTTACGTTAGATAAAACAGACATACATGAATATTACAGCTGATGTAGGTAAAGGTAATGCCGTTGGTTACCTTGCTTGGAAACTGAATTATGAAGCCATTATTATGTTAGGTGAACTACCCTCCTTTAAAAGTAGACTAGACCGACAAATAACTAATCTTTCTGTCTGTAAGACTAGATTTTTTTGAAAGAGGGAACATACCTTACCTTATAATGACTTCACGGTTAAGCTAGCAAGCAAGCTTACCAAATATATTACCTTTACCTACACACTCAATGCAATCGGTTGTAATTGGTTTATTCGGTTCAGATTTGTTTTTTACATAGAAGCCTTCGAAATAAATTTCATGGGTTTGTGATATCAACCGACTACAAATTCAACTTATCTATTATGATTTATATTACAGAATTACTACAATACTTTCGTAAAGGTTCAGTATGTAATATATATTTTTTAATTAAATGCATTTTTATGCCCCACCTACGATAGTAGAGGGGCATTATGTTTTCTGGTCTGTGCGTCCGTTCATCCGTTCGTTCGTCCGTTCGTTCGTCCGTCTGTTCGTTCGTCCGTCTGTCCCGCTTCAGGTTAAAGTTTTTGGTCAAGGTAGTTTTTGATGAAGCTGAAGTCCAATCAACTTGAAACTTAGTACATATGTTCCTTATGATATCATCTTTCTAATTTTAAAGACAAATTAAACTTTTGACCCCAATTTCACGGTCCACTGAACATAGAAAATGAAAGTGCGAGTTTCAGGTTAAAGTTTTTGGTCAAGGTAGTTTTTGATGAAGTTGAAGTCCAATCAACTTGGAACTTAGTACAAATGTTCCCTATGATATGATCTTTCTAATTTTAATGCCTAATTATATTTTTTACCCATTTTTACGGTCCATTGAACATGGAAAATGATAGTGCGAGTGGGGCATCCGTGTACTTTGGACACATTCTTGTTTTGTTCATGTTTGCATTAAATGATTGTCGCTTCAAAAAACAGCTTTATATGCAATTTGTGGGAAATTTGACATCGCCAAGGACGTGTTGTTCTTCGTCTCCCTCCAATCGGCTGTTTCAGACCATCTTCAAAGAACCTGCAAAACATATAGTTGGTGACCTTCTGTTGTTGTCTCTTTGGCGCATTCCCAATTTCCATTCTCAATTTTATTGTATGTACATAATATTGATCTGATTTTTTTAAGTATCGTATATTTCTTGTACATGTAAAACAATGTATAATGTTTTGATTTTCACCCGCAGCAAGGGTTTTGCTTTTTGCAACAAAAAAATATTATATCAATCTTAGTCTGTCCTCGATATAAAACCTTTAAAATTGTATGTGTCATTATTAATCTCCAGTTCATGCATCCCCCATAACATCAACAACAACCAAACTCTATCTCCGTTTTTTTCTGGTCGACATAAAGGCACGTAGTACGTCATTTTTTTTCTGTCTTTACCTATATGTACCACTAAACGTTGTGGAACCAACCATTTATATTTCACGTTCTTATGAACATGAATTACGAAGGGGTACAATGATTCAGTAACTCAAAGAAACACAACATTAAAGAATAGATGTGACATATGTGAATAAGACAGTAACCAAACGACAGAAAGAAACAATACAGATTTTTCATATACGCCATTGAATACAGTATTCAGACAGAAAAAAATGTATAGTGTTGTCAACGGTTAACCGTTTGAACGACTGGATACGTAAAACGCTAACGGGTTAACCGGACATACTTTTCAATTTTGATAGATTTGATATCAATTTGTATTGTAATCATTAAGTAGTTATGTTTTCTTTGAAAATTGTCGTCGTGGTAATTAATTTGAAAGATCAATTATCTAGAATATTGATTGCTATTGTTAATCTAAAAATCTAAAACTAATTAGAACTTGTCTCTTAGCTCGGGGCAAGATCTTAAGGAAACATAATTAGTATACATTTTTTTATAAGTAACTTTAAATCAGTTATATGATAAAATTTTAATATTTACTTCATAATTTCATTTTTGATCTAATATTTTGTAGACCTACATCTAAATCTGAAATCTCCGTCCTGCAATGATTTGTCATACTTGCTAACTCAAAAGTTGTGAAATACAAACCAAGGTGAATGTAATCAATGTATACTTGATAGTATGAGTAACAGGCTCAATCATTTCAAATTTTATTTTTCAATCTGAAGTAAGTACAAATGCCATAGCTGGAACGGTGTATTTGAAGTTTTAAAAACAAGTCAAACTGCGCTAGGAATCTTCACAGCCTTATAATACCAAATGACAAACTTCAATTTATCGTATTATAAAAACGTAAATGTATGACTTGGATAGAAGGTTGTCACATTGACACTCATACCACATCTTTATAAATCTCTATGTAGGGTACTACAGATAAGCCTTCAAACATCAACTTAAACTACCGGTTAACCGGTTAGGCAAAATTGTACGATAAGACAACACTAATAAAATGATGTGAAATGCACGTCAATGAGACTATACCCTTACGACGCAGATAATAATAATATGTGAAATACGTCAATAAGACTATATCCTTACGACGCCATTAATAAAAAGATGTGGAATATATGTCAAATAGACCATACCCTTACGACGCAGATACGTCAATGAAACTTTACTCTTACATATAATAAAAAGATGCGGAATACACGTCAATGAGATTTTACCCTTACAACAGAGGTAATATAAAGATGTATTATATACTTAAATATGACTATTCTCTTACGTTATGACGCAGATAAGAAAAAAAAAGATGTAGAATAAACGTCAATGAGACTATACCCTCACGACACAGATAATAAAAAGATGTGGAATATACGTCAAATAGACTTAACCCTTACGATGCAGATAATAAAAAAATGTGGAATATACGTCAATGAGACTATACCCTACGACGCAGATAATAACACAATGTGGAATAAACGTCAATGAAACAATACCTTTACGACGCAGACAATAAAAAAATGGAATATACGTCAGTTAGACTATACCTTTACGACGCTTATAATAAAAAGATGTGGGATATACGTCAATTTGACAATACCCTTACAACGCAGATAATAAAAATACGTGGAATATACGTCGATAAGAATTAACCCTTACGACACCGATAATAAAAAGATGTTGAATATGTGTCAATGAGACTATACCCTTTCGACGCAGATACTACAAAGATGTGGAATGTGTCAATGAGACTATACCCTAATGACGCAGTCAATAGAAAGTTTTAAATTATAAGTCAATTAGAGTATACCCTTACGACGCAGATATACAACGATGTGGAATATACGTCAATTAGGCTATACCCTTACGACATAGATAATAAAAAGATGTGGAATATACGTCGTTAAGACTAAGCCTTTACGACGCAGATATATAAAGATGTGGAATACACGTCAATAAGACTATACCCTCACGACGCGATAACGGAAAGATGTGGAATATACGTCAAAGAGACCATACCCTTACGACGCAGATAATACAAAGACGTGGAATATATGTCAATGAGACTATACCCTTACGACGCAGATACTACAAAGATGTGGAATACACGCCAATGAGACTATACCCTAACGACACAGTCAATAAAAAGTTTAAAATTATAAGTCAATGAGATTATACCCTTACGAAGCAGATAATACATGAATGTGGAATATACGTCAATGAGACCATACTCCTACAACGCATATAATCAAAAGATGCGGAATACATGTCAATGAGATTATACACTTACGACAGAGATAATATAAAGATGTATAATATACGTCAATAGGACTATTATAAGAGAAAAAAAAGAGATTTAGAATAAACGTCAAATAGACTAAACCCTTTCGACGCAGATAATAAAAAGATGTGGAATATACGTCAATGGGACAATACCTTTACGCCGCATATACTAAAAAAATGTTGAATATACGTCAGTTAGACTATACCTTTACGACACTTATAATTAAAAGATGTGGAATATACGTCAAGTAGACAATACCCTTACGAAGCAGATAATAAACATATGTGGAGTATACGTCGATAAGACTAAATCATTACGACGCAGATATTTAAAAATGTAGAATACACGTCAATGAGACTATACCCTTACGACGCAGACAATTACAAAATGTGGAATATACGTCAATGAGACTTTACCCTTACGACACAGATAATAACAAAATGTGGAATATACGTCAATTAGACTAAACCTTTATGATGCAGATAATAAAAAAGGCAAATAACATTGACGACACAGATACTAAATGTTATTTTAAGTGAAGAAAACAACTCCAAAACGTGGCAATTACGACCACGGTTGATTGTTTGTTGCTTAAAGATCAGTGGCACACTATTTCACTTTAAGACAACAACAAAAAATAACAAAGAAGACAATTAAGGAAAGGTCTTTAAATAGAGACAAACAGCTGATCAGAATAGAATAAAAAAAAGCAACAATAAAAACAAAATATGTTGCATAGACGTAAACGGATAGTATTCAGCAAAACAAATTATAAAAAAAATGTTTCCTGAACCCGTATGATATATGACACGATACTGCAACAACTCAAAATAAAAATAAATTGCCATTTTCGCCAATCAGAAAGTATCTGTATATAAACAACTGTGTAAAAAAGTGACACAAACATTTCTTGACATCAACGAGACGGTAACATCACAACAGAAATTGTGAATGAGACGAGAGACAAATATGGTATACATGCTATAGACAATGATAGAGAGAGAAGGTATAGAGAGAAAGGGTACCTTTTCGACAAAAATAAATAAGAAAAAGTTGTTTAAATCAAAGATACCAATTACAGAAAGCTGTTGCACTTCACCAACAACAAAGTACACTAACGACGAAAATATTTCCACAATTTCGATATTGACGACAATCAGACTGAACTCTCACTGACAGTAAAATGGTGTGCGTATACTTTAATGTTAAACAAACATGTAATAGGTTATTGAAACATATACTTAAGTAGGATGTATCGTATACACCAATGACACCGTACTCATAAATGTTCAACACAAATCAAACAAACATTGTAATCGTGACAGTACCTTAACGACGCTAAACACAGTAGAAGAAGGATCAATCACACAGTACTCAAACTACACATATTTGAAAAATTATGTATCGCATGTTTTATAATGAGAAAGAACACTAACGAAACAAGAAAATAAATATAAATGTGTCAGATACGTCAACTAGACGGTATCCTAACAACGCAAATGCTAAATAAAATGGTGTCAGATACGTCAACAAGACAGTGTCTTAATAACACATCTAAAACCGTCAAAGATACAGTACACTAACTACACACATAATAAAATATGACACATACATTTTTATGAAAAATTTCCCCAAACTGTAGCGTAAAAAAAGTCCGGTGACTTTTTTTTTATATTTTGGAGAAAAAAAAACATTATAAAAACTATATATGTGACTTAATATAGAAACAAATAATATGGATTTTAATAAAGACCCTTCATTCATCTTAAGGAAAATAACTTTTACAAAAAATCGTCTGATAATTTTGCCATCACAAACAATTGATAAAGTGCAAAAAAAATAAATCAACACGTGTAATGATTTCATGCTTCCGAAGAGCTTAGTGTATGGAATAACCGTCATCAGAAACGCCAAGAGCCAAACATTTGAAATCCGAGAATTTATAAGTTGAAGAGCTATATGACAAATATACATAAAACATAAAGCCAAATTCATCTAAGGTCAACATTCTTGACAGTTTTGGTCTTTCAGAATTTCTCTATTTATATTTTTTTTTAAAGAAATAGACATAATTTAATTTTACCTCTATGTACTTATTATAGCCATGTCGGCCTCTTTTGGTTGGCGGACGATGTCATCGATCAGAATTTTCAACGCAATACTCTAATATTTATTAAATGTAGCTAAAATTTCAAAGGAGTAATTATTGTAAAAGTCGCCGACGACGAAGACGTACGCCAAATTACTTTTTTTTTATTCCAGTTGATTTGAAAAGACAACGAATATTAAGCAAAAACAAGCATCGTACTGAAGAAAGTTGAAAGCAAAATAGAAAATGGTTTGTTAGTTGGAATTGAAGACAAATAGAATATAAGACGAACTTGGTCATTTGACTGACAATATTCCCAATGTTCTAAATGTAAACATTCTCGGATATGTTTTGGACTGTAGAGAAAACATGCGATATGTTTTCTAAAACTAGCGGAACATGAAATGATTTCACTGTAATCGTATAAGCGCAGTCAATATCGGAATTAGGATAACGTTCACATACGCATAGAAATATAGGATGTCAACACAAAAGTTTTCATTCGATTAAGTAAAAATAAAAAAAAATCAGATATCGTTACATCTTTTTCCATTCTGAAATAAATCATTCATTTAGAAAACTTGGTCCTACAATAAATGAAAGATTGGTGCTGCAGTGAAGCAATATCCAGACAATGCTGCGAAATTATAAAAAGATATTTTTATAAACCTATATTATTCAAACGACAGAAACAAATTGAACTAATTTTAACAATACCAACGAGATTTTAAAATCATTTTGATTTTAGTTTCATGTTTATTTACGCGCAAGAAGTCAGGATGGCGTTGTTTTTGATGTTTTGAGTTGGACATGACGTACAGCTACAGATGATGAAAACCTATTCCCAAATCAAGGAAACAAAACGACACACAGATAATTTAAAAAAAACGTGCATTTTAGTAGGTAGGACATATTGGTCAAATTATTGTCGAAAAAGCTCTATGATATGGCGAGTCTTAGAAGGAGTTTGTAGAATAAGTTTACAAATAGGTTTGTAAAAAGTGTTGGTATTCATCCAATTTTGTATGGAAATATTCTTTATAAAGCACAAAGGTGTCAGTATTCACCTCAAAAACTAACAAAACCTTTGAATAGACTTATTAAGAAGGGATATAGTTACGATACTGTTGCCAGGTCATTAAAGATTGCATATTTTGGCGTTAATATTGATTCACTTATAGGGTCTTTGCATCGGAACTAAACACATTTATTCAAAAACCAGTTGTTGGCATGACACGGGTTATATGTTCTTCTCATATATGTTATGATGGTATGATACTAAACCCCTAACGGGAAGGATTGTGCCTGGTGTTCATATGATGAAATCATAATCTTTTAGTCAGTTTAATTGAAGTCTGGAGCTGGCATGTCAGTTAACTGCTAGTAGTCTGTTGTTATTTATGTATTATTGTCATTTTGTTTATTTTCTTTGGTTACATCTTCTGACATCAGACTCGGACTTCTCTTGAACTGAATTTTAATGTGCGTATTGTTATGCGTTTTCTTTTCTACATTGGCTAGAGGTAAAGGGGGAGGGTTGAGATCACACAAACATGTTTAACTCCGCCGCATTTTTGCGCCTGTACCAAGTCAGGAGCCTCTGGCCTTTGTTAGTCTTGTATTATTTTAATTTTAGTTTCTTGTGTACAATTTGGAGTTTAGTATGGCGTTCATTATCACTGAACTAGTATATATTTGTTTATGGGCCAGTTGAAGGACGCCTCCGGGTGCAGGAATTTCTCGCTAGATTGAAGACCTGTTGGTGACCTTCTGCTGTTGTTTTTTTCTATGGTCGGGTTGTTGTCTCTTTGGCACATTTATTTGTGACAATGAATAGAGATGTTATATATACAATAAACCAGCACCTATACAAAACAACATACACTAAAATGACCTAGATGTTAGCTTGCATACATTGCTATATTTGAGATTTCTAAAAAGTAAAATCACAAAAATACTGAACTTAGAGGAAGATCAATTGGGAAAGTCCATAATCACATGGCAAAATCAAACAAAACGCATCAAAAACGAATGGACAAGAACTGTCATACTCCAGACTTGGTACAGGCATTTTCCAATGTAGAAAATGGTGGATTAAACCTGGTTCTATAGCGCTAACCCTCTCACTTTAATGACAGTCTCATCAATTTCCGATATTTTTACATTGATGCGTTAAATAAACAGACACAATAAATAAAATAGTCAAAATATGGGTACATCAGTCATCATCGTTTACTAATTTTACGAACACATTTATTGATTTGAGTGTCTGACGTCAGAAAATTTTATATGTCACATAAATTTGTCGTTCAATGTGCGTACAAACAATTTTAAAATTTTCATGGGAATGTTAGCATACAGGGTTAAAAAATCAAAAGTATGTAAGAATAAATTTAAGAAATAGACCGAGATTTAAACTAGTCCAAAAGTTATATATAGAATTTATAAGAATCCAAATATAGTTAATTCCACTACGCGATTGAATGATTTTGACGTTTGTGGTTCAACGTATATTGTAATTCAAAATAGAAATATATCATAATGACATATAATAGAACAATATCATATTGACTGGACCTTTTAAAGTACAAAGTCACGTTATAAGAACAAAAGAAATACAAAAAGTCGCAAATACAAAACAAACCACAAAAAAATGAAAGCCAATACAAACACATTGACGAGATGTATAAGTACCGAGCCACGTGAAACGGATATCACATGAAACCATTCAACAGTTCTAAATTACCATTCAACTACATGTATGAACTGTTTTTCCCAAAAAAAAATTTTAGAAACATTACTTCAATCTTTCAATGAACATCAGAATAACGAGGGGTCCATATCATATTCATTAAACTATAATGCAAAGTTAAAAATCCTCGTTAAAGTTAAATGTAAGTATTATTTTGCCTAGTAATTACAGATGTTTACTAACTTGTAACACATACATGTATTTAGGGATGATTATTCATTAACAAACAATTCAGGGCCACAGTTGTAGAAAGGTAAAGTTATATGTATTCAGAACACCTTTTTAGACTAGTTTAGATTTGCATATAAAGGGTTTTAATTGTACAATTTACCAAACAGCGCTTCTCTACATTACAGTTTGTATTCATCATTTCATATATATAAGTATAAGTGTGGCTAAAAATTTTAAAGATTGTCTAAACATCCCTCTGAATTTCATCTCTAAAATTCACTACCTTTACTTAAAAGTCTATGTGCAAACTGGCGTAAACAGAATAGTGGGAAGACGTTTGTATTTCCATCGTTGTTTACGTTTAAAAACGCATTATAATTTCCACACTTTGAATTTCTTTTATATTTTGTCATATCGGAGTCACTTTTATCTTTTTATACTGTACGATATAGGTTTTGCTAATTTCTGAAGACTGTACGGTGACCTATAATAGTGACCTTGAAGCTTGGTGTTTGCTTTTATCTTTATGGTCTTACTATCGGCAACCAGGAATTTGATGCAACAACAATTTCCATATAGAAGTGTGTGGTTATCATTCCATATAGAAGTCTTGTATCAGTTCCCGTCAGATTCAATATCCGTTTTAATTTCATCTTTAAAATTCACATCTTTCAAAAGTAAATAATAATATTTCTGGCTAGGTAGAGGTATTTCTGTGTGTAGAAAATGGTGGATTAAACCTGGTTTTGTATCTCGCTGAACCTCTAATTTGTATGACAGTAGTTTTAAATTTCATTAACTTTAACTTCTAAGTGCTAATTAGCAGGACAGAATATTAAGGAGAAGATTGTCGATGCCTTTGCTGTTGGACTGTTACAATGTAGTCTCCGAGGGTATCACAAGCCCAGTAGCCAGTACTTCGGTACTGGCATGACAATACGATTTTTTTGTGTTATTAAAATTTGCTGTTACAAAATGTTAGAAATTATTACAAATTAAGGAATGTATCTCCCTCATGCAAAGCTCTGATTCCTTTCACGGATTTGGCTATACTTTTTTGGAACTTTTGGATTATAGCTCTTCATCTTTTATATAAGCTTTGGATTTCAAATGTTTTGGCCACGAGCATCACTGAAGAGACATGTATTGTCGAAATGCGCATCTGGTGCAGGAAAATTGGTACCGTTAATGTTATTACTACCACTGGGTCGATGCCTCTGCTGGTGGACTGTTAGTCTCCGAGGGTATCACCAGCCCAGTAGCCAGTACTTCGGTACTGGCATGAAAATACGGATTTTTTTTGTTATTAAAATTTGCTGTTACAAAATGTTAGAAATAATTATAAATTAAGAAATATATCTCCCTTATGCAAAGCTCTGATTCCTTTCACGGATTTGGCTATACTTTTTGGACCTTTTGGATTATAGCTCTTCATCTTTTATCATGTTTATATAAGCTTTGGATTTCAAATATTTTGGCCACGAGCATCACTGAAGAGACATGAATTGTCGAAATGCGCATCTGGTGCAGGAAAATTGGTACCGTTAATGTTATTGTTACTTATTGTATTTTTCATTGGTGTGGTGATAGTTCGTGTTGTTCCACAAATTTTTGTACCGAAGCTCTTTTTAGCTTACTGTAAACTATTGGTTATGCTCAAACGGTGAACTATGAAACCTCAAGTGTTTGCGCTATAGTTGTTTAATTGGCAATCTCCTTATTTTTATATCGACGTAATATGATTGTTTAGCTTAAATGAATAAAAAAACCTACTCTGAAACCTGTCTCACGTAAAACGTTTATATGTTCAAATAATTTATCAGGTATCAAAGGGAAAAAAGCGACTTTGGATAGTAACACTTGATTACCTGGAAATTAGTGTATACACAATGGCGCGAGGTCTGTAATGATAATTCAGTAACGTTGTGTTTTTATTTCCTTAAAATGAAGTTATATTTTAGATTGTCACTCGATACGTAGTTTTTGTTCTCTATGTGTTAAAACAGACAACAAGAGACATGCTCTAAACAAGTACTCTATCATTCAATTACAAGGAAGGTTTTTTTTCTCATTGCTTCAGCTTCCCCGTCGACTGCTTTCTGCAATTAAATTTATAGTCGGGTAGTAAGTAACGCATTTGAATGTAGAATTTACAAAATATATCATATTGTCATTTTACAAGTTCATATTCACCAAATCGGTTGTTTTGAAATGTTAGCAATGACACAGAAATTAACAACTATAGATCACCGTACTGCGTTAAGGTCTATTCCCTCATCTCCTCTTCGTCCCGTTTCTATATGTACCAGTTTCTTTATGGCATCCCTAAATGTCCTAACTAACGAAACATATTTATTTTGATTTTTTTCTTTCCTAAAAATCAATATCATGTCTTTGTTGTTTAAAGGTATTTAAAAAAAAAATACGATGGAAAGATAATTATCAGATAACACTTACCTATAATTGTTTACTTTTATAAATTGTGACTTGGATGCAGAGTGGTCTCATTGGCACTCATACCAAATATTCCTATATCTACTTATGTTGCTTGTTTTGTTTTTAAAAGTGGTAAGGATTATGATGAAAAACATTTTATTTGGCTCTGACCGTTATTGGTGAGGATTTATCCAGAAAAAGTATGCAATTCATAACGTGTTGATTTCCTTCTTTTAAACAAACAACACATCTACAAAGTACATGTACACATGACTATAATTTTGGTTAGGACTTTACCGCACAATGTCAAGATAACTAGGATCATAAACAGAACCATAAATATGTTCTTTAATGTAAACATGTTTAGAACTGAGACATGTTTAAACCTTAACCTTTGATTATAAATTATTTAGATAAACCTTGTCATCTCTTTTATTTTTAAAGATTAAGTTTATTTTTAACAAACAGAAAAGAACATGTATGTAGTATGTTTGATTATTAATAGTTTTTTTGAATGCGTCAACACATTTGACTCAGCTTTGCATTAGGTTAGTGTTCCTTAGATTTTAAAATATTTTAATGATCATTGTTATCTCTTTATATTTACAAAAGGATATTTAATACTGAATATATTTGTCACTACCCTCGTTCAGGGCTGAAGAAAATATTGATTATCGATATCTCAAGCGAAATGTCTACTATATGTATTCAACGTACGTTTAAACATTATAGAATAAAAGTATGTGAGGAAGGATGATATCTTGTTTTACCTTTTGATATAAAGAAACAAGGATAATTAGCAATGTTATATCTGATATGTGTAAATCGTTTTTGGTATGTATTTTTAAATATTTTATCTTTTAGTTTTCGGTTACACCTTTGTCTATGAATAATCGTAATACAATAATAACTCATTAATAATACCAATAGACACACTTACAGTCATATGATACTTTAAATATAAAAAAAAATTGAATATGTTTAAATGCTTACTTGAATGGCAAAGTTTTACAACACCCCTGATTATTCTTTTAAATTAAATTGGTGTTGAATTGAGCAACTTGTTTCGGCTTTAATAATTACAATTTCTGATATAACATTTCGAAATACAATTACTGTTTTACTATCTTCTAGCTGAAATTGCAAACATTTTGATGATGCTATAAATTTGAATTCGTAAAGATCTTCTTAAGGGAAGATAATGAAACGACTGCTTTTACGAACCACATCGTGACCTTTGAGACAGTCTTTATATCTCCACATATGGCTTACTCAGAATAGGAAAGAAGGCTATAGTTGAAAAGATATTTTGTATTTTGTATTTTTTTAGCTGCGAACATTATTATTTGTCGAAATGCATATATGATGCAGTACAATGTATATCGTCTATGTTGTAAATAGAATACAGAGTAGTCTACCAATTATAATCAACTGAATGAACACACTATACTCATTAACATGTTGGTTTTTTTAGCTCACCTAACCCAAATGTCCAAATGAGCTTTTCTCATCACTTGGAGTCCGTCATCCGTCGTCGTCGTCTGTTAACTTTTACAAAAATCTCCTCCTCTAAAAATACTACGCCAAATTTAACCAAACTTTGCAACAATCATTATTGGGATATCTGGTTTTAAAAATGTGCCCGATGACCCTTTCTGCTAACCAATATGGTCAACAAGGCTTAAACAAAAAACAGGGGTAAAATACAATGTTTGTCTAATTTTTTTTAACTTTATAAATAGATAACAAAATATAACAAGAGCATAAATGTTCAGAATGTTGAGCTCTACCAACTGCCCCATATACTTTAAAACTGTCATACGACTTTCAGAAAACGACATCTGTGACAAACACAAACTTTTAGCTACTTGTTTCAAACAGAGCCAAATACAATGAAAGTCCCAACGATGTACTGGCTTCCAAAACTACACAGAACACCTTCCAAATATAGATTTATTTCATCTTCAAGCCATTGTTCCACTACTAAATTGTCTATTATATTTACTAAAACACTTGGTACAATCAAAAACCTGATAATAAATTATTCAAATAAGGCTTTTGAAAATAGTGGAATTTAATTACTTTCATAATTTGAGTGTCAAAAATTTATTGGAAGTACTTGATAAATTGCATGCATATATTGGTGCTTTTAAATCTGTTCAAAGTTTTGATTTTTCTACCCAATATACCAGTTTGCCTCATATTTTTATTATGAAAAAAAAATGTATTCCTAATTAATTGGCCATTTAAAAAGTGAATGCGAGTATATATGTTCAAACTCTTTTAGGTCATTTGTAGTAGCGACAAACAAAAGAACTATGTCAATTGGACATCTGCGCTTGCATTTTTACTTGATAACATTTTTGTTCGCTTTGAAGATATCGTATAGCGTCAAGTTATTGGAATTCCAATGGGGACTTATTGTGCATCATTTATTGAGGACCTGTTTCTGTATTGTTATGAGTTTTGATACAAATATTTAACAATACTTTAAAATATTTGGATGTTATATTGACTCTCAATAATGACGACTTCAGTATGTATACTAAAGAAATTTATTATGTTGAACTTACTTTAAATAAAGGTAATACCAACAATGACCACTGCCCTTTCCTCGATCTTGATATCTTTATCATTAACGGGAAGCTAAGTACACAAATTCAGGATAAAATATTCTGATGTTGTACTGTTATACCACTGTCCCAGGTTAGGGGGAGGGTTGGGATCCCGCTAACATGTTTAACCCCTCCACATTATGTATGTATGTACCTGTCCCAAGTCAGGAGCCTGTATATTCAGTGGTTGTCGTTTGTGTATGTGTTACATATTTGTTTTTCGTTCATTTTTTTACATAAATCAAGCCGTTAGTTTTCTCATTTGAATTGTTTTACATTGGCTTATTGGGGCCTTTTATAGCTGACTATGCGGTATGGGCTTTGCTCATTGTTGAAGCCGTACGGTGACATATAGTTGTTAATGTCTGTGTCATTTTGGTCTTTTGTCGATAGTTGTCTCATTGGCAATCATACCACATCTTCTTTTTTATATGATTTAATTTCCTATCGTTAATTAAAATTGAGAATGAAAATAAGGAATGAGTCAAAGAGACAGCAACCTGACCATAGAAAAAACAACAGCAGAAGGTCACCAACAGGTCTTCAATGTAGCGAGATTTTCCTGCACCCGAATGCGTCCTTCAGCTGGCCCCTAAACAAATATATACTAGTACAGTGATAATGAACGATTTTTAGATGGTGACGTTCCCCTGTCACCGTCATATGGTGTTTATACATCTCAACTTGCACTATTCGCTCGTGTATTATAGTTTAGCGAGAGAAATTTATGTATTACTGAAAAGTTATTACACCAGGGTTTTCTATATCACAAACTAGTCAAAACATTTACAAAATTTTATCATTGGTACAGATGGGTGCACTCCTAACCTGTACAGCAAGTTAACTTGATAACCAGTCATTTGGACTGGTCAAAGTTAACCTGTGACCGATTATAGGACTGCTCTGACCAGTCCTAGGACCAAAATCTAGTTAACTTGAAAAGCGGACTTGGTCCTAGGACTGTTTTTTGTCTGCCAAAAAGTTAACTTGGAAACAGGTCCGCTATTGATATAAGTTAACTTCGAACCAGTCCTGTCATAAAGTTAACATAAGTTAACTTCGGAACCAGTCCTGTCATAAAGTTAACATAAGTTAACTTGTAAACCGGTCCTGCCACAAAGTTAACTTCTGCTTGGAAAAATCCGATCAAAACCAGACCTGTTCCCAAGTTAACTTTTGACTGGTCTGCTCAACACTAAGTTAACTTGTAACCAGGACCGCTCTTCGTTGATTTAACAAAAAATATTTTTAATATCTTTGTTTCGTAGTATAAACATCGAAAATAAAGTAATTTGAAAATTAATACTTCCGTTTTATGAACAGGATTAAATACAATTTTTTGAAAATAAGTACGCACAGAACGTAACACAAATTTATCTGTGATCTGACAATCTATCTATTATAAAAACGATCTCGGTTACAATGATAACAGGCACTGAATATATATATATATTCCGAGATCAAATCCAATCATATTATGTATATTTTTGAAAAGAAGTATATTTGATGTGAGGTGTATACGTCCTTGTTAGTTATACATCCTTGAACTATGCAGCCACAATCAGCAATAGTTTAATTCATTTAAATAATGACTATAAATTTTTGTTCGCCTAAATTAAGGGTGCAAGCATGTCTTCTTTTTACTCAAAATACTGATAGGTTACAAAATTTCAGTAGTTTTGATGCCTCCAGTTGACTTGTATAACAAAATTATTTGACCGCATCCACCAAAACTGACCATATATGCACTTTAATTTGTAAATCTATATACCCGCATAGTAAATCACCCATATTTTTTATGTCAGGATTCAATGTATAATACAATCATGACAATGGACAGCAAAATTGCAATATAATAACAAAAAATTTTGGTTCGCATAAATGTAAGATACCAGCATGTCCTCATTTTATTCAAAATATTGATACGTAACAAAATTTCAGTAGTTTTGATACCTCCAGCTGACTTGTACAACAAAATTATTTGACCGCATTACCAAAACTGACCATATGTGCACTTTAATTTGTAAATCTATATACCCGCATTGTAAAACAGCCATATTTTTTATGTCAGGATTCAATGTATAATACAATAATGACAATGGACAGCAAAATTGCAATATAATAACAAAAAATTTTGGTTCGCATAAATTTAAGATACCAGCATGTCCTCATTTTATTCAAAATATTGATACGTAACAAAATTTCAGTAGTTTTGATACCTCCAGCTGACTTGTACAACAAAATTATTTGACCGCATTACCAAAACTGACCATATATGCACTTTAATTTGTAAATCTATATACCCGCATAGTAAATCAGCCATATTTTTTATATCAGGATTCAATGTATAATACAATCATGACAATGGACAGCAATATTGCAATACAATAACAACAAATTTTTGTTCACATCAATTTAGGACACCAGCATGTCCTCATTTTATTCAAAATATTGATACGTAACAAAATTTCAGTAGTTTTGATACCTCCAGCTGACTTGTACAACAAAATTATTTGACCGCATCCACCAAAACTGACCATATATGCACTTTAATTTGTAAATTTATATACCCGCATAGTAAATCAGCCATATTTTTTATGTCAGGATTCAATGTATAATACAATCATGACAATGGACAGCAAAATTGCAATATAATAACAAAAAATTTTGGTTCGCATAAATTTAAGATACCAGCATGTCCTCATTTTATTCAAAATATTGATACGTAACAAAATTTCAGTAGTTTTGATACCTCCAGCTGACTTGTACAACAAAATTATTTGACCGCATTACCAAAACTGACCATATATGCACTTTAATTTGTAAATCTATATACCCGCATAGTAAATCAGCCATAATTTTATGTCAGGATTCAATGTATAATACAATCATGACAATGGACAGCAAAATTGCAATATAATAACAAAAAATTTTGGTTCGCATAAATTTAAGATACCAGCATGTCCTCATTTTATTCAAAATATTGATACGTAACAAAATTTCAGTAGTTTTGATACCTCCAGCTGACTTGTACAACAAAACTATTTGACCGCATCCACCAAAACTGACCATATATGCACTTTAATTTGTAAATCTATATACCCGCATAGTAAATCAGCCATATTTTTTATGTCAGGATTCAATGTATAATACAATCATGACAATGGACAGCAAAATTGCAATATAATAACAAAAAATTTTGGTTCGCATAAATTTAAGATACCAGCATGTCCTCATTTTATTCAAAATATTGATACGTAACAAAATTTCAGTAGTTTTGATACCTCCAGCTGACTTGTACAACAAAATTATTTGACCGCATTACCAAAACTGACCATATATGCACTTTAATTTGTAAATCTATATACCCGCATAGTAAATCAGCCATATTTTTTATGTCAGGATTCAATGTATAATACAATCATGACAATGGACAGCAAAATTGAAATATAATAACAAAAAATTTTGGTTCGCATAAATTTAAGATACCAGCATGTCCTCATTTTATTCAAAATATTGATACGTAACAAAATTTCAGTAGTTTTGATACCTCCAGCTGACTTGTACAACAAAATTATTTGACCGCATTACCAAAACTGACCATATATGCACTTTAATTTGTAAATCTATATACCCGCATAGTAAATCAGCCATATTTTTTATGTCAGGATTCAATGTATAATACAATCATGACAATGGACAGCAATATTGCAATATAATAACAACAAATTTTTGTTCACATCAATTAAAGATACCAGCATGTCCTCATTTTATTCAAAATATTGATACGTAACAAAATTTCAGTAGATTTGATACCTCCAGTTGACTTGTACAACAAAATTATTTGACCGCATTACCAAAACTGACCATATATGCACTTTAATTTGTAAATCTATATACCCGCATAGTAAATCAGCCATATTTTTTATGTCAGGATTCAATGTATAATACAATCATGACAATGGACAGCAAAATTGCAATATAATAACAAAAAATTTTGGTTCGCATAAATTTAAGATACCAGCATGTCCTCATTTTATTCAAAATATTGATACGTAACAAAATTTCAGTAGTTTTGATACCTCCAGCTGACTTGTACAACAAAACTATTTGACCGCATTACCAAAACTGACCATATGTGCACTTTAATTTGTAAATCTATATACCCGCATTGTAAAACAGCCATATTTTTTATGTCAGGATTCAATGTATAATACAATAATGACAATGGACAGCAAAATTGCAATATAATAACAAAAAATTTTGGTTCGCATAAATTTAAGATACCAGCATGTCCTCATTTTATTTAAAATATTGATACGTAACAAAATTTCAGTAGTTTTGATACCTCCAGCTGACTTGTACAACAAAATTATTTGACCGCATTACCAAAACTGACCATATATGCACTTTAATTTGTAAATCTATATACCCGCATAGTAAATCAGCCATATTTTTTATATCAGGATTCAATGTATAATACAATCATGACAATGGACAGCAATATTGCAATACAATAACAACAAATTTTTGTTCACATCAATTTAGGACACCAGCATGTCCTCATTTTATTCAAAATATTGATACGTAACAAAATTTCAGTAGTTTTGATACCTCCAGTTGACTTGTACAACAAAATTATTTGACCGCATCCACCAAAACTGACCATATATGCACTTTAATTTGTAAATCTATATACCCACATAGTTAATCAGCCATATTTTTTTATGCCAGAATCAATGTATAAAACAATCATGACAATGGACAGCAAAATTGCAATATAATAACAACAAATTTTTGTTCACATAAATTTAGGATACCAGCATGTCCTCATTTTATTCAAAATATTGATACGTAACAAAATTTCAGTAGTTTTAATACCTCATGCTGACTTGGAAAACAAAACTAGATCATATGTGCACTTTTATTTACAAATCTATATACCCGCATACCATTGTACCGAGCGCCTTCATGTCTTCTCCTGGCGCTCCTGTTCACATTTTAGTAGGACTGTAAATGTACACGCAATCAATAATATTGGAAAACTATTAATGCAAAAAATATTCTGATTAAATTGAGAATGTCAGAATTTCATCTATTTATTCATTATAACAGTCAGATCATATATAGGAGTTCATGATGGTGTACGTGTAAAACAAAACTATTATGCCACATCATCAAAGTACCAACACTGACATGTTTGAATTCATTTTTACTATTTACAATGATTTAATAAAAAAAAGTATACGAGGTTCTCTTCTTGGAATCTATTATGTCGGTTGATTGATTTTGTTTATAGTTAAAC
The DNA here is from genome assembly GCF_965363235.1 of Mytilus galloprovincialis. NCBI lineage: Eukaryota > Metazoa > Mollusca > Bivalvia > Mytilida > Mytilidae > Mytilus > Mytilus galloprovincialis. Next base: position 4,492,662 of record NC_134850.1, on the reverse strand, counting down.
GTCAAGTGGAAACTATTTCATTAGAGTGCGCATTGAGTATAATTTTAGGATGTCCCATATAAATATCGGCAATGACAAATCTCTCGATAAATCTGACAAATTTGACGAGATTGTTGATAGTTTTACCACACCGTATGCTTACGGACACTGTACAATTTCTGTTAGAATATTTTGCGGGAAATAGAATAGTAAATCCAATGCAAACAAGTTGAATATCAATGAAATATCCATGCAAGTATAAATTTATGCATAAAGTAAAATTTAGGAAGGGACAGGTAAACAACGGGGAACGAAGTAACGTAGACAATGTTGCCGATATCCCGTGATATAAGAATATTGTTCCAATGCGTTGGATAACCTTTCTATCCGCCTTCTAATAAAACAAACTCTGTGTGATCATGGTGATCGTATAGCCATTTTTATTTATATAAGAATACAAGTATATCAAATAAAAGAGAGCATTTGTATAATATCTAGTAGAGTCTAGCGAGTAAATAATAAATAATATCTGTGGAAAAACAATGCGAACGTTGTTTACATATTTTAATCATGCGGAAAGCTCAAGGCTGATATGAAAACTCTTATAACGATAATCTGTCATAAGCAGACCTGTCCTCAGGTCTGGTCAATAGCAGACTTGTCCACAGGTCTGGTCAAAAGCAGACCTGTCCTCAGGTCTGGTCAGGAGCAGACCTGTCCACAGGTCTGGTCTGAGGCAGACCTGTCCTCAGGACTGGTCAAAAGCAGACTTGTCCACAGGTCTGGTCTGGGGCAGACCTGTCATCAGGACTGGTCAAAAGCAGACTTGTCCACAGGTCTGGTCTGGAGCAGACTTGTCGATAGGTCTGCAGCAGTCCTAAAAAAGCAGACCGTAGGTCTGGTCCACCAACGACGAAGTTAACGTGCTTGACTGCTTAAAAATTCTCAAGTTAACTTAGAAAGCAGTCAACAAGTTAACTCTAAGTTAACTTTTGTCAAGGTTAGGACCGCACCCATCTGTATAAGGAAATAATTCGTAAATATAACTCAATATGCAGACATCTTATACGTTCAGGTATTTCACATTCAATCTGTAATGATAATATTCTTTACAACGCACAAAAATGTCAGTATTCACCTCAAAAGCTAACAATAAATTTAAACAGACTTATTAAAAACGGAGATAGTTACGATGCTGTTGTCGGGTCATTAAAGATTGCATATGTTGGCTTTAATATTGATTCAATTATATGATCTTTGCATCGGAATTAAACTAATTTATTACAAAACCAGTTGTAGGCATGACACGGGTTATGTTCTGCTCATATATTTCATGATGATATAATACTAAACCCCTAACCGGTGGATTGTGCCTGATATTGAGATGATGTATACATGATCATTCAATCAGTGTAATTGAGGTGGGGAAATGGCATGTCAGTAACTGCTAGGAGTCTGTTGTGATTTATATATTATTGTCATTTTGTTTATTTTCTTTTGTTTCATATTCTGACATCGGACTCGAGCTTCTCTTAAATTGAGTTTTACTGAGCGAATTAGTGCGTTTGTTTTTATACATTGGCTAGAGGTATAGGCAGATGTTTACCATTTTTTTGCGTTTTGCCTTCAATGATGATAATTATAATAGATAATTACACCTTTTAATCACAAAAATGACCAGCAAAAAAAAATCTACTGACAAGTCAAATTTTGCCGATATAGGTATGAGAATGTCACTCTTTATAGGAGTGATTGCCTTTAAATGAGGATTCGTTGACACTCTATTGTGTTATGAGCAAAAACAAAAGAAGATAGAGAGAAACTTATCAAACTAAATGACCAACAAAACTTGGATTCTCGTCTGCAATGAGCCTTATTATTGTATGAATCTTAATTTTAGTTCATTCAATGTTTTGTAGTTTAGTATGACGTTCATTTTCACTGAACTAGTGCACATTTTTGTTTAAGGGCCTCTGGGTACGGGATTATCTCGCTTTTTTGAAGACCCACTGGTTGCCTTCGGCTGTTTTTATTCTACATTTTATTATAATATAAAAAAAAATAAACTTAAGTTGAATCATTTTGAGAATGAGTCATAAAAAGATGGTCAAGAAACACAAGCAGAGAGAATATATGTTGATAAAATATGATTTAAAATTAGTGTGAAATGAATTTGTATGTGCATCTCGAACTGATATATTCGAGATTTAACTTCGAAACACTTCGGCTACGTCTTATTCATTTCAGAAGCTTAATTATGTATTCTTCAAACGGCAGTTTCATAAAAGAGTTCATGTATGAACAGTTTTAACATTAGAAAAAAAAACATGACTATATTATGAAGGTAAAGGTCGATCAATAACATCATTTCAAATGCAATTACCCATGTACTACGACAAGGGTTTTTAAATTATTCTATTTTTGCGAGACACATTTTTGGGGGCTTTATTATGCCGTCTGTTGGCACACTAATGATAAATAGTAAAACACAATAGTTGGCCAAGTGACGTGTATAAAATATTATTAATCCTTTCGGTACGTGACTTGATGAAACTCATTTCATGTTAACTTAGAAAATAAGATAAACATTTAAACTAAGTAGACACTATGTTATGGTCTGTATTTATCTTTTATGGATTATATGTTAGACAAATCAATATATAAAATATCTTGGTCGGCCTTCAAATATTCAAAATGGAGGATTGACTAGATGTAACAAATGTTTAAAGATGATAAACATGTTCATTTACAATTTTCTTATGGTTTGTACATACGCATATACAAGAGTCTTATATTAAGTACTCGTTTTTATTAATTCAATACAGTTAAAACATTTTACTTTTAAACACAAATAAACGTATATAGTCAATAGAATCAACTGACATTTCAAAAATAAGTACAGACATACAGGGCATACGATGCAGTTACAGGGGGAGGTAATGACGTTGCTAACGTAAAATGTTATTTTTGCGACGTCAAACTATGACATATCGGGAAAAGATGCATTTTTCAACAGATTTTTATCATTCAAACTGATTTAATTTGAAAACGAGTGCATGAACCCCCATTTTTTAAAACGACATTTTGTTTCATTTTGCAGGGAGAATATATGGACCAAATTTTATAAAACTGTAAATAGTGCAATTTTTTTAATTTTGATAAATAGACAGCAAAATATTCCGTTTTTTTCTCAATTCATGACCATTTAATAAAAATGAGTTATTTCTGAACAAAAAATGCACAATTTTTTAGAATCTAATAAAATACAGAAATTACAAATTATTTAACAAAAAACAATTTGTGTTTATCTTTTATAACAAAAACAATTATGTCTTTCTTTCAAAAGGATAAATACGGCCGCAAATCCGAATTTTGAGCAAATATACAAAATTTCGACCTTATTTAACTCAAAAAGTAGCACATGAAGATACATTTTTTATTACATATTTGATTTAATCAGGTAAAAACTAGCCTATATGCAAATTTTCATCAACTTGTAAATACGGGATCAAAACTGTATCGTATGCCCTTAACAGTACAATTGACTTAAGATAACAATTTTATATTGTACGCAGTTGTGTTACAATTTCAAAAACCAAAGACAAAACGCCAGATTCAATTAGATATCAGTTTATAAAGATTGTACTGATATACGGACAATTTAATGATAAGAGTCGTGAATGTTTATAAAAAGGAAAAGATATAGACAACCGTGTAGTTTATAGCTAATCGGGGAAATTGTTATGGAGTATTGACATCAACTTCAGACGTTTTAATTATTGAATTTTCCGCACATGTGGGTTTGTTAGTGTACACATCCATGTCAATACAGTAACTTCGTTGGAATGTTGATTGTAAGAAGATCGGCCCTGTTTTAAATAACCTCGACCACTACTGAGATTCAAGAATATTCTATTGTCAAAGCATAATTTTTAAATTAGAAAAAAAACCTGATCATTCAGGATAATTTTATCAATAAGTGTCAACAATATTTTATTGATGTTCAATTCTCGTAATGCAATATACAATATACAAAAAGGTAAGATTAACCTAAACGGATTGCATGTATTAAAATGGAAGAAGACTAGTTGTATCGACACGGTAAGCCATTAAAATGATCACAATCAGAAAAGATATGTACACATTTGCCAATCCGTTTACATTTACTTCAGTACATACAAATGTAGCCACCCGCAAGGGTAACTGGGAAAAGAAATACGGTCAATCTCTATTGGTCTTTTCCGGTCTTGCCCGTAGATGGCTCATTGATTTTGAAGAACATGTATATATAAATGAGCTATACTTTATACAATTGGTTAATTGTCACTTAAAAGATTACAAGGTGAGAAGATTTTAGTTGATTTGCATGACATTATAGGACCAAATATTTACCTGTAGCTAAGGCTTGTATAGGTTTTGGACTTAGCCCTTAATATTTAATTTAACTGAACATATTTATAATGCTAATGTTAATCCTTCATAAGTTTGGCCCATCTTGTCTTTTTTTACTACTGTATACCCCTTTTTTAATAGTCAATTGGAGAAGTTTTTTTGCATTTTTATATTTGTAATTGTATACCATGCTGAAATTGGGACTCTTTTGATATATATAGATATAATTTCAAAATCTGCATTAGGAGAGAGTTGGTTTGATAACAAAGACATAGAAATAATGTCAAATATAAGGACCATTTATTGCTAAAAGTAAAGAAAAATTAAATTCAAGTTTTGAATGAAATACATTTGTAGTTTACTATCATAGAAAAACAAATGCCACCTGTTAAAATGGTTAAACTATTGATAAACATTTCCACTGAAACAGAGGATAACTTCATATATAGAATGATGTATGCGTCCTACCTCATTAATAATAAATAATTTCCTACACGTTTGTGTTAATTACTTAATCATTGTAGTACATGAATCACATTGCGTTTTATTCCCCATTCACATTGATGGTGTCTTCTGGCTATTCCTACATTATACTTTTTTACAGTATTTTACTATATTATGGCTTTAACGACATGGAAGATTATGGGAAGAACGTTTAATAGTAGATGTTGTTAGTGCAAAATATATTGTTTAAGTCATAAGTCTAATTAGGTTAAAGGTAACTTCATCTGCGGAATTTAAAGAAAAATCATTATTTAAATGAAATGTATCAACACAAGGTTGCTGGATTTATACGGGTTGATATGTTAGTCTTAATTGCATGATTTTTTCAAATAGTTGTTGTTGGCTTTGAAATTGCTGACAGTAACTGCGAGTACTCTCAGATCTGTAACCCCGCCACATTCTGCATGTGCTTGTCCAAATTCAATTGTTGCCGTTTTGTTGCTCTGTAATATTTTTGTTTTTATTCATTACTATTTGCATAAGTTAGGCCGTTAGTTTTCTCATTTGAATTGTTTTCATTTGTCATTTCTGGACCTTTTTAAGCTGATACATGAATGTTGCTCATTGTTGAAAGATGTACGATGACATAAAGTTATTTATGTCTGTGTCAATTTGTCTCTTTCGGGGAGTTGTCTTGTCTTCAATAATACCACATCTTCCTATTATTATATTCAAACAATGAAAACAAGGTTACAAAATAATTAACTTGCGACAATCTAATATGGAGATGCTGATTTTTTATTAAGACTTTATACTGTCCTGTGAATTTAATTTAGTGCAATTAATTACTGTGTTAATGATCTGTTTTAATGTCAATTTAGCGTACCTGTTGGTGCTTTGTTCAATGAATATGTAGTTTAACTCTAAATTTAGTATATGCAAGTAAATGATATCAATTAAAATATATAAATATATACAAATTGTAGCAATTGTTCTTGGAAACGAAGCACTAAATTTAGAGACAATATATATCAATGTTTTCACCTAAGTAATTTCAATTGCTTGTGAATAATATTTACACAAATTGTACAATGGAATTATTAAATAAAGTATAGTAATAGAAACTATTATGTTTCTTTAATTTTCACAAGATTTACCTGCATGGATTTACCTTAGTTCATTAGTTAAGTGTTGATAGAGATTTCCAATAAACTGACATACGTACCTAACTCGACGTACGCACGTAACGGGACCGGTTATTGCTAACCAATTAATTTTGTTAAATGCGTTACTCAGGTTTTAATTAAGTATTCCTAAACTATGATACCCATCCGTAATACATTTTATCAATATCAAATATTTCTAAGATGATGAAAAACGAAAGAAATCATTTTATGTATCACGTGATTATTGAGTTTCCCGCCTCAACTTCACTGTCATAACACCACGTATATATACGCATCTTTACCTATCATACGATTCATTTGAGTTGTCTTTCATGGTTTTGAACATGACTTTGTTTTTCCGTTATACTTTTGCAAAATTTAATGAACCTTTGATATTTGTATTGCTTTTGTTTGTCGTTATCAGATTAATGTCTCTTCTTCTTTTCGTTTTTTAATGTTTTATAATATTTAACTTCCGTGAGTATTTATTATAAGATCGATTTTTTCTAGCAATTTCAGAAAAAAATGAACTCTAAGTGTTAATCAGAATGCGTCTCTGTTAAAGTTGATAATTGGGATGGCATCATACTTTATTAAGCATCATTTTAAACGCTCGCTTCTTCTGCAGTTAATCTCCTTAATTTACGATCTCTGATTTTTTTTTTCGATAGGGAAAACATACGTCAACGGGAAGTGTATATTTAAAAAAATAATACAGGTCTTGTACTTTTTTAAATTTTAATAGTTGACATACACTTTTCTTTCAAATGAAAGTCAACGAACATTAAAAACAAAGAATATTGTAATTGAAAATAATGTATGTAAATACATGTACATATGTACATCAATTCGTTATATAGATTGTAATTTGGAAGGTGTACTTGATTCGCAACTGATAACTAACGATCCGCATTTAAACATTGACCACTGTGGATAGTAAACTATCAATTTATAGTACATAGTAATTGGCTAAAAAATATCCTGTCCCCAAGTATCTCTGATTAAAAATAAATAAAAATGCCAATTTACATAGTTGTTACATTTTTCAGTCTTTACGGGACTTTTCTTATACTCTAACTTGTCCAAATAGAAGTAGATTTTAAAGCTATTACGTATATTGATTAATTTTGCGGAAATTTTTAGTTTCCATTTTTGTTTCGGTTTTGGGGCAAGTGTGGGGTATATATATAAAAAAAAGTGACAACTATGCCACAGTTCCATGGACAGGATCACCAGTGAAGGTGTTACACGACTAAACAAAACATGGTAGCAGGCTGGCTGGTTTACTCGTAGAAAGACAAGTATGTCTTTATAGTGGTTACGCTCTCTTGTTACCTCAGCATATGAAAATGCGGCTCTAAGTGTTGGGCATGTTTAAAAAGGAATATGCATTTATCATTATCTTTTCATCATCCTTAATATATACTAGTATGTAATATTTGTCGCTGGATAAAAGACATACATAAATATGATCATCCTTATAAGTACTATAGCTTGAGGCTAAATCTCCGTCGTAAGTGCATGTAATATATATATATATATATATATAGCTTGAGGCTTCTTCGTCGTAAGTATTTTAACTTGAGGCTTAATTCCAATCTGAAATTTAAGCCAATTAATGTCGAGAAGTTATTTTACGCATGCATTTATATGCTACATAGCATTATAAATATCAAAGTTAAAGCCAATAGAGATCATACAAGTATGTTTAGCAAATGGTCATGTTACAATTAAAACAGTAAGAAAGGGCCGACTCGTGAGACTGAAACGAAGCATAAAACAGCAATTTCTGGTATTTCCAAATAAACTATGTATTGATCTGATAGTATCCAGAGCTGCTGAACACTATTTTAAAAACAACTACAACTTATAAATACAGAATAATTATCAAGTTTATAATACTGATCAATTATGTCGTACTGTTACAACATTGACCTAGTATGGATGTGCATGTCCCAAGTCAGGAGCCTGTAATTCAGTGCTTATCGTTTGTTGTTGTGTTTTCGTTAAAAAATTTTAACATTAATTTGGCAGTTAGTTTTCTCGTTTTAGGTGTTTTAAATTTGTCATTTTGAGGCTTCTTATAGCTGACGTTGTTGTATGGGCTTTGCTCATTGTTGAAAGCCGTACAGTGGTCTATAGTTGTTAAAAGTTCTGTGTCATTTGGACTCTTGTGAAGAGTTGAATCATTGGCAATCATACTACACCTTGGTTTTTGTACATATCACAGATTAAGTATACAAAATTCATAGACAGTCTAGAAAAGCGAGATCTTTCGTCATGTCAAAAAGCATAGTGTCTGTAGGGCCATTAGTGGTCATATCGTATAGCAGATCATATGTAGTTTCCATGTGTCCAATAGATTACACTTGAGTGTAAGAAGTATTTATCAAAGTCGAACGACAATCGTTTAAGTTTTTTCTTGCAATACAATTTGGGATTATGGCCGGATCCAAGACATTTGAAAGATGTTGTAGTTGTCGATAATTGAATTCATACTGACAAGCGGAGCGATGCGAAAAATAATGTGGACGATTATACGCTAAACATTTGTATATATATTGTGGAAACATGATTTTCCGCGATCGAAAAGGGGGGGGGGGGTACGCTCTCTATCCTGTATCTCAAATGCACGTTAAGGTATACATGGACATAGTACATTTGTATAGGTAAAGACGAAAAAGTACTATTGGTTAAATATATCAATGATATTAATTGCTGTCCACATCAAATTATCTTCAAGTAAATAATAAATAGTTGAGTACACCTTTTACATTCGGGTGTGTTGGAATCTTCTTTAAATGTTAAAACTTGTAAAAACAATCGCTTCGGAATTGATTATTTTAATATTTTCAAGCTAAATTTTGTCTTGGAAAATTTTAAAATTCATAATTGGTGAAGAATTAAAATATGGGTCAAGTGAAATGACAAGAAATGATGGGTGTATTTGATTACAAGTTTCTATCTTACTTATTCCATTATAACATTTGTGTCAATAAAATCGTTCAAAGTTTAATGACAAAATATTTAAAATAAAAAAAATAGTTAGGGTTGTTTTTTCTTAAAATATATTCCAGCAAACAATGCGTGTTCAAAGAGCAAAAAATGCATGCAGTGTATGCTCCCCTCCGTCGTGCTTCAATGCAATAGGACGAAATACGTTGAGTTAGGTCGGTTATGTGGAGTAAAGTCATTTTATTGGAAATCTCTATTACAACATAATCCTACATAAACCTCTAGTTTGCATAAAAATTCGGGGAACTCTATCATAAAATTTTACTATTTTACCCATAAAATTCAAAATGTAGGAATAGTTATCAAATGTACCAGGATTATAATTTAATACGCCAGACGCGCGTTTCGTCTACATAAGACTCATCAGTGACGCTCAGATCAAAACAGTTAAAATGCCAAACAAATACAAAGTTGAAGAGCATTGACGACCCAAAAATTCCTAAAAGTTGTGTCAAATACGGCTACGGTAATCTACTCCTGGGCGTAAGAAAATCCTTAGTTTTTCGAAAAATTAAAAGTTTTGTAAACAGAAAATTTATAGAAATGACCATATAATTGATATTCATGTCAACACCGAAGTGCTGACTACTGGGCTGGTGATACCCTCGGGGACGAAACGTCCACCAGCAGTGGCATCGACCCAGTGGTTTAAATAGTTATCAAATGTACCAGGATTATAATTTAATACGCCAGACGCGCGTTTCGTCTACATAAGACTCATCAGTGACGCTCAGATCAAAACAGTTAAAATGCCAAACAAATACAAAGTTGAAGAGCATTGACGACCCAAAAATTCCTAAAAGTTGTGTCAAATACGGCTACGGTAATCTACTCCTGGGCGTAAGAAAATCCTTAGTTTTTCGAAAAATTAAAAGTTTTGTAAACAGAAAATTTATAGAAATGACCATATAATTGATATTCATGTCAATAGCCAGAATAAACCCACATTGATATATTCTCCCAAGGCAATTCGAAATTATAAATAACACATGTGTGATGAACATTTATAAAATCAATCCTCTCTTTTCATGGTTTTCTCAAGTTGGCATGATACTATCTATGTTCTAGTTTTAGTGTAAATATATAGGTTACTTTCTCATTTGTTTCTCACAGTTTGGATATATGCATTTTACCTGAAATATTATAATAATGAGAAGTAACACCTTGGTCATACTGCATGTAATTTAAAAAAAAACCACACAACTTTATATATACATGTTGATGTATGAATAAATTGAAAATTTTCAACTTTACACATACATAAATATATCCTTATCATTTAAATCAGTAATCAACATGTATATGTAAAGCTGTGTGTTAAATAATATTTGTTTTTTAAATTAATTAATGATCATTATAATATTTCAAAAGATTGTGATCACGTGTATCGTCAATGATGGATGAAAATTCACTATCACTAAATCATCCTGTCAAAAAGACTTGTGAAATCAGGACCCAAGAAAATATCTGTATGATGAAACTGTTTGTAAAAAAATTAATGATTTACAGCTCGAAATTATTTTAAATCTCGATTGTTTTGAACAAAACTTAACTAATCATCTTTAAAAAGTGATATTCTTGTCATGTGTATAAAATCATAGCTTGAGTTTGAACTTATATACATAATTAATTTTGTTAAGTTGTAACGCCTTTAAATAACAAGTATTCAACCTAATTTAAATTACAATCATTAATGCAAACAGTTTATTTAATGAATTTATGTATATTTCAAATTTAGATTGATTTGACAAAACATGGAGTTTTGGCTAAACTACTGATTAAATTTATAAACCTAAGTGCTATCATTGGCTAATCATTGACAATGATACCACATCTTCTTATTTTTATACTGAAATTAATTATCTGTCTTGTTAATCCAATGTATGGCAAATTAATATCTTATTACATCATAAAGTCTGGTCAGATCCTGTAAGAAAACAGAGAACACATGAATAATTGAAAGGCTTTTTTGGCAAAATTTAATTAGGACAATTTATTCAAAAAATCATGATCAAGCAACTAAAATATACAATTTTAATTACAATGATATCTATATTTTATACAGTATAAACCTTTTATATATAAATACATTCTTATTGTTACTATATGATGAAGGTAGAAAAATCCCTTTCTCAAAACTTAAATACTTACTTAGCTAGCTTGCTACATTTATATAATGTGCAAACACCTCATAAATCTAAAATAAACTGACAAAGCCATGGCTAAAAATGAAAAGACAAACAATAGTACACATGACACAACATAGAAAACCAAATAATAAGCAATACGAACCCAACAAAAAACTAGGGGTGATCTCAGGTGCTAGGGTTAGCAGATCTTGCCCTACATGTGGCACCCGTAGTGTTACTCATGTTATAACAAACCCAGTAAATAGTCTAATTCGGTAGGTTACATTCATCATGTTCATGAAAGGGAAGGGTATTGTAGTTACGACGTAAGGAACATATCCGATATCATTTGTGAAACGGTTTATTCCATAACGGTCAACCAACTCGTGATGGCGTCCATAAAATTTACGAAGAGATGATTTCACCTTCACCATTTGGAACTCTTGATTTTATAGCTTCCTTGTGCATGTTGTGAGCAACAACTCCCTCTATCAAGAAAATCATGATAGGAAATGCAAGCACGGGAAAATCGTATCAATTGGGAGATATATACCCCGTATGTAGGTGCTGCTGGGATTATTTATATTCATTTTGACAAACATTTCCACGCCATGAAATTTTTTATACAATATGTTATATTTTTACATCAATAAATTGTTCATTCATACCTTTTATGTCTATACAAGTTTCCATGAAATAAAGTATCAATAAAGTAAATACCGTTAAAGGTTTGTCTCATATACATGTCTGATAAGACAAATCAGTAAATATTTTATGTACATATTGCATTTACTTTTTCTGACATCAAATGGCAACTTATTGTATGTGAATTGAATTCAAAGACTTTACAAGTAGTGTAATATAACTGAATCCAATATTATTCGACTTAAAAAAGAACGAACACTTAGAGATCAGTCAGATTATAAAATAAATAGGGTCAAGTTGGATTTCAACAACCTCCCCCTTCTTATCGAAAAAGAAAATATAGCACCTAACATTAACATATTTTAAGAGATCGTATGAAGACAAACATAAGTTAAGTGATATTGTACTTACATTTGAATGCTCATGATTGTGTATGAGTCTTGTTTCCTGTCAGAAAAATCATAGAATCGTGTCAAGACCTGGGAAAAAGTTGACTCGCAATTGTTTGTTTTGATGCCTTTTCGAGCTTTGAGTGTAAGAATAAATGTGACGCCAACCAATTGAATCGACATCAATGACATCGCACTTAGATTACTGTTAAAAATTGAGGAGGACAGCATCAACATTACTGCGTTGTAGACTCGGATTGCAAGCATGGTTCAAGCTCTGGAACTATGGCTCCCTCAAGCAATGGAAACTGGTTTCCAAGTTGTTATGGTCACAGATTCTAAATGTGGCGTCAAACATGGCATATTTTTCAATTATTCTTCCATAACATTCTCAGTCTACAAAACATTCCTTAAATGCCTACTTCCAAGAAACTGCTATATTGATTTAATATGCGAACTCTGACGTTATTATTATGCAATATAGTTATGAACATCTATTATGATTGGTTGATATTAGCTGATATCTAATGAATAAATGGTTTCCTGCCCACTGTTTTGTGAGCAGATGTTTTTTTGTTTATAAACAGCAGCCATTGTTTTCACTCAATCTAGAATACATAAGAACATTTATAATATGTTACATGTATGCCCATTAAACGTTTATACACAATATGCAAGTTTTTGCATGTGTAAAACTGAAAATAATCAGTAATATTCAAAATTGACATCTGTGGATTGTTTTTTTATATTAAACTCAGTTATTTACTTAGAGCTATTCTAAAATTATTGGAGATAAGGTTGGATGGTTTGGGAAGTTGCATTACCTTATATTTTGTAATAATTAAACGTAAAATTGAAATTTATATTATGGGTTGCTGGTGGTCTAAACAAGTGTCACCGATGCCCTCAAATGTGGAACAGCTCTTAATTAATAACGAAATGTATATGTCTACATTCTTTTAAAAACAAATAAAGAAATAGTTACCATTGCAAACGTTAGAATGCCTCCATACTCGTATGATGTCTTTCTCAAATTCAAGATAGTTGAAGCTTGATAAAGATGGGATGTTCATGTCTGCTCTTTTAACTTTGAAATCTACAACCGATACTCTAAAAACATACTTTACAAATTTGGCAGTTGTTTATATCAGTGACAAGTCCGTGCCTACCTTTATCAATTCAGTAAGGGTCTTTCGTCCCTCTTTTTTTTTACCGATGTTCAATCTCAAAAGTCAGTCATTCTTTCGTAACACGGTTGTGTTTGCTTTAATTGTCTGTATATAAAATGTGAACATTTTCGAATCACTAAGATTTTTTTACCCTTGAATTTTCAATTAGTGGTTTGTAGGGAAACGTTTATCTTATAATTTAAGCATTATTTATCAAACTTTCAACAAAGTATGAGTCAATTGATTGATAACTTAGAAGGCAAAATATTCAGATTATTCGGAAATTGTAAGTACTAGTTGTTCTAACAAAAAAAAAAAACAGCTTTTGAACTAAAGACAAATCAAATTTAAGTTTACTTCTAGTTATAGAAGGTTTCATCAACTTTACTGCAAATTGTTTGGAATAACTGATAATAGTTCAATTTCCACCAATAATTAAGAGATTTTTTAATTGTTATTCTCATTTTTCCACTAATGTGAAAACCTGTCGTTTTATAAAGATTAACATTATAAACAAAGGTAAGCATATGTTTGATGTTTTTGTACACCCCACCCCTACCCCGTCCCAAAAGCAAAGTTTTTTGTGGTACATATACGAAGCAAAATGTTCGTCCGTCCGTCTGTTTGTCTGTAAGTCGATGTGCCTTGGAAGCTTGAATCCTAATCGACTATACGGATATTGATGAATAATACGTGTGTTTGAGAACGTGTAGAATACTATCTGATCAAGCTGATTATGTGCACCGTTCTACTTTTTCAGCTGGTGATGTGCACCGTTTTACCTTTTAGGGTGATGATGTGCACCGTTCTACTTTTTGGGCTGATGATGTGCACCGTTCTACCTTTTAAGCTGATGACGTGCACCGTTCTTCCTTTTAAGCTTGTGATGTGCACCGTTCTTCCTTTTAAGCTGGTGATGTGCACCGTTCTACCTTTTAAGCTGATGATGTGCACCGTTCTACTTTTTAAGCTTATGATGCGCATTAGGTATCATCATTCATAAGTTATCTTACCGTTCTAGTTTGAAGACTGATAATTTGCATTAGGGAACTTCCATTGTGACTTACCTCACCGTTTCAGTTTGAAGGGTGATGGTGGGCATTAGGGAATCTCCTACGTGAGTAGTCTCACCGTCGTAGTTTGAAGGCTGATGGTGTGCATTAGGGAATATCGTTCGCGTGTTCTCTCACCGTTCTACTTTGAAGGCTGATTGTGTGCATTAGGGCATATCATTCGCGTGTTCTCTCACTGTTCGTCTTTGAAGGCTGATTGTGTGCATTAGGGAATATTATTCGTGAGTTCTCTCACCGTTATGGTTTGAAGGCTGATGATGTGCATTAAGGAATATTCTTCGTGAGTTTTCTCACCGTTCTAGATTGAAGGCTGATGGTGTGCATTATGGAATATCATTATCGAGTTCTCTCACCGTTCTTCTTTGAAGGCCGATGGTGTGCATTAGGGAATATCATTTGAGAGTTGTCTCACCGTTCTAGATTTTAGTCTGATTATGTGCATTAGGGACTGTCCTTCGTGTTTTCTCTCACCGTTCTTATTTGAAGGCCGATGGTGTGCGTTAGCAAAAATCATTCGCGTGTTCTTTAAAAAACAAAAAAAATACTGTTTTCAAAAGTATAAATTATTCTTAATAATAAGGATGTTCTTATCTTAGGCAGAACACCCTAATCGTATTGGACATAACTGTTTTGGACTGTTGGTCCTCAGTGCTCTTCATCTTTGTACTTTTTTGGGGCTTTCGAATTTTTATTCATCAGAGCGTTTCTGATTGGTGATTATAATGATTATGGAAAAATAGAAAATTTAAATAAATAGAAGCTACATTTGAATTCATTCTTTTTTTCTCTCAATAACAACCTATTAAAAAAAAACTCTACATCGTTTGTATTTATCTGTCTCCTTTATCATGCCCTTGTAGGACTGCTATTGTTTTTCATAACCCCGTTTATAATGAGCTACAAACGTAAGAATCCTATGGGTCGTCTGGGTAATGGAAATCTTTTTTTTTAATTGAAAATATTTCAAATAAAATAACACAGTATCTTTAAATTATAACTTCCACTCTCCTCCTCTGATTTTAGGCCTAATTTTGGGGGTTTTGTTTTGGTTGTTCACGTGGTTAACACAACGCTTATCACTCTAATATCTACCTGTATGCCATAGACTCAAAATATCGAGCTTTACTGGTCATAGTGGACTCAATAATTTCATTCCCGATTACCAGCAGGGTGTCACGTGAACAGGGAGCTCCATGTTGATGCTCAATTGAAAAGAACGGGGTTCTCACGGGTTGTGTAAAATCAATTTTATCAGGTCTCCTGACTGTGACATTACACTCACTGGAATCTAAGTACCCTCTCTAAGTTGTCAATCTGGAGAGCTGCTTTGTGTATGTGTTCATCGCTCTGTTTTCCTGTTCTTACATGTATATATCAAATGATATTTAATAATAATGATCCAATTTAAACCCGATATTTTAATTTAATCCTACTGCATTATTAATCATTGTTAAATATGGCAGAACATTTGTATATACTGTTAGACAAAAATGTGTGAAGGAATTGCTTCCCTTAGTCAGTGGTAAGAGGTTGAGCTTAGGAAGATCTCCTTTAGCCTGATTAGTTTACATTCTGCCTTATAGAACAGAGGTCCAAGGTTCAAGTTCTGGCGATGACAATTAATTGTGTAATGAAAATCTGTCTCTTCGGTAAACTTGGTAAACTATAGTAGCTGTGTGTACTACTGTCTGTTTGGTAATATGGCTCTCGGGTAAACTACTGTGTGTATTGCTGTGTGTTTGTTTATATCACATTGGCTAGGCTTGAGATCTCACAATACTTGTTTAATCCCAATGCATTCATGCACCTGTCATAAGGCAGGAACCTCTAGCCTTTGTTAGTCGTGTATGTTTATACATGTATCACATTGGCTATGCTTGCGATCTAACAATTCTTATTTAATCCCACTGCATTCATGCACCTGTCCCAAGTCTGGAACCTCTAGCCTTTGTTAGCCGTGTATGTTTTTTTTAAATTTTTATTCATTTATATGTTTATTGCTGCTCTTTTGTTGGGTCTTGTCTCTTTCACGCCAACCCTGTAATCATGGTAACCATTCTTAATTTTATCACAATTTAAATGCTGGAACATGTACATATAGGTCTTCAAATTAAAAACAATCATTTGTGTTCAAATGACAGACAAATAATTGGAAAGAATATTTAAAATTCGATTTTTAATGTTTCAAAATTTACATAAACTATGCCTATTAACATGATTAAAGTGTATGCATCTTAATGATCATGATTATACATACACATTTAAAACTTATTATTTATAGTATAGTATATTAATATACATGATTATCCCATATGTTTCCTTACCTGCTAGTAGGTAGATATCCTTGTTCTTTTTGAGGTGTACACCAAAAGTCTGGTTCTCCCAATATGATTCCTTCTTAAGAGTCCCATTCATTGTGAGAGTTCACATTTTTATCTTTGAATCAGCTAGCTATTAATAGGTTATTAAAGAATATCAACTGAAAAATAATCATTGGTGTTACTTGACTCTTTAAAAAACATTACAGTCCTTCCAGAATTATAGGATGATACATTTTTTACATAATTTAGTATGCATGTAATATAATCACAAACAAAATAGGGTGGATTTTATTTTTCTGCTACAGTGACTTCATTTGTATGTTGCATCTTGTTTGTTTGTTATTGTATATGTTTTTATATTTGTTAAAAAATTCATTAAAGCTTAATGTTTAATATGTTTACCAAATATAATTATAGGCCGAATCAAAAATACAAATGTTTTTACATAATCATCTATAACATCTGTACATGTTTAAAAGTCTAACAATAATATGAGGCAGACATTAACTGCGAATGGGGACGAAGTCTATATGATTTTTTTTTTAAATCAAACATGTTAAAAAGAGAAACGGAAATACTGTCAACGTTTTCGATTTTGATTCTGTTGTTAGGGATTTTAGTTTGACGTTATTGAAGTTATGACGTCATATTCATGTTAACAAAGAAACGCTGTCATCAGGTAACGTTTTTTTTTATAACAAACAATTTTTAAAAATGAATTAGTGTTAATTTCCTTTCTTAGACTGATAAATATACATTTTATTCAAAGTCTCATGCAAACAAGACTGGAAACGGAAGAAGATTTCTGCACAGATCTGGAAATTCAAAAACGCGACAGAAAATTGACAGCTGAAGAATAAGATTGTCATGCATGATTATTTAATCTGTATCTAAATAAAATTAAAAAGCTAGTTTTCAAATAGAGTTATTCCTCTTTGTCCCAATTGTATTTTCTCATTGTGATCAGTTTGTATCGATTAAAAATTAAATGCTTTAAATTAAAAAAAAAAATTTTTCAATTCGTTACAACTTATTTTGATTTGATTAAACATATTAAAGAAATTAATTGAGTTAAAAAGAATATTTTACCATTCGTTAAATTGTACTATTTGGGGGGCTACCGTTTTCTTTTTAGGCAGGTATTTGTAACAATTAATGATTTGCTAACACAATACCCCTTTGCTAATTATTAGGAAAACAAACCTTTGCGTATATATTAACGTGTCAAAAAATATGCTTGAAACTTCTGGAGATCAATCTCTGTAGAAGTACCACATGTTTTTGTTTACAATAGACAATAGACAATAGACAATAGACAATATTTTATTAGCACAAACACATTTACATTAACTGGTTATGGCATACAAAATAAGGACAATAAACTGACAATAGTTAAATTGATAATAATTATATTAGAGTGACAGCGGTATTGACAGCGAAGAAGAAAAAGACTATAAGTATCAACAGTTAAGGGGGTTCGCGGGTCTAAATCATTTATATAGGATTTCTCAATATTTTTTTCTATAAATGAACTTTATCTTATAGTTAATAGAAAAAAAAAATAAAAAAAAATGGGGTCACCGTTCATTTGCGCTCACAATCTGCCTTCGAAAGAAGCATACATCTTTGTAAAAGTGTTTTTTTTCCTGTTGAATTAATAGGAGAAATAAAGGTAATATCGAAATAAAAAAAGATTTTTTTTACAGAAATTGCTCAAATTTTACAATAATTTAGTTTAAGCAAAGCATATATCGAAATTATATTAAGAAATATAGGTCACCGATGAGTTAAAAGAGATATTTCAATTTTAAAGCCAAAACATGGCATTTTTCCACCAAAGGGAGATAATTTGGAACTTTTTAGATGATGTTTACATTTTAAAAGTCATCTGGGGCCAACACGAATTAATTTTTTTGATTTTTTTTTGTACCATATGATAAAGTAACAACTACAAATGGTAATAAATACAATTTGTAATGAAAAATAAATGTATATTTTTTTTCTGAATTTTTTATACCCTCGACCCTCCTTAACACATTATTAATGTTCATGAACAATTAAAAAAAGAACACACACAAAAATTCGGTTGCATATTAAAAGAAATACAAGTAATACAGATGTTCTCAATAGAAAAAATAAATCATTAATATACTTTATGGTGACTTTTATAATGAGTGGTAGACTGCTATTTAAAAGTACAGTCAAATGCTTCAGTGTTATAGTGGACTGCAATTTAATAAAATTAAAATTAAGATTTGTATTAATAGTTTTTATAAAGGTATCCCTCAATGATGTATAGCATGGACAGATTGAGAAGAAATGGTATTCATCCTCTATTTCTTGTCTGTTACAGGATAAGCAAATGCGTTTACTTCTTTCATTGTTGGTATAACGCCCTCTTTCAATTGCTAGGGAACGGGCACTTAGTTTAAATTTACTGAAAACTGATCGGTCAGTTTTGAGTTTACATATATCAATATATGGGGGCCTTTTCTAATTCGTTTAGTATTACAAAAGAAATTTAATTTTTCACATTTATTGATAAAACAATTCATAATTTGATAAGCCTGGTCATAGATTCTTTGTTGGATAGTATTTATGTGATATATTAAATTGATAGTATCACAAGTGAGATGACCAAAACCTAATTTATTTAACCAGTATTTTACAATGTTAACATGGTTAACCCATTGACTTGTTTTTCTCTACATTATTATATATTTTATGGACTAAAGTGTTAGGCGAGTTCACAATGTGGTTTAGAATTTTTATAGCTGAACTCTGAATTTTAAAGAACAAAGGGGTTCTGTGTGACTCAGTTAAACAGGCTACATTTGTTGTTTTGCACTGTACTCCTAAAATTTCTTTAATAACTGAAATATGTAATTGTTCAAATGGATCTGAATCTTTGAACACTTGGCTTACACCCCAAATTTCACTTCCATAAAGAGTTATTGGAACAACTAAAGTATCAAATAATTGTTCAAGCATACTGCAGGAAATATCTAAAGAGACGGGTTTTTTTTCATTTTAAACCAAGCCTTTCTTCCTTTTTCCATAAGATTTTTGTTTAATGACTTAAACTTCCTGAACAATTTATAGTCATTCCAAGGTAACAATAAGATTTAACAGTCTCAAGATATTCGTTTTCTACTTTAAAATAATTATAATGAGATTTTCCATTAGAATTGAATAATATAATTTTTGATTTTTGTTTGTTAACATCAAGTTTCCACAGGGAACACAATTTAGTTAACTCATTAAGTGCATTTTGTAGCCCTTCTTGGGTTTCAGACAATAGAATAATGTCATCTGCATATTATAATGATGTTAGTTTAATATCTCCTATAATAATTGGTTGAGTGTTTGCATGATCAAGGTCATTTACAAGGCCATTTAAATAAATATTAAACTAAGTGGGGCTAAGTACATCCCCTTGATTTACTCCACAATTTGATATAAATTCATGGCTAATACCATTTTGAAATTTAATGCTGCATTTGTTTTCATTATACATTGATTGGATGACATTAACAGGCTTGCCTGGAAGTCTGTTTTGAAGTAGGATGTAGAATAAACCCTCCCTCCAGACAGTATCAAAGGCTTTTCGCAGATCTATAAATGCTGCAAAAACTTTCTTTTTTTTAGTCTTATACAGTTGGTAGCAGACCAAGCATTACATGTAAACGGGCCGAAAAAGTTAATGCGTCGTTTACTAGCGTCAACTTTATGTAAATGCCGCGTTAACTCTGCGTTAACTCCGAAATTTTAGTAGACATAAAAAGTAAACGGGCGTTTACTTTTGCGTTTACCTCCCACGTTAACGCGAAAACGGCGCTTCTTCTAGTTTTGTAAAGAGTAAACGGGCGTTTACTTTCGCGTTTACTTCGCGTTAACGCGAAAAATGCGTGTCTTCTATTTTTGTAAAAAAAGTAAACGCACGTTTACTGTTTGTAGTAAACGCGCGGTAACGCAGATTGTCATCGTATCCTGGATACACTGAACTTACACATAACATGATAAGGTACATCAAAATAACCATCTGTCCATTTTCGATCGACATGTTGACGATTGCAGTTACATGTAATGATAATACACCTCTTTAATTAATTGATCGAAAATTAATCATTGCATATAAAAACAAAATGGATCTTTGTCCTGGAACTGCAAAACCTACAACACTTTCAGTTAACATTCGTGAAAGGAAAGTTGCATGGTATAAACTAGTCCGGCCATCAACAGTCTGCAGCCTTAAATACTAAATAAGAAGATGTGGTATGATTGCAAATAAGACAACTATCAACCAGAGACCAAATAACTTAGAAATTCACCGTACGAACTTCAACAAGAAGAAGAACTTTTAGTTTAGTCTTAGATGCATGATTTTTTTATTAGTTGTTAGTGGCTTTGAACTAGCTGTCAGATAACTGCGAGTACTCTCAGATCTGTTCATTGTGTCTTTTTGTGTCGGGATGTATAAGTACCGAGCCACGTCCACTTGTATTTTTGTCCATCTGATGAGCTAAGCCTTTTTCAACTGATTTTTATAGTTTGATCTTATGTTGTACTGTTATACCACTGTCCCAGGTTAGGGGGAGGGTTGGGATCCCGCTAACATGTTTAACCCCGCCACATTATTTATGTATGTGCCTGTCCAAAGTCAGGAGCCTGTAATTCAGTGCTTGTCGTTTGATTATGTGTTACATATTTGTTTTTCGTTCATTTTTTTTACATAAATAAGGCCGTTAGTTTTCTCGTTTAAATTGTTTTACATTGTCTTATCGGGGCCTATTATAGCTGACTATGCGGTATGGGCTTTGCTCATTGTTGAAGACCGTACGGTGACCTATAGTTGTTAATGTCTGTGTCATTTTGGTCTTTTGTGGATAGTTGTCTCATTGGCAATCATACCACATCTTCTTTTTTATATTAAACTACTACTAGTTATAGTTCAGATGTTAAAGCATAGTAAACGGGGTCGCCCCGATATTTCGACACCCCATTGGTCCGAAATTCCATTAATCCGACACCCCATCGGTCAGACATCCCATTATCCCAAGTATGTCTTTATTCAATCTACTTTTATTGTCCAGTGGCAGTCCAAGTGAATTTGACCTATTTTCAACCCGGATGGTTTATATTACAGGACCTACCTATTGCATTTATTGTTAAATTTCCTCGTCCTGAACATGAATGATATGATATATTCATATAATATTTAAAGAATAACATCATTAAGAATACAATTTTATTATCAAGACTTAAATTACGAAAGCTATTTTAAATCATATAACAACTAAAATATAATCTTTGAGAGTACAATATTATTATAATCATTTATGATATATACATGTAGCTCCTGTATTTTTTTCATATACATATATATACAACAAAAAAGCGGAGAACACTTTGATCAGCTGTATATGCACTCTAAATTAAAATCAGAATATTCTACATTTGTTCTTTGCTCAAAATAGATGTAGGAGATGTGAAAGAGTGCTAATAAAACATTTGATTTGACAATGAAGGAAAAATATTCCTTATCATCTAAAATTTACAAACTTAACACACTCTGTGTTCTCTTTGAATTTTTTTCCTTTACCTAATTCAATTTCCCAGGTATGGTCACTCACACGGAATTTGTACAGTACTAAAGATTTCTTAACTTAGCATTGTTTAGACGCCGATTTTGATTCAGAGACACGGAAACAAAACCTTTCAGTCTTGAGAAGTCTATACAGATGTACGACAGAGGTACACACTCACAGACATTTTAACAGACTTGCTATCGTATTTTCTCATTATATATACAAATCTATATATTAAAATGAGGGTCTGGAGGGGATCCTTCATTACTCTATTGTTTATATTTTTGTCTATTATTCTGTATTGTGTAAACCCAAATCCAAATCCTCATACATGGTTCTCTTGTTTTAATATAAAATATATGAAAAAGAAACATAAATATATAACATTAGTTTATTTTAGCTATGCATGTAAGTATTTTTCGATATCAGTTTGTAGTAGTCAGGCTTTCATGCAAACAAACTTGTCACAAGATGAACATCTGCGTGTTATATTTGTCGCTAAAATATATATGGTAGACCTTCGCAACAAGAAACAGTGTATTTATGTAAACTTTAAATTTTACATGAAATCCAAATGAACCTTCGCTAATGTTCAGGTTTTCTTTTATGGCCTATTTAAATCCTGATTTCATGGTTGTTTTTATTACTGTTTTTCGACTTGCATGTTTGTAGAATGACGGCCATACAAGTGAGAAGTATTCTGTGCATACATAAGTGCATATGACAATACTATTTAACTATATGTGAAAGATAATTGAAAGTAAACTGCTTCAGGTTATGATAGAAAGGAACGGAATGAATAAAATAAAACCGAAAACACAACTTGAATGAGCGTCGTGCATTAATTTGATTACGGGCATTCCACGTATCACGATAATGACCAGTTTTTCAAGAACTATTATGTTTATTTCATTGAAACCATGTTTTTGAAAATTCGCATAATTTCAAAATGCCTAAAGCAAACTCGATTAGTTGTATTATTTCTATGGCAAAGAGTGAAAACCAGTCGTAGTAATACTGCCATTCATTTTAGTGCATTTTTCAGTGTATAAATACTTAATTAAGTTTTCTATAATTTTATAATTAACGAAAACATATAATAAACAATTCAACAACTTAAATAAAACAAAAAATATATTGAAAACAGGAAAATGTTTTATTAAAGGGACATCTCTCTTCTAAACATACACTGTAGAAACCACGCCCCACCGGTCATTAACAGAGAAACCAAGCCCCAACGGTCATTATCAGACGGAAACCACGACCCACCGGTCATTATCGTGTAAAAGTTTGTTAACGACCGGTTTTCTGGTCCGTTTTGTTCTGTTAATGACCGATTGAATTTATTACTGCAGAATAATGACTGCCATGTGGCTCCTTTTTATCCAATAATAGAAGCGTATTCTTAACCAATATGAAATAATTCTACTGAAAAGTTTTTTTTAATGTTGTGGCTTAAAAGACAAAGACGTTAAATATTAAGTCAGTTTAACAAAATAAATAATTGAACAAACACACACGACGATTATTTTATCATAAACACAATTAGTTAACGCGAAAAGTAAACGCGCGTTTACTTTTAAGTGCATGTAAAAATACAATTGAAAAATCTGTAGTAAACGCGCGTTTCTTTTAAGTGCACGTAAAAATAAACTTGTGAAATCTGAAGTAAACGCCCGTTTACTACTGACTAAACCGACATAGAGTAAACGCGCGTTTACTCGAGTAGACATTAGAATTTTCCATTTTGACCGCGTTAACGTGAATGAAGTAAACGGGCGTTTACTAGTAAACGTGCAATTTAAAGTTAACTAACGAAATATGTGCACGCCGCGTTAACTTGCGTTTACTTTGTGTAATGCTTGGTCTGCACCCAACTGTATTTGTCTATAATTGACTTTAATGAGAAGATGTGATCTGCTGTTCTAGCTTTTTCTTTGACGCCAATCTGATTTTCACTTATCAAATTATTGGTGTTAATAAACTTCATAAGTCTAGTGTGTATAATTTTATTGAATAATTTTCCCAAATTAGAAGTCAATGAAATACTTCTATAATTAGAGGGGTCAAATTTATTCCCCTTTTTATGAATTAAAGTAATCAGACTTTTGTTCCATAATTTTGGGAAGCTGCCTTTCATAAATATACTAGGTTGAAAAGTTTTGATAGGAATTCTAATAATACTGGCATACCGCATGTAATCATTTCATTAGAAATTAAGTCCTCAGCTGATGATTTACCATTTTTAAGTGTTTTAACTTCATTTAAGATTTCAACTGGCTGAATTTGTTTATTAAATTCGTTGTCAGAGTTGCATGTATTTAGTGTATTTTTTATGGCTGTTAATTTTTCAATAATTATGTCATGGAATTCATTGTTTTCGATATAAGAAGTACTGTTCATTTTTTTTAAAGTAGTTTATAATAATTCTTGATTAAAATGGTTTTCCTCTTTTATTTCTGATAGAGAACTTAATTGTTAAGTGAATTCCAAAATGTCTTTGGGTCTTTTTTCATATTTAGTGAAATTTGGTCACAAAATTGATTTTTTATAGGATCTATTGTCTGGAAATTGATTTACAAGTAAACAGTATTTTTTAACTGTAGTATAGAGGTCATGATAAGAGTCTGCGAATCATGTTTTTTTATTTTTCTTAATAGGCCTATTCATGATTTTCTTTTGAACAAATTTAGTGGATAAAAGTGCTGTATCACATAAAATAGCGTTACATTTGTTTACAGCTGAATTAGAATCGATCTGCCTATCACTTACAAATTCATCTAGTCTTTGTTTTACATGTGAGTTTTGAATGTTTGTAGTATAGCAATCAATTGCTTTGTTATTCAAAAAAAATGTACCACGGAGAGGATCTAATTTTGTCCCTATATTTTTACATTTTTGAAAGCAAGTAAGTAAAGAACAACTGATGGGACAGTGATCTGATATTGGAGTAAAATCATTAACTTAAAAGTTTCAAATGCATTGTAATATATTAGAAAACACAAGTGTATAGTCTACAAGACTGGAACCAGTACATGTTATACATATGTACATTTGCCCATAGGGTCTCCAATAGTTCTTCCGTTCAGTATTATGAGGCCGGATTCTTTTGCAGATTTTGAATCAGTTTATTTCTTAAAATATGAGAATCAATTGAATACTCATTGTCTTTTGATTTTGGGAATTTTGCTTCATCAGAGATTACAAACTCAGGAAAGGTATTGGTATACATGTATGCATTAAAATAACCTTGAATTAAAATATCTCCGAGTTGACTCTAGTGCTCAATATTCCTTAGCAACTTTGAATAATTTTCATTTATATCTTTTGTACAACCAGAAGAATATTCTGGTGAAAAATATACTGTAGCCATAATAATATCATTCTGAAGATTAAAAAAACGTTTATCTAGTTTAACTCCTACAGCATTATTATGAGTACAAGTTAGTTTGGATATACCTTCATATATAGAACTCCTTAACTTCTTACATTCGACCGGAAGTAAGACAAGAACCTTTAGTGGTTCGCAGTTGGCCAATTAATTTATTTGTTGGTTTTTGGTTTTTGGTTTTTGGTTTTTTTTTGGGGGGAGGGTGCGCGTACCCGCATGTACGCATAGCCAAATATTGACTTCCGTAGCCAACTACGCGTACTGCAACCGATTATATAATTAAATGTCGGTTATTTCCCGACTTTGTGAATTCAGTGAAGATAATGGCAAATAATACTTTTTAATTTGTACATGTTGTATTTAATGTCATGATGAATTAGAAAAATAGAAATTAAATGTAAATGCACATTAACAGAATACAATATACTGAGTTTGAATAAATATATATATGTTAAAAAAAACTAGACGTGAGAAAGTGATTTTCTTATTAAAACCGAAACAGAAACAGAAAATTTAAAATATTTTTAAAAAAAGGACTATAAATAATTTTAAGGGTATATGTATATTTCCATTCATAATTCAAGATTTATTGCTTGCTACTTCAATTTCAGGTCTTCATATTTAGGTTAAAATGAAAATTAAGTGTTATGTATGATGAACTAAAAAGTAAAATCACAAAAATACTGATCTCCGAGGAAAATTCAAAACGGAAAGTCCCTAATCAAGGATTTGTATAGTAATACTATACAAATACTTGCCCTAAACAAATGGCAAAATCAAATGACAAAACACATCAAACGAATGGACAACAACTGTCATATTTCTGACTTGGTAAAGGCATTTTCAAAATCATTGAACCCCGTTTTTTGCCGATCAATGCCTTTGAATGGGGACATATATTTGGACCCCCCCCCCCCCAATTATCCTGGGTTCGGAACCCCCCTTTTTTGAATGGCTTGGTCCGCCCCTGGCACCTGACAACTGCATGGTTTTATAGCGCTAATTTATTTGAATCAATAATGTGTTACATAAATAAATGGACAATATAATTATAATTTATAATTACAGAAAAATATTCAAAAACTAACCAGGATCGTTTCTTCACCATGTATACGAAAGCCTATTTGGGACGTAGTAAAAATAAAATCGTCACATTAAACTTTTTTTGTCAAAGTCGAAATTTTGACATTTCAAATCTTAACTCGCTGTGAATATTTTTTTTTCTCACTTATTGTGAAATTTCAAGATTTTTATCATAAGCTCAGACACATACAATGTACTTGTGTACAAGAGGACATTATATACAAAAATATTAAGATAATACATAGCGAGAAAAGACACACGAAAAACAAATACATAGTATATTATTAAAGACAATTGGCATAATTAGATCAAGTATTTTATGATTTTCTTCACGAACATTAATAATTTCCTTTGAACTTGTACGTTACATATAGACAACGAGCCAGTAAATTTGTTCTTGCTTGGATTCATTACATAGAAATTTGGTATAAACTTTGATCTAAGAGCAGAAACATCAGCATTTACATGGAAACAATATATGAAACTCATCCCCTATTCCCTCATTACATAATGTACATATTCTATTTTCCCTGGCGATCCGCGCCGATCTACCCGTCTCAATAGGTAACTTCAAATTCGAGCATCGAAGTTAAGATATATAATATCTGTGACAGCGTCCTTTGGTAATAATCGCAATAGATACTGTTCAAAACCAAACTCGAGTTTGAATAAAGAAGAGAATTCACCCCTAGATGCATTATGTATCTGCGAGAACCAATGCTGATAGTACTGATCTGTTAATTGCTGTTTAACCATACTATTTAACCAACCAATATTTACAACTAATTGATCGTTTCATATAAAACTAAGACCTGTATCATCAAATATAGATTTAACATATTGAATCCATTTAAATTTGGTAGGATTAGTTACATGTAGTTTAATCATCAGTCTTAGAAGGATATTTGACAGTTTCCTCTCTGTTTTAATAGTTCTGCACCATAATGATGCCATCCTAAGTTTTATAGAGATATCTAACGGAACCCGACCTAATTCCCCGTAAACCATACAATTTGGTGTACTATTCCGAACACCAAGAATATTAGTACAGAATTGCAAATGCATTTTCCCAATACTCTGTTTATTTTTAAACCCCCAAACCTCTGATGAATATAATAATATAGGTGCGATTACAGCATCGAAGAGTTGTAAATAAATATCAATAGGCAATGATATATGTTTTATCTTCCTGTAGAGAGCAAACATTGCTTTTTGTACTTAATCAGACATCCTTTTTCTAGCAGTACAAAAATTACCGTTATAATTAAAAGGTATTCCTAAATAATTGTAAGAATCTACAACTTCTATATATATATATATAGCATTACCATATACAAAGTTGTCTCGTACCTTTTTTTACTAAACACAATATTTTTGGTTTATCTATATTAACTTGGAGTTTCCATATGTTACAGTATTGTTCAAAACATCGAGTGCATGTTGTAGTTCTTCCTTTAAAACTATCAGACATAATAACAGTGTCATATGCGTACAAAATTACAAAGATTTTAACTAATACTTGTAACAACTCTTCACAGTTTTTAGAAATATATTCTAAATCTTTTACATCATTTTCCACAAAAAAGTTCTCTAAATCATTTAAAAACACCTAAAACAAAAACGGTGATAAATTTTCACCCTGTCTAACACCAACACCACAGTTGATGAAAGTTGAACTTCGGTCACCATATCGAGCACATGTCTTTACATTTACCGATAATATATGAATATTAGGCGGGTACACGTAGCCTACAAAGTCCAATTGGCTACGCGTACTCCCATGCGGGTACGCGCAGACATTGCCTTTTTTTTGGCACCTCATCACAAAATGCTAGAAACACAAGATTTTAAAATAATATGAAGATATATGCACGAAACTTTCGATGCTTAACGTGCAGTGGCAAATATAACCATGCTTATGCAGGACGCTAGAGAACAAATCAAGTTAACAACGATATAAAACACATTATATATATAGTTAAACGTAACAGTATTATAACGTAGGATAACGAAACTAGAGATCTCAGGGATATATAGATTGGTAAAGAGGGCTCGCGGGTTTAATTCAATTTTTTTTCCTAATATATATATGATTTCGCTATATTTTTTATAAATGAACTTTATCATATCCTTAATAAAAAAGTGAAATAAAAAAAATGAAATCACCGTTCATTTAAGCTCACAATCTGCCTCCAAAAGAAGCATACTTTTTTGTTTATGTCCTTTTTTTTCTGTTGAACTATATAGGTAACATCGAAATGAAAACAGAACTTAATTACTTTATGTACAGCTTGTTGGAAAACGATAATAAAAAGTATAGGTCATCGATGAGTAAAAAAAGATATTTCAATGTTAAAGGTAAAAAATGGCATTTTTACATCAAAGGGAGATAATTTGGAGCTTTTTCAATAATATAAACATTTTAAAAGTCATCTGGTCCAAACCGAATTGATTCTTCTGGTTGAATATTGTACCATATCATAAAGTAATAACTTATAGTGTAATAAATAAAATTTATCATGAAAACGCAAGAAAAGTTTGTACCCCCGAGACTCCTTAAATTAAAACATAGATTTCGTGATATATACTACGTGATACTACATACATATGTAGTATAACATAGTTCTAAAAGTAAAGCGAAATAAGAGATCTACATTTGTATATCTCAATTAGATTGGTAGAAAAATAAATCCACTATGTTTATCATTTGCTAAATAACGGAAAAGCAAGGACCTAAGATTAATTAATAAGAATGTCCACTGGGGTAGGGGAAACAAATAAAAAACTGTGTTTAATTTTTCTTAATACCCCTCATTACTTTGCTGTCTTGAAAAGGTTCCCACAATTACTACAATTCACTTATAACTTGCACAAAAATTTATAGTATGGATTACTAGTATGTTATGAAACTATTGATACACATATTATATGATAACTTCTACACAACAGATAACTGAACTTGTACACACCATATACACAATACCAATAGTTTCTAACCTTTGGTCTCTGATGAAAACTCGTCTCATTGACAAGCATACATCTTATTTTTTGTATATTAATTAGCGAAGAATGAGAGGACACACCTTAGCTTCCACCTGCATGGGTTTTTTGATGATTACTCTGTCGTTTTTATTGTGATCATTTGATTACCAGTCCAATAATTTCATGATTACTTGATAATCTACGACTGTAGTTTTGATTTTTTTTTATATACAAATAATTAATGATTATGTGATTAAATTTTGCAATCCCGCTGCAATTGTTTGAACCTGTCAGGAATCTGATGTTCAGTGGTTGTCGTCTGTTTATGTGGTTCATAACTATATATATGTGTTTCTCGTTTTTCTTTTTATATATATGTATTAGACCGTTGGTTTTCTTGTTTGAATGCATGGTTTTTACATTAGTAATTTATGGGGCCCTTTATAGCTTGCTTTTTCGGTGTGAGCCAAAGCTCCGTGTTATACCTTGACCTATAATGGTTTACTTTTATAAATTGTGACTTGGATGGAGAGTTGTCTCATTGGCACTCATACCACATCTTCTTACATGTATATCTGTATACAATTTGTGATTACTTAGACATACCCACGAGTAGCTGCCGGAGTAGACAACAATCCTCGAGGTCAACATTTGGCTGTCAAAATGATTTCTGTGCAAAGAATCAACTTTCATTCTATGTAAAACTACGGATCAAAGCCTTAATATTAAAAACTACAAGTGTGAACACAGATCAATGTGGATAGTAATTATTGTCGAGCTTGCGAATTCTGTCACAAAAAGCTCGACATAGTAATAGCGATCTGGAAGCGGCGTTTACAAACTTCTTAAAAGATTAATATTTCAGAAGGTAAAGAACTGAATCTTCCATACTTTGTATACAGCTGCCTTCTATTACAAAGTTTCTGTCTGTCACACGTCTAAACCAAATGTTCATGATTCATTGACTACTAGAAAAAAAAATGTTTTGCATTCTTAATTTCTCTCTTATGAGTAACAGGGTAACATTATTTGGTATATGCAAAAAAAAAAGTTTTGACGTCAGACACACAAATCAATGAATGTGTATGTAGATAGATGTTTTTGTGTTCTGTTAAATTGTTACTTTTATAATTGTTATACGATGATGACTGATGTACCCATATTTTGACTATTTTATCTATTGTGTCTGTTTAGTTAACGTATCAATGTAAATATAACGGAATTTGATGAGACTGTCATCAACGTGAGAGGGTTAGCGCTATAAAACCAGGTTTAACCCACAATTTTCTACATTTGAAAATGCCTCTACAAAGTCAGAAATATGACAGTTCTTGTCCATTCGTTTTTGATGCGTTTTGTTATTTGATTTTGCTATGTGATTATGGACTTTCCGAATTGATTTTCCTCTAAGTTCAGTATGTTTGTGATTTTACTTTTTGCAAAGTCCATAGTGTCCGTTAAACAGTTTGATCTCGACCTCATTTCAAGTCCATATCTCAGATACTATAGCAACAGTATAGCAACAGGTCTACTATATTTGGGTATGGAATGATTGTAAGGTGTAAATGTCCAACTTAAAGATTTCTTTTGACCTTGACCTCAATGTCCGGGTTCAGTGGTTAAAGTAAAGTTTTTGTGTTTTGGACCGTTTTTCTAAGACTATATGCAATAGGTCAACTATATTTTGTGTATACAAAAATATTTAACGATATAGATGTCATTCCGGCATGTTTTGTTTGACATTGATCTCATTGTCACGGTTCATTGCCCAATGGTAATTTTCGGTTTTCAACGGTTCTGTTTTCTAATACTTTAAACAAGAGATCAGCCACATTGGGTGTATGGAATAATGTTTGGTGTATATATAAAAGAGAAGATGTGGTATGATTGCCAATGAGACAACTATCCACAAAAGACCAAAATGACACAGACATTAACAACTATAGGTCATCGTACGGCCTTCAACAATGAGCAAAGCCCACACCGCATACTCAGCTATAATAGGCCCCGATAAGACAATGTAAAACAATTCAAATAAGAAAACTAACGGCCTTATTTATGTAAAAAACAATGAACGAAAAACAAATATGTAACACATAAACAAACGTTAAACACTAAATTACAGGCTCCTGACTTGGGACAGGCAAATACATAAATAATGTGGAGGGGTTAAACATGTTAGCGGGATCCAAACCCTCCCCTAACCTGGGACAGTGGTATAACAGTACAACATAAGAACGAACTATACAAATCAGTTGAATGTCTGTCTGTTAATTATCATCTGACCATGACCAAATTTTCATTGTTCATTGATCAATCTTCAGTTTTCCTGGTTAAGTTATTTCTAAGATACATGCACTATATGCAATAAGTCAACTATATTTAAAGCATGTTATGATTATAAGGTGGACATGTCTGTCTGTATTTTTTTGTAATAATTTGATGTTAGCAAACCTTACACTATACACCAGGTAAGCCAACATGTTTGAAAATAATTTATTAAGAAGTCTTCCTACGATCTCAAGGACAAAAGTAATATAAATATTTAGGTTGTGAAAGTCTAAATAGCATTATGAATTATGATTTTCCATTGCCATTTCCTTTCTGTCTTATTTCTTTTAGTTTCATTCTTGCATTTCCATTATATATCTGGATTTCTGTCTTAAAATGAAAGACAACTCAAATGTATAACATGATTTTTTTTTTTTCATTTATTTACAAATTATTTGTTCTGTACCAAGAAATAAAAATACAGATACACAATTACTATATAGTCAAGTCATATTCCATCATGTATGCATTATGCAATATGCAACATGACTTTATGTGCTATTTTAACCTGTAATATATTACGATTATGAACAGATAAATTCATAACTGTCTGAACATTATTCAAAATATTTGCCGCTTGAAATTAAAAAAAAAACAATTCACCAATTATATTATTGTGTGTTGTTTAAGAAAAATAAGTCCTTTAATAAGTAATAATGGTTGTGTGATAGCCAATTTCATCAATGTCTGTTTAAAGTGTAAAAAAGCATTAAAATATTTTGTGTTAACACAGAAGCTTGTGGGGCCTTTATAACTACAAGATAACAA
Organism: Mytilus galloprovincialis; assembly: GCF_965363235.1. Classification (NCBI taxonomy): domain Eukaryota; kingdom Metazoa; phylum Mollusca; class Bivalvia; order Mytilida; family Mytilidae; genus Mytilus; species Mytilus galloprovincialis. Next base: position 4,459,797 of record NC_134850.1, on the reverse strand, counting down.
ACCTCTCTTTTCAAATGATAATTTGAAGAAGCACTTACAAGTCAGAAAAATCAAATACCAAACAAGAGTTAATGTGAAAATTATCAAAATATACAAATTTACTATTTATCAAAATGTGTAATAAGATGAGCTATTCTACAACTCTCCAGACAGGTAGGTTAGTGTAGAACGAATAGTAGACAACGAATTGGGAAAAGAAAACCTATCTAAACGATCCGGTTATGTGCCGGTCTTTATGATTATAATCTTTTGATAAGTTTTGGTATCCAGTATGAAGAAACAAGATTATCATCTCACTTTTTATACACAACAGAAAAACAAGAAAGGGGAAAAAAACATTGTTAGTGCTGATGATAACATAATTTAGTGAATTTCAGGATCAGCTGTTTATTTTTATTTTATTAGAATAGTGAGCACTTGAAGCGTTATATCTCAAGTGTTGTATATCAAATTGTTTTAAAATGTCATTTGATATTCCTAGCCTTAATCTACAAGTTATTGTCCTTATTCAATCAAGTGAATTCATTCACACTCTTTGTCACCTTGTATGTATTGACACAAATGTTGGCGCGTTTTATTGTTTCCATTGATCACCTGCAAAATCAAGGTTTAGAAAGTTGAAATTTCAAACATAATTCAGAAGCTTTATATGTAGTGTGTCCTTTGTGTGCAACACGACGGTTGCCACGTGTGGAGCAGGATCTGCTTACACTTCCGGAGCACCTTAGATCACCCCAGGTTTTGGTGGGGTTCGTGTTGCTTAGTCTTTAGCTATCTATGTTGTGTCTTCTGTACTTTTATTTCTCTGTTTGTCCTTTTATTTTTAGCCATGGCGATGTCAGTTAATTTTCTATCTATGAGTTTGACTCTCCCTCTGGTATATTTTTCTCTTATTTATTAATCTTAGATTTGTTTAATGTTTTTCTTTTTAGGTGGCATATATTATAAATGAAGAACAAACATCATGAACATGTTGATCCTACTGACTCTCCTTCAGGTATGTATAATTTATATCTGACACATATGTTTAATTTTCTGTATCTCCGTCTTGTTTCGGGTTAATGAGTATGGTTAAAGAAGTGGACCACACGGTTGTGACATTAATATTTAACTTTGTAGAAATCGAAATTTTAATGTAGTAGAAAAAGAATGGATATGGAAAACCCACGATTCTCTGAAGACAACCAATCCGTACAACACAGTAAAAAAAAATAAAAAAAGCAACCGAACACCGCCTTTATTGTTGTTCGTCTCCAGGTCACAGTGAGGTCTTCAAATGGAGCAAAAGCAAAAACACTATCACTTCAATGCCCATTTAAGACACCGCTAGCAACGGTAAGCAGTTTTTTTTTGCTAGCTAACGATCACCAGATGCGTATTTGGACAGGAACCCGTCTGTTTCGTGAAAACGGGTTCTTTTCTAGAGGTGTCATGAATCATAGGAGAATGTCGCTGTTCTGCTTGCAGATAATTCTTGAGTTGTTTATTATTTATGCTGCTTTAGGTTGCTCTGGTCGAGTATGTTTTTACTTCATTTGAAATTGTTTATACTGTTCACACTTTATACAACTGTTCCCCATTACAAACTAACAGAACTATTGAAAGGGTTGGTCCTACCTTTCTCATAAAAAAAAACAGTAGCCAAAGAAGTTGGAATTATTTTTAACCTTACTTTCTGCTATAAAGGTGATGTTCTATCACTAAATAATTCAAAGTTTAATGACTATGTAAAACGTATCTATACCATCATCGAATTTGAGATAAAGGATACAACAGATACAGTTAGGTATACCTCAAATCTTTACTTACATAAAGACATTAAAAATCAAGTTCAGTTTTAAAAAAACCGACAACATAGATGATTCAGTTCCCAATTGCAAACTTTCATTTCTATGTAGCAGCATTCTAACAGCGTCTACATGCGGAGTATTTATTCCCCAGTTGATATAATGATTTAGGGCTTGTATTACCTATCATGATTTCCTTGATAAAAGGTTGCTACTCAGAATGAAGCCCTACAAAAAAGAGTTTCAAGTTAGGAAATTTAATTCATCCCTTTGTCAATTTTACCAGTTGGTTGACCGTATTAAATTATCCGTTTCACAAATGATCTGCTTATCCTTCCGCAGCCCATGCGATCATCCGAATTGTTTGCGGGGTTCCTGTTGCTCAGTCTTTTGTTTTATATGTTGTGTTTTGTGTACTATTGTTTAGCTGTTGGTATTTTTCTAGCAATGGTGTTGTCAGATTTTTTTATTACTGATGAGTTTGAATGTCCCTCTGGTATCTTCAACCTCTCTTTCAAAGTATGATCGAAAGCTGAGCCAGGAATCATATCTTGCATAGGAGAGATATAAACCTGAATGTAAAATACTTTCCACAATGTTGTTACAGCAAAGTTTTAAAACACACTATCGTTCAATTTTGTATTTGATTTGGCCAACCAACATTATTGTCGAGTGATATCTAGACTCAGCGTGCGTCTTAATGTACAGTTTGATTTGGCCAAACAAATCTGATGAGTTGTTGACCAAACAAAGACCCATCGAAACAACATTTGATACAAACATTAAATACTTTTAGATATTAGGATGATTTATTGGCTCTCAATAATGACGACTTCAGTATGTATACTATAATTATGTTGTTGAACTTACTTTAGATAAAGCTTATACTAACAATGACCACTGCCCTTTTCTCGATCTTGATATCTATATCATATATCATTAACGGGAAGCTTAATACAAAAATTTATTATAAAAGAGATGATTTTTCATTTCCTATCGTTAATTATCCATTTTTAGATGGTGACGTACCCTTGTCACCATCTTATGGTGTTTATATATCTCAACTTGTACGATTCGCTCGTGTATGTAACAACGTATTAGATTTTAGCGAGAGAAATTTATGTATTACTGAAAAATTATTACACAAGGGTTTTTGATATCACAAACTGGTCAAAACATTTACTTAATTTTATCACCGGTATAAGGAAATAATTCGTTAATATAACTCAACATGCAGACATCTTATACGTTCAGGCATTTCAACACCAATATTTTATGGTAATATTCTTTACAAAGCACAAAAATGTCAGTATTCATCTCAAAAGCTTAAAAAACCTTTAAACAGACTTATTAAGAAGGGATATAGTTACGATACTGTTGTCAGGTCTTTAAAGATTGCTTATTTTGGCTTTAATATTGATTCACTTATAGGGTCTTTGCATCGGAACTGAACACATTTATTTAAAAAAAACACAGTTATTGGCATGACACGGGTTATGTACTTCTCATATATTTTATGATAGTATGATACTAAACCCCTAACGAAGCAATTGTGCCTGATATTCATATGATGAGGACATAATCTTTCAATCAGTTTAATTGAGGTCTGGAGCTGGCATGTCAGTTAACTGCTAGTAGTCTGCTGTTATTTATGTATTATTGTCATTTTGTTTATTTTATTTTGTTACATCTTTTGACATCGAACTCGGACTTCTCTTGAACTGAATTTTAATGTACGTATTGTTATGCGTTTACTTTCTACATTGGCTAGAGGTATAGGGAGAGGGTTGAGATCTTATAAACATGTTTAACCCAGCCGCAATTTTGCGCCTGTCCCAGGTCAGGAGCCTCTGGCCTTTGTTAGTCTTGTATGCTTTTTAATTTTTGTTTCTTGTGTATAATTCGGAGTTTAGTATGACGTCCATTATCACTGTACTAGTATACATATTTTTAGGGGCCAGCTGAAGGACACCTACGGGTGCGGGAATTCTCGCTACATTGAAGACCCATTGGTGGCCTTCGGCTATTGTCTGCTCTATGGTCGGGTTGTTGTCGCTTTGACACATTCCCCATTTCATTTCTCAATTTTAACATTATTGTCGAGTGCTGTCTTAACTCAGCGTGTGTCTTAATATACTGTTTGATTTGTCTACCAACATGATTGTCGAGTGTTATCTAGACTCATCGTGTGTCTAAATATACAGTTTGATTTGGCCTACCAACATTATTCTCGGGTGCTGTCTAAACTCAGCGTGCGTCTTAATAGAGATTTCCAATAAAATGACTTTACTCCACATAACCGACCTAACTCAACGTATTTCGTCCTATTGCATTGAAGCACGACGGAGGGGAGCATACACTGCATGCATATTTTGCTCTTTGAACACGCATTGTTTGCTGGAATATATTTTAAGAAAAAACAACCCTAATTATTTTTTTTATTTTAAATATTTTGTCATTAAACTTTGAACGATTTTATTGACACACATGTTATAATGGAATAAGTAAGTTAGAAACTTGTAATCAAATACACCCATCATTTCTTGTCATTTCACTTGACCCATATTGTAATTCTTCACCAATTATGAATTTTAAAAATTTCTAAGACAAAATTTAGCATGAAAATATTAAAATAATCAATTCCGAAGCGAGAAGGTTGCCTTTTAATTGTTTTTACAAGTTTTAACATTTAAAGAAGATTCCAACACACCCGAATGTAAAAGGTGTACTCAACTATTTATAATTTACTTGAAGATAATTTGATGTGGACAGCAATTAGTATCATTGATATATTTAACCAATAGTACTTTTTCGTCTTTACCTATACAAATGTACTATGTCCATGTATACCTTAACGTGCATTTGAGATACAGGATAGAGAGCGCTGAAAATCATGTTTCAACAATATCTATACAAATTTTTAGCGTATAATCGTCCACATTATTTTTCGAATCGCTCCGCTTGTCAGTATGACTTCAATTATCGACAACTACAACATCTTTCAAATGTCTTGGATCCGGCCATAATCCCAAATTGTATTGCAAGAAAGAACTTAAACGATTGTCGTTCGACTTTGATAAATACTTCTTAAAACAACAATGTCTGAACATTAGGTATATCGCATGAGATTTAAGAGTTAAGACTACATACTGAATTAGATTTTTTCCGTGATTTATTAGCTCGCTGAACACAAAAATGTGACACTCACGTGTAATCTATTGGACACATGGAAACTACATATGATCTGCTATACGATATGATTACTAATGGCCCTACAGACACTATGCTTTTGACATGACGAAAGATCTCACTTTTCTTGACTGTCTATGAATTTTGTATACTTAATCTGTGATATGTACAAAAACCAAGGTGTTGTATGATTGCCAATGAGTCAACTCTTCACAAGAGTCCAAATGACACAGAACTTTTAACAACTATAGACCACTGTACGGCTTTCAACAATGAGCAAAGCCTATACAACAAAGTCAGCTATGAGAAGCCTCAAAATGACAAATTTAAAACACCTAAAATGAGAAAACTAACTGCCAAATTAATGAAATTTTTTTAACGAAAACACAACAACAAACGATAAGCACTGAATTACAGGCTCCTGACTTGGGACATGCACATCAATACTAGGTCAATGTTGTAACAGTACGACATAATTGAGCAGTATTATAAACTTGATAATTATTCTGTATTTATAAGTTGTAGTTGTTTTTAAAATAGTGTTCAGCAGCTCTGGATACTATCAGATCAATACATAGTTTATTTGGAAATACTAGAAATTGCTGTTTTTATGCTTCGTTTCAGTCTCACGAGTCAGCCCTGTCTTACTGTATTAATTGTAACATGACCATTTGCTAAACATACTTGTATGATCTCTATTTGCTTTAACTTTGATATTTATAATGCTATGTAGCATAGAAATGCATGCGTAAAATAACTTCTCGACATTAATTGGCTGAAATTTCAGATTGGAATTAAGCCTCAAGATAAAATACTTAAGACGAAAAAGCCTCAAGCTATATATATATATTACATGCACTTACGACAGAGATTTAGCCTCAAGCTATCACTACAAACTCCTCAGAGTCTGAATTGACCAGTTTTTGTGCTCGACCAGTAAAATCGAGCACACATTTTACTCGACTAGTCTCGACATTGTCTCGACTGTACTTAACTGTACTTAAGTGTACTCGACTAGGTCTCGACTTTACTTAATTAGTCTGATTCAGTACTTGATGATCTTTGTGTAGTCTGAAATGGTCTTGACCAAGGCTCGACCTGTCTCGACCTGTCTTGACTAGTCTCGACCTGTCTCGACTAGTCTCGACTCAGTCTCAACCAGTCTCGACCTGTCTCGACTAGTCTTGACCTTCACATTTAGTTTTGACTGGTGTAAATCAGCCCATCTAACTAAATTAAATATTGATCTTACAAAATTCAAGCTTATTAGGTAGTTTGATTTATTGCTGTGAAATGAAAGAATTTAATTTTACAATATGTAAAAATAAAAATTATTATATAAAAATTCAGATAGACATCTTTAATTTTTTTAATAACTTTTTCAAATCAACTTGGATTTTCATCAAACTATACAGCTATCTTACATATATATCAAGCTTACTGAATCCCATTTCATTTAGTTTTTTGTTGTATTGCTGTAAAATTTAAGAATTAAAGTAATCTTGGTATAAAAAGCTAGGATTTGCAATTCGGACAAAATAGAGATAGTACACTTTAATTTTTTTAATAACTTTTTCAAATCAACTTGGATTTTCATCAAACTATACAGCTATCTTACATATATATATATATATATATATATATATATATATCAAGCTTACTGAATCCCATTTCATTTAGTTTTTTGTTGTATTGCTGTAAAATTTAAGAATTAAAGTAATCTTGGTAAAAAACGCTAGGATTTGCAATTCGGACAAAATAGAGATAGTACACTTTAATTTTTTTAATAACTTTTTCAAATCAACGTGGATTTGCATAAAACTATGCAGATATCTTACATATATATCAAGCTTACTAGATTCCCATTTCATTAATTTTTTTGTTATATTGCTGTAAAATTTAAAAATAAAGTAATCTTGGTAAAAAAAAGCTGGGATTTGCAATTCGGACAAAATAGAGATAGTACACTTTAATTTGTTTAATAACTTTTTCAAATCAACTTGGATTTGCATCAAACTATGCAGCTATCTTACATATATATCAAGCTTACTGAACCCTATTTCATTTAGTTTTTTGTTGTATTGCTGTAAAATTTAAGAATTTAAGTAATCTTGGTAAAAAAAGCTAGGATTTTCAATTCGAACAAAATAGAGATAGTACACTTTAATTTTTTTAGTAACTTTTCCAAACCAACTTGGATTTTCATCAAACTATGCAGCTATCTTAAATGTATACTAAGCTTACTAAATCCCATGTCATTTTGTTTTTTGTTGTATTGCTGTCAAATTCAAGAATTAAATTAATCTAGGTCAAAAAAGCTAGAATTTGCAGTTCGAACAAAATAGAGATAGTACACTTTAATTTTTTTTTTTCTTTTTAAATTCAACTTGGATTTTATTGAAACTATATAGCTATCTTGGTGATGTATTCATCTTACTGAATCCCAGGTTGTTATAAAGTTTGTTGTATTGCTGTCAAATTTAAGAATTAATTTAATCTAGGTAAAAAAAGCTAGGATTTGCAGTTTTGACAAAATAGAGATGGTACACTTTAATTTTTTTCATAACTTTTTCAAATCAACTTAGATTTTCATCAAACTCTACAAATATCTTTGCAATATATTGATCTTACTGAATCATAGGTTGTTATTTTGTTTGGTGTATTTCTGTCAAATTTAAGAATTTAATTAACCTAGGTCAAAAAGCTACGATATTAGAAATATATCTTTTCTCATAATTTGGGAAAAAGTATATATAAAATAGTTATATAATTCCTTTAATGTTTTATTCCTTTTGATATACACTATATAAATATATCAAAAAGGGATGAAACATTAGAAATTATTAAAATAGTTCTTCTGATTGTGGTGATTTATAAAGCAATACCTTCTGCTTGGGGCAAACTTATTAAAAAGATCACATCTACCAGAGAGTTTTAAATTCTAAATAACATTCATTCAAAGTTGCAACATCCTGTTAAATCTAAATCGCAGGGCTTTTAATTCACTAGATAAGTAATACACGAGTTTAAGAAAAGTAGGGCTTTCTTTTTACCTGTAAAACTTACGTGTACTGATGTAATTAAATCATGTATAGTGCCATGTCATTAAATTTGACAAAAAAATATTTTAAAACTTCATAACAACCTGGGATTTAGTAAAATCACCAAGGTAGCTATATAGTTTTAATAAAATCCAAGTTGATATGAAAAACTTATTAAAAAACTTAAATTTAAGTGTACTATCTCTATTGTGTTCGAACTGCAAATTCTAGCTTTTTTGACCTAGATTAATTTAATTCTTAAATTTGACAGCAATACAACAAAAAACAAAATAACCTGGGAATCAGTAAGCTTAATATATATGTAAGATAGCTGCATAGTTTGATGCAAATCCAAGTTGATTTGAAAAAGTTATTAAAAAAATTAAAGTGTACTATCTCTATTTTGTCCGAATTGCAAATCCTAGCTTTTTATACCAAGATTACTTTAATTCTTAAATTTTACAGCAATACAACAAAAAACTAAATGAAATGGGATTCAGTAAGCTTGATACATATGTAAGATATCTGCATAGTTTGATGAAAATCCAAGTTGATTTGAAAAAGTTATTAAAAAAATTAAAGTGTACTATCTCTATTTTGTCCGAATTGCAAATCCTAGCTTTTTATACCAAGATTACTTTAATTTTTAAATTTTACAGCAATACAACAAAAAACTAAATGAAATGGAATTCAATAAGCTTGATATATTTGTAAGATAGCTGCATAGTTTGATGCAAATCCAAGTTGATTTAAAAAAGCTATTAAAAAAATTAAAGTGTACTATCTCTATTTTGTCCGAATTGCAAATCCTAGCTTTTATACCAAGATTACTTTAATTCTTAAATTTTACAGCAATACAACAAAAAACTAAATGAAATGGGATTCAGTAAGCTTGATATATATGTAAGATAGCTGCATAGTTTGATGCAAATCCAAGTTGATTTAAAAAAGCTATTAAAAAAATTAAAGTGTACTTTCTCTATTTTGTCCGAATTGCAAATCCTAGCTTTTTATACCAAGATTACTTTAATTCTTAAATTTTACAATGCAAATCCAAGTTGATTTGAAAAAGTTATTATAAAAATTAAAGTGTACTATCTCTATTTTGTCCGAAATGCAAATCCTAGCTTTTTTTACCAAGATTACTTTAATTCTTAAATTTTACAGCAATATAACAAAAAAACTAAATGAAATGGGATTCAATAAGCTTGATATATATGTAAGATAGCTGTATAGTTTGATGAAAATCCAAGTTGATTTGAAAAAGTTATTAAAAAAATTAAAGATGCCTATCTGAATTTTTATATATAATAATTTTTATTTTTACATATTGTAAAATTAAATTCTTTCATTTCACAGCAATAAATCAAACTACCTAATAAGCTTGAATTTTGTAAGATCAATATTTAAATTAGTTAGATGGGCTGATTTACACCAGTCAAAACTAAATTTGAAGGTCAAGACTAGTCGAGACCGGTCGAGACTAGTCAAGACAGGTCGAGACAGGTCGAGCCTTGGTCAAGACAATTTCAGACTACACAAAGATCATCAAGTACTGAATCAGACTAATTAAGTAAAGTCGAGACCTAGTCGAGTACACTTAAGTACAGTTAAGTACAGTCGAGACAATGTCGAGACTAGTCGAGTAAAATGTGTGCTCGATTTTACTGGTCGAGCACAAAAACTGGTCAATTCAGACTCTGAGGAGTTTGTAGTGTATAGTACTTATAAGGATGATCATATTTATGTATGTCTTTTATCCAGCGACAAATATTACATACTAGTATATATTAAGGATGAGGAAAAGATAATGATAAATGCATATCCCTTTTTAAACATGCCCAACACTAAGATCCACATTTCCATATGCTGAGCTAACAAGAGAGCGTAACCACTATAAATACACACTTGTCTTTCTACGAGTAAACCAGCCAGCCTGCTACTAGTCAATCCCATGTACAAATATATAATTATGAATATAAAATGTTTTGTTTAGTCGTGTAACACCTTCACTGGTGATCCTGTCCATGGAACTGTGGCATAGTTGTCACTTTTTTTATATATATATACCCCACACTTGCCCTAAAAGCGAAACAAAAATGGAAACTAAAAATTTCCGCAAAATTTATCAATATACGTAATAGCTTTAAAATCTACTTCTATTTGGACAAGTAAGAGTACAAGAAAAGTCTCGTAAAAACTTAGAATGTAACAACTATGTAAATTTGCATTTTCATTCATTTTTAATCAGAGATACTTGGGGACAGGATATTTTTAGCCAATTACTATGTACTATAAATTGATAGTTTACTATCCACAGTGGTCAATGTTTAAATGCGGATTGTTAGTTATCAGTTGCGAACCAAGTACACCTTCCAAATTACAATCTATATAACGAATTGATGTATATATGTACATGTATTTACATACATTATTTTCAATTACAATAGTCTTTGTTTTTAATGTTCGTTGACTTTCATTTTAAAGAAAAGTGTATGTCAATTATTAAAATTTAAAAAAGTACAAGACCTGTATAATTTTTTCAAATATACACTTCCCGTTGACGTATGTTTTTCCTATCGAAAAAAAAATCGGAGATGGTAAATTAAGGAGATTAACTGCAGAAGAAGCGAGCGTTTGAAATGATGCTTAATAAAGTATTATGCCATCCCAATTATCAACTTTAACAGAGATGCATTATGATTAACACTTTGAGTTCATTTTTTTTCAGAAATTGCTAAAAAAAATCGATCTTATAATAAATACTCACGGAAGTTAAATATTATAAAACATTAAAAAATGAAAAGAAGAAGAGACATTAATCTGATAACGACAAACAAAAGCAATACAAATATCAAATAATAAAAGGTTCATTAAATTTTGCAAAAGTATAACGGAAAAACAAAGTCATGGTCAAAAACATGAAAGACAACTCAAATGAATCGTATGATAGGTAAAGATGCGTATATATACGTGGTGTTATGACAGTGAAGTTGAGGCGGGAAACTCAATAATCACGTGATACATAAAAATCATGATTTCTTTCGTTTTTCATCATCTTAGAAATATTTGATATTGATAAAATGTATTACGGATGGGTATCATAGTTTAGGAATACTAAATTAAAACCTGAGTAACGCATTTAACAAAATTAATTGGTTAGCAATAACCGGTCCCGTTACGTGCGTACGTCGAGTCAGGTACGTATGTCAGTTTATTGGAAATCTCTATCATACAGTTTGTTTTGGCCTATCAACATTATTGTCAAGTGCCATCTAGACTCAGCGTGCGTCTTAGTATACAGTTTGATTTGCCTACCAAAATCATTATCGGGTGCTGTCTAAACTCAGCATGTGTCCTAATATACAGTTTATTTTGGCTTATCAACATTATTGGCGTGTGCTATCTAGACTCAGCGTGCGTCGTAATATACAGTTTGTTATGGCCTACCAACATTATTATCGGGTGCTATCTAGACTCAGCGTGCGTCTTAATGTACAGTTTGATTTAGCCTATCAATGTTATTTTCGAGTGCTATTTAGACTCAGCGTGCGTCTTAATATACAATTTTTTTTTTGGCCTACCAACATTATTGTCGAGTGCTATCTGGACTCAGCGTGCGTCTTAATATACTGTTTTATTTAGCCTAACTACATTATTGTCGAGTGCTGTATAAACTCAGCGGGCGTCTTACTATAGTTTGATTTAGCCTACCAACATCATTGTCGAGTGATATGTAGACTCAGTTTGCGTCTAAATATACAGTTTGATTTGGCCTACCAACAGTATTGTCGAGTGCTATCTAGACTCAGCATGCGTCTTAATATACAATTCGATTTGGCCTACAAACATTATTGTCGAGTGCTATCTATCTCAGCACGCGTCTAAATATACAGTTTTTTTCGGCCTATCAATATTATTTTCGAGTGTTATTTAGAATCAGCGTGCGTCTTAATATACAATTTGATTTGGCCAACCAACATTATTGTCGAGTGCTGATATTGTTGATGGGTTTTACGTGCGCACACACTATCGCCTATGTGCGTTTGTGTTGACAAAATACAATTTTAATAGAATAGTTGCTTGAATCATTGATGGATATACTTTTTTGTTGTAGATTGTATCCTCAAATGTAGCATACAACTTCACCTGTCCATCATCGGCACACTGGAAAATTCGGGCAAAATCCCTGTGTGAGCCAACAAGAAATTATACTTGCTTATTTGACGTAACTTTTAGAGTAAATGTATACAGAGAAAGATGTAGCAGACCTAGAATTTTAGCTGAAGGTATGCCTTTTTAATTATCTAAATATTTGTCTGTTAATAACAGTATGTAATTTAATTTAATTTTGAGCTTTATCAGAGTAAAAAATTCAAATATTATTTCAAATAATAACTGTATTTCCTAAATGTTAATACAAAAATTTGATAACCAATTGAAAAGAAAGTATCCTCAATTAAAAGTAGTCGTTCTTATTAAGTCTCCCAAACAAAGTTTGGAGACTTATCGTTTTTGCTCAGTTCTTATTATTTTTATTATTCTTCTTCTTCCTCTTCTTCCTCTTCTTCCGCCACTTTAAAAATGAACTTGTCCGCAACGTTTCTCCAAAACCGCTTGTCAGATTGACTTAGGATTTCATAAAATGGTAGACTAATATGTCTAGGTGAGCCATCAATCTTTCGTTTGTGAATTGGGGTCTATTAAGGGGTATTTTGGAGGGTAGAAAGGGGGAGGGGTTTACTATAGAACCCTATGGGATTTTATTTTCTAAAATTTTTAAATGAATATAACTTGAAAACTGTAAGTGATAGATGCATGCAGTCTTCAGAAATGATTATAGGACAATAAAACAAATCACTTGAAATATAGGGGGAGTCCCTGGGGATTCATCCCCACCCCCTTCAATTTGAGAATATGCTTTTATCTTGTAAACAGTCCAGATCCCCACCCCTAAACCATATATATTCTTGAATGGGACGATAAAACATATCAAATGAAATTAAAGGGTTGTCCCCGGGGGTTATCCCCACCCCGTTCAATTTGAGAATGTGTGCTATTATCTTGTAAACGGTCTAGATCCCCACCCCTAAACCATATATATTCTTGTAGGGGATAATAAAACAAATGAAATGAAATAAAAGGGAAGTCCCTAGGGGGTTACCCCACCCCCTCTAGTTTGAAAACTTGTAAACGGTCCAGATCCCCACCCCTAAACCATATATATTCTTGTATGGGACAATAAAGCTAATCAAATAAAATTAAAGGGAAGTTCCTTGGGGTCATATATATTCTTGTAGGGGACAATAAAACAAATCAAATGAAATAAAAAGGGAAGTCCCTAGGGGGTTACCCCAACCCCTCTCGTTTGAAAACTTGTAAACGGTCCAGATCCCCACCCCTAAACCATATATATTCTTGTATAGGACAATAAAGCTAATCAAATGAAATTAAAGGGAAGTTCCTTGGGGTCGCCCCACCCCGTTCAATTTGAGAATGTGCTATTATCTTGTAAACGGTCCAGATCCCCACCCCTAAACCATATATATTCTTGTAGGGGACAATAAAACAAATTAAATGAAATGTAGGTAAAGTCCCTGGGGGTCACTACTACCCCTCCTGTTTGAATACTTGTAAATGGTGGAGATCCCTACTCGTAAGCCATATATATTTTTGTATGGGACAAAAAATCAAATCAAATGAACATGGGACCATATAAATGGCGAGTTATGGGAGCTTTGTTTGGGAGACTTCGTAACAGCATCCTGTTACAATCACTTCTTGTTTATAACTGTATTGCATTATTGATAACAATAACTATGCTTTGTACCTGAAATAGGATGTGACAAATGCAGCGAAATATAACTTATGATTTATTATTAAGTATTAGGCACGTTTTATATTTAATTTGCAGGTTATAAATACGTCTTTCAGCCAAACTTGAACAGAGCAACTTGCAGTGCAATTAGATATCAGCCTTTCATTTTTGACACAAATGGGTACAGTGACTGCACCTATCAAAAATCATTTTGCAGCAGCTTAGGTCAGGAGACGTATGAAATTGGCAACACTTCGGTCGACAGATTATGTACTTGTAATACTAATAAAGGATATTCGTTTTTGAGCAGCTCAAAACAATTATGTAATTGTAATCCTTTAACTGAAGATTGTTCCTGCTATCTCGGAATAAATCAATCCAACAAAACAGATAGGATGAAAGGTAACATGGTTTTTTGTACGTAATAAGTTCTATCAAAACTGTATTCACCTTGTTTGTCAAGATGCACATTGTTTAATGGAATTAAGTTATTGATATTTTTGTTACTTTACATCTAACGGGTCTGTTCTATTGATGGAACTGATGGATGTTTAGTCCCATTTCATATATATTTAGCCTTAAAGTCATCACTTTTGTGTACTATCAATAAGCATTGATACGTTACTTGTAGGTTATTTAATATTTATTACATATTTATCATTTTTAGAGAAACATTCGTCAGATTTAAAGTAAAGTATCTTTCTCGACCCAATTTGTTATGTATCATGGTCAGTTTTATGGAATTTATGCAAAACCCCTACTGGCTTGGGACTCATTAAAGCTTGACATAATGTACAGACTCCTGTTTATTGTTGGAGTCATCATGTTGCCTTCTTTCTGACATGTCTGTGTCTGGTTTAAGTGTGTTGGGACGCTCTAAAGCTTGACATAATGTACAGACTCCTGTTTATTGTTGGAGTCATCATGTTGCCTTCTTTCTGACATGTCTGTGTCTGGTTTAAGCCTGATTAACATTTACACAATTATTTGTTAAGAAACGTTCATGTTGCACACACATTTAAAAAATAATAAAATCTTAAACTAAAGTAAATCTTGTATATGTTTATAACCAACACACTGTTATAGTGTAATGAAAACATTGAATAACTTTGATAACACGCTGGTTATCAAGATTCCGGCCATTAAAACTGACGAAGGCGATTTATAGGGATTTTTTTTTTATAAGATAACCAAACGTGTCAATTATATTTTTCAGATATCAAATGTTATGATGACGTGAACTTGACAAGAAGTCCTTACTTAGGAGATATGTAAGTTTTTTGTTAATTTCTCAAATTAAATTCATTTGTGTTGTCAATCTTTTTGTTCTGTAAATTAATTTGAATATACCTACACGTATTGTGTCTCTTTAAATTCATTTATAAAAACAACATACATCTAAGTTTTGCAGATTCTCGACTGAATGTGTATTCAAAAGTTTATGTGCTATATAACAATACCAAATAGATGAAGGTGAATCACTATGCTAACGACAAACAGATCATGAAGTAAACAAAAAATACTTCTGTATAATGCATTTAAATAATGACAGATTCTGCTAGCAGTTACTTTGATTTAGATAGTTGAACACTCCGTTATTATTTAAATCGCAATTTGTTTTTATGTTTTTTATTTAATATGTATAAAATAATGTATATGTTGTTTTTTTTCAGGTTCAATAATTCACGGACAATAAAGATCATCGAGTTTGACAACTTCAAATACAACCTTAACTATCCTACAAGTATGTTTAAACCTGATATATGAATGATTAATACACAATAATGAAGTACATTGTATTTTGAAGACAATATATTTGTTATCGTTTTGTGTTGCATTTTGTAGGAAAATCAACATAGCAATTGAACAAATATCTGTAAGCCTTATTAGGGCAATTGATGCAAAACTTTAAATACACAATGATGAATAGCCCTTGGATGAGGTCTAAAATGGTAATAATACACACGGATCAGTCGTTCAAAGTTTTCAAAATGTATAAATGGTAAATACGAATTTTGCCAAAATTTAGTGAATTTCTGAATAATGAATTATGATTCTGTCTAAATGATTTAGTAATAACCAATTGAATAAAATATTGCAAATAGTTGATACCCAACTGATACATTGGAGATAAAAGTAAATCAATCAGCATTACATAAGATTCAAGGAAAAATAACCATCAAAATACTTTCGATAAATAAGTTATGGTTTGTTCAAGTTTGTTCAAATTTGTTTTTCATAATTAAAAACATGTCAAAATAAAAATAAAACACTTCTTGTTTTCATTTCTTAGCATAAAAACATTTTTGTTTGATTTAAAATGGAGACAGGATTTCGAAATTGAATGACTGTTACATTCTCTTCATTTATGAAATCAGTTTAATCACCATTAATTGCAGGCAGCTAAAACAGTTGATGTATAACAACTCCTTTTATGCTTTTGAATCAATTGATCAGATCATAAGTTTAAATGTCAACCGTTATTTAAAAAAAAATACACTGATTCGTGCTACCCTTACATGTACGTACAAAAGTTAAACCTCAGCAGACATATTGACTGATTTATTATTGACTGGCTGCTTTTTAAATTAACTTAAAAAAAATTAGAGGAGATAAGCAAGTTAACTTGATGTATCTCTGTCATTTTTAGAAATTCTCAGACATTTTGGCTTTCCAATGGTTTATAAGTTCTGTTGACAAAAGTGATCTACACCTCCACAGATCGTCGTTTAATGCGTTTCTTATATCAAAGCTGACCTTTCATTATATACATGGAACCGTTTGTTTTATTTCCAAGTACAGCAAATTATACATAATAATGATTATCAATTTTCGATGAAAAAAACCATTAAAACGTTCATTTATTAAATACTATGTTTAAATTGACCTTAGATTCTAAAATCTGCATGATTAATATGATTTTACAAAATTAAGTCAATTTATCTTTTTCATAAAAGAGGGACGAAAGATACCAGAGGGACAGTCAAACTCTCAAATCCAAAATAAACTGACACCGCCATGGCTAAAAATGAAAAGGACAAACAGACAAACAATAGTACACATGACACAACATGGAAAACTAAAGAACAAACAACACGAACCAATTATGTTTTTCATAATTATTCCTAAATATTTTCTGTATACAATTACCTTAGTCGTCCAGGTAACAGACTTAGTGTCCCTGTTTACAAAATTAACCATCTATCCAGAGGCAATAGAATGCTTAACATTTTGTTCACTTTACACCTTGGATTTACAATATGTTTAAAAAAATATCCACGTTATGCTAGAACCATCTAACAATTCTATCTCTTAATTTCAATATATTAGATAAATTTTTAGGATACCCACACAAAGATGCACATTCATTAAAATACACAGTATAAAATATTATTAATGACATATTTTCGAAGGTATGCATACATTGAATATTCCTGTGTAATTACCTAACAGTATGTCCTGTTCAAAAAAAGGATTTATTATTCCTATGTTAGATTTCTAGGAGCTGGTTTAAGATTATAAGTGATGTACTACAACTAAAAAAAGTGTTGAGGGTTTCTATGTTGTTGTTATTTTGAAATTATTGCATTTTCCATTTGATATATTGTATCCACATACTTCTTCCCACTGTTATACCTATATGGAGTTATTTTCTTTCAAAACCATAGGTCATTATTTCTCAGAAACTATCCGGACGATACCATGTTTTAATGGAATATGCTTCAAGGCATACAATAATGACATGTGTGAGGTCTTTATATTCCTTGATAAAAATGCAATCTATAATTTACTTCAAAATTATATTCGTTTGATAGTTTTCTGTTGTCGATTTGGGAATTTATTTTTTAAAGTTTAATCGATGATAGGTTAAAGAAAATCGTCACTGCTCACATTTTAATTTTAGAAAACGTGAAGTTTTGTTAATTTATCGCTACAATACAGACACTTTCATGAAATAAAGCTAGATTTAACATTTTCGTGTGTATGATTTTTAAAATCTTATTGAGTCATACTGACTAGGTTGATTGGTTGTTGGTTGCTTAACATCCAGTGGCAGATATTTCATGCATATTAAGGGCGATACACACTAAAAAGGAAATCATCACCTATGTGTATTTATATTTGTCTTCATGTCAGTTCTTAACTTTTTTAAATTTATGTATACCATTTACTCTATCAAATACGCAACTATTTAAATAATAACATTCACGAAACTCACAAAAGGGGAGGGTGGGGAGGGTATATAATTATATACTGAATTTCTGTTTCAAAAATGTATTGCTATTCAAAACAAAATATTTCTGAATATTTCATTCGATTCAATTAAGATTGATAAAAAAATAACCATTTTTCCGCAGAAGAAATGTCATAACAAATGGAGAAAAAAAAACAAAGCCCCCTTTCCATAAACTAAGTAGGTACAATGAATTACTTACAATATGTCTTGTATTTGTCATCGACCGTTAACGAATGGTAACAATTCATTTGTGCCTTTCTTCATGCAGTTACAGTTATATGTTTGTTATGTTTTGATAATAATTTATAAGGTCTGTGTCTAGATTCACTAGTGAGTTTAATTCTACATTCTAAATGAGGGCGTATTAAAACCTGAACGATTAGAAAGGGATATCCCACTTTAGTATAGTCGGTAAAATTGGATGCTATATTTTAAAATATTTATGATTTTTTTGTTACGTTATATATAAGTCAAATAATGCATATTTAAGGTTTTTCTCGGGTTATCAGATTGCCCAAAGAAAGACCTTCCTACGGTCGGTCTTTCATTTGATCAATCCTGACACCTTAAACTGTGCTAAATATCTATAACTTAATTTGAGCTTTTGGAGATATATCTTTATTTGATAGCGTACTAATATATTTGAGTTTAAACTTGAGATTTTATTGGTTGGTTGCTTAAGTTCATAATCTAAAGGTCATTTGATATATTTGCCCATCCACTTTTCATTTTATGCCATCTTTCGACATCTTCTATCTTCCTGATTCACTTGTTTGTCCCATATACAATTCCAAATTATATTTTTTAGCTCTTTAGTATATTAATCCGGAATTCCTCGTTTTTCGATCTCGCAAGAACAGAAAAAAAGTATCATATTTTTAACTGTAAGTGTTTCACCTGTAAATATAAATTTCCTACTTCTCCAAACGTGAATACGATTTTTAACTTTATCTATTATTTTCTCCAAACACATCGTTATTTATTTGATAACCATGGCACACCCCTAATGTTTTAACATTACATGTAATCCATTTGATTTTATCAAATTTGAATCATTTTATTTTAGAAGCCCCTAAACGTAAGCCTTTTTATGTGTCTTAGCTTATTCTAGAACCAGAAGCTTTTTCGTTCAAAGACAAACTCTGTAAATTATAATTTCTAAAGATTTTTATTTTTATTGAATATCTGGGTGTCATCTGCAAACATACACAATTAAGTTTCAATAAAGTTCCCTCCCTCTCCTTATAATTTTAATCTTTCTATTTCGCACATGTAATAGGTTAAGCTTGTATCATATTTAGAAGAGGCGCTATTAGACACCCTTGCCTATCGGTACGAGTAATCGAAAAGTATTTGGATACAAATCCATCGGTTTTAATACACGAAGTAGCATTGTACAAAAGCATGTTTATTCTTTCTCTACATGCCCCTCTAATTTCAAATTTCTCCAGTACAAAATTTATCCATTCCCATTTAACACTGTCAAACGCTTTTTGTTGCTCCAAAAATAACATGTTTTGTTCTTCATCTTCGTTGTCAATATATTCTATAATGTCCTGAATCATTTGGTTAGACTCGCTTATATTTCTACCTTTAACAAACCATTTCTGATCTGTATGAATAATTTTAGGCAATACTATCGTAAGTCTTGCAGATAGAATATTTGCAATAGTTTTGTAATCACAATTTAGTAGAGGTGGTGGTCGCAATTTTTTTATATTTTCCCTTTCTCATCCTTTATATAGTATGGTTAAGTTAACTTATGTTGATAATTACTCAATATGGTATCATTGAAAATGTCTTGTAGTAAACTAAAGAAATTCGTCTTTTAGTATGTCTAGTATGAAATATAAAATTCTGATATTATACCATCTTTACCAGGTGATTTGTTCTGTTTAAGTAATATAAGTATCTTTTTTTCTCCTTCACATATATCTATATTTATATTTAACATTCCTATGTCTTCCTTACTTACCTTATCTATTATGAACTGACAAAGTTTTCGCCCGTTCTTTGTCCCAACCCTTCGTGGCAAAAATGTTAGTATACAATTGTATGTGTACATTCAATATAGAATCAATGTCGTAATTATACTCACCGTTTTTTTTTTATTTTACACGTTGTTATAATGTGTTCTGTTCATTTTTCTTTTCTAAATTGAACAAGTATTTGGTCGACTTCTCGGTCCATTTAGTCCTTGATATTATTTTTTTCAGAAACCGTTTTATTTGTATAATATTCCTTAATTTTATTTTCTATATCTAAAGATTTGTCGCTTGATTTATTTGATTCGTTCGATTGAAGTTTTAATTTTCCAAGATGTTTTTCTAAAGCAGTGACATAGTTTTGCTTTGATAATCATGATAATAAATAAACTCATCATAGATACCAGAACTAAATTTTATATATACGCCAGACGCGCGTTTCGTCTACAAAAGACTCATCAGTGACGCTCGAAACCAAAAAAGTTTAGAACAAAAAGCCAAATAAAGTACAAAGTTGAAGAGCATTGAGATCCAAAATTCCTAAAAGTGTTGCCAAATACGGCTAAGGTAAACGCTTTAGTGTTTGACTAATTTCCATGGTCAAAAATTTAATCTTTGATTTTGTTACATTCCACCACTCTTAAATGCTATTAAATCTTTACATGTAACTTAATGTTCCCAAAAAGTTTTAAATACATTTTAAAATTCATCTGTATTAATTGTATTTAGATTGATGATCAACATGCCCGGTCCTCTTTCGATATCATCTAATTTTAATTTTGAAGTCACCATGCCATGGTCACCAAAAAGGAAATGTGAATATACGCGTTTTAGAAATTTTGCAACTAAGAGATTTGGTACACACAAATATAATCTATTCGTGATTTTGAATTACCTCTTTGAAAACTATACCGTCTATTTGTTGTAAATTTAGATCTAAATATATCATCTTAACTTATATTAACCATACGTTTAATACGTCTGTTTGACCAGCTTTAATAAGTTTTCGATACGGACCAGCTGTATATACTTTCTGTCATACGGACTGACCATACAGACCAGCCATACGGTTTTAATTATTTAGTAAAAGTGTTACGAACTTACTTATTCTGAATTGAGCCTGTATTGATTCTCAGTTGACTGTATCGGTCCTCAGGAACTTATATACGGACCAATACAGAATTAGTAAGTTATTAACACTATTATAGTAATACAAGTTTTCCTATCAAAGTACGACTAATGATCAATTAAGTATTTTCAATAAAAAGAAGAAATGTTTGCACTCTGAATTAAATAGCGCCAAACATATAAAATAATGTATATAAATATTGTTGTCATTATTATTATTCGATCTATCCTGATATACTAAATCACATCATTTATGCTACAAGGGTATTTTCCAATATACAGAATAATATGGCCAGTGTTGATTGATTTTTGCAAACTTTTTTTTATATACACCATCCTAATTACAAAAATAAAGAACTACAAGGTATGCATTAATATCACGACTACAATTTTAACAGATTTTTTTGAGAAGAAAAGAAAATTTTGGCACTTAAATAAATAAAGTCGATAAGACTTTGCAGTCATAATATATCCTAAATTACTAAATATGCGTATTTATGAAACTGACATTTAATGATCATACAAAGAACAAATATGGTCAGTGTTGATTGAAGCAGACAAACATCAAAACCACATATTGTTTTTTTTTAATAATTAGAGGAACAGCTGGCACTTTAAATTAAAACTGAAATACTTTGAAAATAATTGTGTACCAATACTGCTTAAAGTACAAAATTGAATGACAAGACTTCATCGATATATGTAGTTGTGAAAATAAAAAAAGAATTTTTGAAATACTAAGGCTTTTCTACCTCAGGCATAGATTACCTTAGCTGGATTTGGCAAAACTTTTAGGAATTTTGGTCCTAAATGCTCTTCAATTTCGTACTTTATTTGGCCTTTTTAACTTTTTTGGATTCGAGCGTGACTGATGAGTCTTTTGTAGACGAAAAGCGCGTCTGGCGTATATACAAAATTTAGTCCTGGTTTCTATGGTGAGTTTATTTACTACCAATGTGTCGATGCCACTGCTGGTGGAGATTTATTACCCCGAGGGTATCATCAGCTCAGTAGTCAACACTTTTTGTGCTGACATGAATTATCATTGATATGGTTATATTTATAAATTATATGTTTACAAAATTTAGAATTTTTGAAATACTAATGCTTTTCTACCTCAGGCATAAATTACCTTAGCTGGATTTGGCAAAAACTTTAGGAATTTTGGTCCTCAATGCTCTTCAATTTCGTACTTTATTTGGCCTTTTTAACTTTTTTGGATTCGAGCGTCACTGATGAGTCTTTTGTAGACGAATCGCGTGTCTGGCGTATATACAAAATTTAGTCCTGATATTTATATATGATGAGTTTATTTACAACCACTGGGTCGATGCCACTGCTGGTGGAGATTTATTTTCCCCGAGAGTATCACCAGCCCAGTAGTCAGCACTTTTTGTGCTGACATGAATTACTATTGATACAGTGGAGATCACTTCTAACCTCTCATTAAATCTGTCAGGAAAACTGTTCTAGGACAGTACGTAGAACTGTCAGCCTAACACCTTTTAGTCAGTTCTAGCTAGAACAGTTTTAACCTAGAACTGATCCTGACAGTTCTTCCCTAGAACAGTTTTAGACAGTTCTAGCTAGAACTGACCAAATCTTTAGTCAATTCTACTTCTAGAACAGTTCTACGGTTATAATTGATTTCTAATTCTACGGCTAGAATTGATTTTTATAAATTCTACGGCCAGAATTGATTTATAAATTCTACGGCTAAAATTGATTTATAAATTCTACGGCTAGAGTTGATAAATAAGTTTTAAGAACTCTTTGCCTTAATACAAAGGCTTGGGTAAAATAGCGATTTAAATTATATAGAGTTTTGCTAGTTTGCCGGTTTTATTTCAGATTTATAATCGGCAAAAGAACATGTATGTGCCTGTTCCAAGTCAGGAGCATGTAATTCATTGATTTTATTTTGTTGATGTGTAACATAAATTATTTGTTTTTCTTTCATTTTTTGTATATAAATTAGGCCGTTAGTATTATGGGGAGGGGGGGCATTATTAATTGAATTATTTTACATTTGTTATTCTGGGAGTCAGGATGGCTCATTATCACATAACAAAATTATCGGACCTCATTAACCAAATGTAATATCTGTTTACGAGTACTTTTTATACCTCGGACGGACCAGTTTAACAAAAATGTTTTGACCGCATCAATCTAAACTGACATTATTTGCTCTTTCTTTCTGCAAATCTATACAGCTGCACAGTACTTCGGTTTTAATTTTAAGTCTAAAGGGACTGTAGTATACAAGTTACAGCAATATTGGAAAACAATTTTGTTCGCATCAATTTATAGTGCCAGCATGCAGGGGTAGATCCAGCCATTTTAAAAAGGCGGGGTGGGTGGTGTGTGTGTGGGGGGGGGGGGGGCGGGGGGGGGGGCAACCTATTCAAATGCATTGATCGTAAAAAAAAGTGGGATTCCAACGCCTTGGACCTCCTCCCCTTGATCCTCCAATGAGAATGTTCTCTTTTTATTCAAAATATTGAATCATAAACAAATATTTGTAGTTTTATACTTCAGACTGAGTCGTGTAATAAAACTTTTGACTGCATCAACCAAAACTTACCATATTTGCTTTTTTTTATGTAAATCTTTCTAGCTGCATAGTAATTCAGTTATAATTTGAGGTCAAGAGAGACTGTAGTATATAAATACCTGCAATATTGGAAATCAATGACCACAATTTTTTTTCCGCATCAATTGAGAGTGCCAGCATTTCCTATTTTTTATTCAAAGTATCGCATCAGAAACAAATATCAGTAGTTTTCATACCTCAGACTGACTAATGTAACAAAATTATTTGTCTGCATCAATCAATACTGCCCATATTTGACAGCATCAACCAAAACTGCCCATATTTGACCGCATCAACCAAAACTGACCATATTTTCTCTTTTTTATGTAACTCTTATAGTCACATAGTAAATCTGTAATATTTTTATGTAAGGATGGATTGTATAATCATGATAATACAAATGATAGAAATATTGGAACACAATGCTTAGTGCTACCTAATTTCGTTTGCATCAATTTAGAGTGCCAGTATGTCCTCTTTTAATTCAAAATATTGCATCATAAACAAATATCAGTAGTTTTCATACCTCAAACTGACTGGTATAACAAAATTATTTGTCTGCATCAACCAAAACTGACCATATTTGCACTTTATTATGTACATAATGTCAATCTTAATAGCCGCAATGTGAATCACTTATATTCTTATATCAGGATGGATTGTTTAACATGTTTAATATAAAAGAAAGCAATATTCATGATATTGGAAAAAAAAATATGCTCGCATCAGTTTATAGTGCCAGCATGTCCTCTTTTTAATCAAATTTTGAATCATAAACTTTTTTCAGTAGTTTTGATATCTCAGACTTATGAATATAACTAAATTAGTTGTCCGCATCAACCAAAACCATGAAAACTGACCATATTTGACAGCATCAACCAAAACTGACCCTATGTGACAGCATCAACCAAAACTGACCATATTTACACTTTATTATGTGAATCTTAATATATATATAGCCGCATAGTAAATCACTTATAGTTACATATCATGATGGATTGTATAGTTCCAATGACAGCAATATTGGAACACATTGGCTGAAAAAAAATTTCCACATCAATTTAAAGTATATGCAGACAAAATGCAGGTCAAGTTCAATAATGACGATTTTGAGTTTTACTGTTCAGGAGTTATGGTTCTTGAAAGATTGAAAAATGGTGTTTCCAGTGGTGTTCGTGCATTTTCTCATGAACCATTCAACCAAAGCTTTTGAAATTTTTATATGTTGTTACTGATGACAAAATAGAGGTCAAGTTCAATAATGACGATTTTGACTTTTACCGTTCAGGAGTTATGGTTCTTGAAATATCGTAAAATGGCGTTTCCATTCACGTTGTTGCATTTACTCATGAACCATTCAATCTAAGCTTTTCAAATTTTAATATGTTGATACTGTGACAATACTGTTTGATTGCCGATCGCCCGCCCGACGTACATCCCCAAATCAATAACCGACATTTTTGTCACAAAAATCCGGTTAAAAATGACACCAACTTTGGAACACAATACACCTTATTGCTAATCCTGGCTGACCCGGCCTCTCGAACTTTTGAAGCATACAACAATCACTTTTCCATTGTGGCGTCAAGATATTTAGTTTGATGACGTAAACATTTTACGTGAACCTGTGTGATATCCAGTAATGGCAGACAAATTGCGATAAGGTGTATTTATACCATATCTAAAAATCTAGCGCGCCGTTATTTCCTCTCTGTATCCATAATAAAGAACCGTCACTAAAGTGACTTTTTAAGTCAGTAGTTTGTGATGGGTTTTTTTTAAACAAAACTATTTTATGGCATCATCCAACACTCAGATGACTGATTCATATACTTTATTTTAAAATAAAAAGTACATGTATGGGAAGTTCTCTTCTTGGAATATTATACTCCGAAGGCAAAGAAAAATGCATGATTTTGTTTGTAGCCGAACGTCCAGGGGCAAATGTTTAACTCATGTTCAGATCGAGTATATTTTTCTGAGTTTCAGACTCCCAGATATCATTTATAATCGTTATGGATAAGTCTTTCTAAATTGACGAGATGGTGCAAATGTATGTAGTTTTTTTACGTTATGCAACACTTTTTTCATCAATATCCCATAATTCATCCACTGTACAATTTTCGTTTAAACATTTGTCAAAACAGAATCTTAAATTAATGTAAATTCAAGGCAAACAAGGTAAATATACGATTAAAATTCCATGAATTAAATGCACAGTTATATTTAGGAAGAGACCGTTAAAAACCGGTAACGAAGAAACGTAAACAATGATGTGTCCGTAAGCAATCTTACAAAATATTTCTCCGATGAGTTGGATAACCTTGTATTCACTTCGATATTTGTACATGTAACGTTTGATCAGTAAAAAATATAGAAAATCTGATTTTATATAGCAAAGTAATTGGAAGTGATTTATTTCTTCTAAATTCTAAAGTGCCCTAGCTTACTGCAGAGACGTCATTTAGAACTGTTCTTCAGTCCTGACTGAATTAGTCAGTTCTGCTAACAGTTCTACGGTTAGAACTGATTTGGACAGTTCTACCTAGAACTGATTTGACAGTTCTACCCTAGAACTGAACCTGACAGTTCTACCTAGAACTGATTTAGCTGGGTTTGGCAAAACTTTTAGGAATTTTGGTCCTCAATGCTCTTCAATTACGTACTTTATTTGGTCTTTTTAACTTTTTTGGATTCGAGCGTCACTGATGAGTCTTTTGTAGACGAAACGCGCGTCTGGCGTATATACAAAATTTAGTCCTGGTATCTATGATGAGTTTATTTACTACCACTGGGTCGATGCCACTGCTGGTGGGCATTTAATTCCCCGAGGGTATCAGCAGCCCAGTAGTCAGCACTTTTTGTGCTGACATGAATTATAATTGATATGGTTATATTTATAAATTATATGTTTACAAAATTTAGAATTTTTGAAATACTAAGGCTTTTCCACCTTAGGCATAGATTACCTTAGCTGGATTTTGCAAAACTTTTAGGAATTTTGGTCCTCAATGCTCTTCAATTTCGTACTTTATTTGGCCTTTTTAACTTTGTTGGATTCGAGCGTCACTGATGAGTCTTTTGTAGACGAAACGCGCGTCTGGCGTATATACAAAATTTAGTCCTGGTATCTATGATGAGTTTATTTGCATTACACTTTTGTTTGTTTTGAGAAGGATCTTAATGAATTTATTTTCATCTGAGTACAAAAAACAAAACAGAAAGTAGTTGTGAGTGCACATTTAGAATTTATTGACTGTCTGCTGAAATATCAGTAAAAAGAGTCGACAAGTATGTTATACACTATTAAGTCCAGCATAACGATCCTATCATCATCTGTGTATCTTTAACGGGAATATATGTGTTTTTTCGCAAAGTAAGATTGTTCATGACCCAAAAACACGGAAGACCAGAAAATAATCAGAAATATTTAATGGCTAATTAACCAAGGTTGTTAAATGTTGTTTTTTCGCAATTTTTGTCTTCATTACTCTTCCTATATATGCTAGAGAACTCGATTACCTGTTAGTTAAAGAGGGTGTCCATGGAAAAACCAGGAAGTGGATGGCACATGACATATTTTGATTTCAAAATTTTTTCATCTATTTCATATCACAAATTCATTCTTTCTCAAAGTTAAATTTGTTTTTTTTTTATTAACTGCAACAAATAAAGAGAAAAAAAGATACATAGAAAGCACTGATAATTCATTGAAAAAGGGAGAATAACTCTTAATTTTTTACACAATTTTGTTGCATTGTTAGTGAACTTTTAAAATCATTTTCTGAGCCATCCACTGTTGATTCAAAAATATATTTGACATATATATCCAATATATGTATGGTATAAACATTGCATTGGAACCAAAAATTCAGTGGGAAAAAAATATGTCGGGCAACCCATATCATAGGATTTGCCTGATATTTACTTGGACAGCCTCTAAAATAGTAAAACAATTTTATCACTAGGCTGTCAACACTCAGGATGTGAGTTCGAATCCGCACGTGGTAGTTGCGATCGTCTCTATTCTGTTTACTTTCCATACCGAAGCTCGGAGGTTTTCCTCGGGCACCCTTCCTCCAGTAATAAAAAGTAAGCGCCACGAAATAGCACAGTAGTGCAAAAAGTGGCATTAAACATGAATTGATCTTGATATGCTACATGCTTCTTTGTGAATTATCTTTAATTATACCTTCATTGCTGTTAACAGACAGTTTTAGGGCAAAATGCAATAAACACTACAGAATATAAAAAAACAAAAACACATGAAAGGTTACATTAAACAATGAGTATTTTAAACGTTTATGTTGCCCGTCAAAATTTTGTTCAATGATCGATATGCATGTGTAATTTGAATCCAACGTAGAACACAGATACATAATTAAAGTTTCAATTGAAAAATAGGTAATTATCAGAACTGTCAGTGTAAGTACCAAATCGTACTAATAAAACTACATCAATTCAAAATAAAGAGTAAAACTGTTGTCAGATATAACACACTTTCATAACAATTTTTTTATCTCGTATTATTGTAGATAAATATCGCATCAAAGCAGCCGCATCTATAGGGATATTGTTATTATCATACTGTAAGTATTTCACATTATATGAACAGATAAATTTAAGAATTCCGAACTTCATTTGTCTATTTTTCCATTCATGTTTTAGAACGGGTTCGGAAGGTGACTGTAAGAACTCTTTTTAAACGAAAAATTCTATATAGCACACATTTGGTTCTCAATTTTTTTACAATCTGTAGATTGAGAAAAAGCTTTGTGACTCATACTTTTCAAAGCTTAAACTAAACTTTATTTAACAAAGTCCTAAACAATAGTTAGTGTTTGTATCGTACTTTTATGTTACAATTTGATTCAATTATTAAAACTATGGTAAAATGGATAACTAGGATTCACCGGGAACTCAAGAATAACAAAAAAATACATCTCTGCGATGAAGAAGCTGTGCTAATTTATATGTATGCTGTTAATATACTCCTTTAAAAATATGAAAAGTCGAGCATTGCGTTTGAAGCGTTATTAACTGTGTAATGCCTTGCAATAATTCCAATTTAAAAAAACACGTATCAATTGTTTGATTCATGGGAAAACCTTACTTTACATGCATTTACAAAATTAATTTGAGCAAGTTCAAACATGGGACCCATTATTCTAAAAGATGTTTGGTCTTTGCTGCATAGTAATATAAACAATCGTGATAATCCATATAAAATTAAAAAAAGTATCGCGCACATCGATACTATATAAACAATCGTGATAATCCATATAAAATTAAAAAAGTATCGCGCACATCGATAGTCTATAAACAATCGTGATAATCCATATAAAATTAAAAAAGTATCGCGCACATCGATACTATATAAACAATCGTGATAATCCATATAAAATTAAAAAAGCATCGCGCACATCGATACTAAATAAACAATCGTGATATTCCATATACAATTAAAAAAGCATCGCGCACATCGATACTATATAAACAATCGTGATAATCCATATACAATTAAAAAAGCATCGCGCACATCGATACTATATAAACAATCGTGATAATCAATATACAATTAAAAAAGCATCGCGCACATCGATACTATATAAACAATCATCATAATACATATAAAATTAAAAAAGCATCGCGCACATCGATACTATATAAATATAGGAAGATGTGGTATTAATGTCAATGAGACAACTCTCCACTAGTTTCCGAACACTTAGAAGTCAAAAACTATAATTTACCGTACTGACTTCAACAATGAGCAAAACATGTACTGCGAATAAATAACAGTGTTAAATTTGCAAAGTGTTGGAATAGTTTATTTGAATGATCTATAAGTATTCCCAGATTATGTATATTTTTACGAATCCGGTAAACAACATCATCTAACAAATTGGACGTTTGTAATAAATTGTATGACTAAATTTTTAAACCAAATCTTTGAAAGAATTTGGTTAATGTTTATCGTAATTTTTTATAATGAAATCCTTGACTTAATTATTAACCAGTCAAACATAGCTTACGTTAATTGAAACCCACAACGTCATTACAGACACGGCCATACCAAACGAGTGTTGACACACTAGGACCGTAAGATGGTTCCAAAGTAACATCATCTTCCTAATCTTAATATTTAAACCTAGGAAAGAATATATAAAAAGGTTTAATAAGATAACTCTTGATTATTTAACTTACAAAAACAAAACCAGTGTGTGTTGTTGAATTAATCAATAGTAATGGGATTTACTGAGTTTGGCCATACACTGTGATTTATAACAACACAGGAACATGTCTGATATTAAAGAGAGACCTAATTGGTACCAAAAGAAATACATAAAACCTGTCAATAAACTTAGTTTTCGAAACGTACATAAATGTTGTATAGTAGATATGTTATAGCTATAGGTTGCACTTCTGTAAATATAGACAATGTAATTTCCCATAGGAACTCTCTTTGCGGCTAAAACTGTGCCACTGTTGCTATAAAGTTTCGTAAAAAATTATATCCTAGAATTGAAAGCTGATATGCACTACTGTTTTGTTCAAAGGTTTGAGAGAGCTGCATTTACAAAGTGCAACCTATAATCATATGATGACACCTCAAGTCAGTATATCTAGCATTCTTATCTTTTTCGTTTGAGTGGTAGTAAATACATTAACGAAAAGATCCAAACTACGATTGAATTCAATAGGAAGACTGTTGTGTAATAAGATTGTGTTGAAGTGTATTGTGCAGCGTTTTTGTTTAGTAGATCATTTCAAGCACTGTAATATTTCTTCTTTTTTTAACATTTGTTGGTTTTACACTATAATCTATTTGAATTTTAATATTTTGGCGTAAACGTATTCGTGTACATTGTGAATATATAATGCACATTCTCGTGATGTTTCAACGGAATAGCTTCCTCTTCTGCAAAATCGTATTGTATAAAAATAATTATTAACAATGTTTTCGTTAATTGCAAATCGTTTGACTGTAAAATATCGACCTCCGGTTTTAAAAGTTTTTTGTGGTGTCAGAATATAGCTTATCTGTCACTTATTTCACAGATATACACATGTTTTTCATTCCACTGATTAAAAAAACATATGGTTTTTATTCACTTCTACTTGCAAAAAATCGATAAATCAATATTTCCAGTTAACAAATTCTACTTCCGGTTTCAAATGACTCGTTACTCTTAATTATTCCAGAAATATATAGTTTTAGTTACATATACAACTCGTTAATACAATGCTACTTTTCGTTTGGCTTTTGTCGTGGTCACTTGTATCCCATCGTAATGCAAACAAATGCATCAGTAGTATACCGCTGATCGAAATGCATAAAT
Organism: Mytilus galloprovincialis; assembly: GCF_965363235.1. Taxonomy (NCBI): domain Eukaryota; kingdom Metazoa; phylum Mollusca; class Bivalvia; order Mytilida; family Mytilidae; genus Mytilus; species Mytilus galloprovincialis. Next base: position 4,428,676 of record NC_134850.1, on the reverse strand, counting down.
CGATTGAGAAAAAAACAAATCTGGGATACAAACTAAAATTGAGAGAAACACATCATATATAAGACGAGAACAACGACAAAACAGAAACAATAAAATGCAACACACACAGAAACGAACTATAATATAGCAATGGCCATTTTCCTGACTTGGTACAGGACATATCAAGGAAAAAATGGTGGATTGAACATGGTTTTGTGGCTAGCCAAACATTCCGCTTTTATGGCAATGTTAAATATATAAAATGACAAGGACTACAATACAAATAGATGGGAGAATATACAGTACAGAGAAACACACAAACAAACATTACAATAGAACATTACGACACGTAATAGTTATTAAAGATACCTGGCTTATAATTTAATACGTCAGACGCGTGTTTCGTCTACATAAGACTCATCAGTGACGATCAGGTCAAAATAGCAAAAAAAAAAAACCAAACAAACAAAGATGAAAGCATTGATGTCTAAAAGACATTAAGACTATACTATATTCAAGTTCGAAGTTATACCAAGGTCATAATCGTCGTCAAAATCGTATTTGACCTTGGACTTGAAATATATTTTAACATTCCATGCGAAAAACTATCAAATTGAACATTACCCTATGACAAAATTGTTACAGGGGGAATGTTGATGAAAAATACATGCATATTTTAGGGGCCAGCTGAAGGACACCTACGGGTGCGGGAATTCTCGCTACATTGAAGACCCATTGGTTGCCTTCGGCTGTTGTTTGCTCTATGGTCGGGTGGTTGTCGCTTTGACATATTCACCATTTCCTTTCTCAATTTTATGCATCTATTACTGTTTCTGAAAAAGCTAAAGTCAGGACATTGACCTCTATTGTCTTGCCTAAAAGTAAAAATCTTTAAGTCACCATTATTTGGGGTGTATAAGTATCTCATACAATCCAGAGGTTGTAAGTTTTGGAAATGGATTTGTCGGTTTCTTTTACGGTTGCGAAGATGTACTAATACCAATAAAACAGTGTAATAAAGATACCTCTGATCAACATGATCAAACACAAGTTCGGGAAAACGTTGTCATTTTTTATTGCGCATTTACTGTTAGATTTCATTTACCAAATATCTAAGGAACAACTTGCGAAATAACCAATACCCAACAAGAAATTTGGATGGAAGAAAATAAATAATCACATATTTATGCTTGGATACAATTGTTATAAATTCAAGTACAAACACTGTATTATTAAATCAGCATTGCATATTATATTATGTAAGATATAACAATTATGACAAACATATATTGGTCATTACATCAGACTTTACTAACCAGCAATAAACGACTTCTCTAATGAGTTAACGTACACACAACAGCATATAGTCACAAGAAATCTCAAATCCCAAAATTTTAAATAAAAAAATGGTTGACTTCTTGAATACGTAAGGAACTTTTAAAATGATGGTCAAATTCAACGACATGTGATGAGTATCTAAGCATCTTTTCGAACGCACTATCCGCTCAATTTGCCTACCTTCACCATATGTATGTAAACTTATGTTTCAGAAAGTGTATATACAATTTTAAGTATTAATTGGTGAACTACTTTCTGAAATACAATCACATTTACGAACTTCTATTCTAAACATGAAATTTTATCATTTTTACAGTCGCTGTGTGTATTATTTTTCATAAACTTATGACACGATGGATCCAATTTCGTAATAGTAAGTTAGTAATAAAGGCAACAGCAGTATACCAATGTTCAAAAGTCATAAATCGATTGAGAGAAAACAAATCCGGATTACAAACTAAAACCGAGCAAACCACATCAACTATAGGAGGAAAACAACATAACAACATAAACACTAAAGTGCAACAAAAACAAACGCCCACATACATATTCTCGAACTATTTGATAATAACTGCCATTTTTCTGACTTGGAACAGATCTTTTTAAGAAAACATGGTGGGTTGACCTTGGTTTTATGTCTAGTCAAACTTTCCGTTTATATGGCATTGTTAAAAAATATCGCTAAAATGAAAACAATACGTTTAAGAAATACATGTACAGTACAAAGAAAAGCAAGGACACTAAGCACAAAGAAACGCATACATAGATAATATAATTATAGTTTATTAGTAACAAGTTAACCGCAGAATAACAACACACATCTTCAATTAACGACAGCACAGGACTTCACAAACAGTGACGTATTGTTGTGATGTAAATATTATCTTGAAATTCATACAATTAAATGGAAAGAGATTGAACAATTACGCGTTGCAGTGAATATGAAAATACCAGGCGTCCGTCCGTCCGTCTGTGTGTACGTCAGTATGTCCGTTCTTGTTAACGCCCTCACAGGTATAATATCTTGCCACATTTACATAAAACTTATACTGTAGGTTAATATTAGCAATATCTCGGTCAAATTAGACATTGGTTTCCGATATACCTTCTTTTTTAAATAGTTTTGCCCCTTGCAAATATTATAGGTGGACATTGGAACTCTGTTCTTTTATTCTCTTGTATTTGTAGTCATATATTTGTTTCTAACCACAAAACCGAAAATGTAATCTTTAATAACTGATCATTTTGATAGTAAATATCAAATTATCCTTTTATTATTTGTTTTTTCGATTTAATGAAAACATTATGACAATTTTTTTTAATAATTTAATCGATTTGTCAAGGTCTAATATTTTTTTTGAGAGGGTACTTTGGGTATAACATGTTCTCATATCTCAAAAGATTTTTGTAAAAGATTACAAATATTTACGAAACATTAACTATAAAGCGCATTGACTTTTATGTCCGGTCTTGCTAACGCCCTACCGGGTACACTTTTATTTAGTAAGGAAAAAGTTCAAGCAAGGATCTATCGCGCCATAAAAAAAATCCATGATTGAGACATGTCAGTGGTTTTCTTAGACAATTAAGAAATTCGATATAACTTGTGTTTTCGTTAATGGCTACTTTATTATTAATAACTGATTTTTATTGTATTTAATTGTTAGAAATGTTAACAATGGACGATAATATAAACCTTGACAACTTTATTGTTGTTTCCGTTAATCTCTATTCTATAATAATTTGTTCAAGATAATATCAAAAACTGCAAAATGTCCTTAAAATTACCATTTCAAGGGAAGCAATCCAACAACGGGTTGTCTGATTCGTCTTAACATTTAAGGGCAGATAGATCTTCACCTGATGAACCTTCTTGTCGTGGTACACCAGTTTTGTGCTAAGAAAATATAATATGCTGTATTTTTTATGTTTTGTTTCACACAACACATTACATATGATATATATGGAATCTATTTCAGTTTTGCCAGACGCAATCAATCAACTATCAGAGAAAGATAAAATAAGATATATTACGCTAATGCAAAGTTCGGAAATCGAAAAAAGGTATAACGTAAGAATTATGATAGTTGGTAAGGAATCTGCTGGTAAAACATGCCTCTTGAGAAGATTATTGAAGGAAGACATAACCGATGTTACTAGTACAGATGGTGTTGATATTGTTGTTCGTAGATGTAAAATCAACATAGCAGATGGAAAATGGACAATCGGCAAAGGTATTTAATACCCAATAGTGATAAAAAATGATTTATAAATTCACAGAAAAAGTTATTAATGAATCTAAAAAATCTTGTTATTATTACTTTAATTTAACAAATATATGTTGCACTTACACATAAATTGTAATTGTTGTCACTGTTAGAATATTTTCTACCAATTAGCCTTATATAATTGATCTAAAGAAAATTATGAAAAATTTACTAATTCTAACATTCATTAGGACATATAAACATTGAGTCATATCGTATAGAACATTGGTTGTTATTCACCACTTTCGCAAATACAGCCATATGCAATTATGGAATGTGCGATAGAATTTTCAAAAATATACTTTTCAAATGACAATGTCAATGGCCTCCTAAGTGTAGGGCCACGTATATTATATGATTTTTATAGATTTGCACTTGCCAATATTCATACAATACTGACTTCTTTAAAAAATTATATGTTCTTTATACAAACACTGTTCCAACAGAGTTATGACAAAGCAAGTCTAAAATCCTCACTCCATCAACAGTTCTAGCTGTGTTTATACTCATAAGCGTCTCAAATCCATATGCTACTTCAAAATACAAAAAAAAATATTGAATATGTTTTAAATACATGAATGGCCAAGTTTAACTTACAAATACGTGAAACAGGGAACTAATATTAATGGAAAATCCATTTTCTTTTAAAAATTTCAGAAAGGTCCTGTTATTGTCTTGCTGTTCTCGAATTCACCTATAGCGTAATGACCTTGACCAAGAATCCTCTCATTAGTACTTACTTATGCAACATCAAAGCTCTTGCGATGAAAAATCCCAAAATAAGAAAAGGTTAACAAATAAGGAAATTAGATAGTGTTGATTTTGAAAAAAATAAAGTTTTGATACACCAAAATATTTAACATCTGCTTAGACAAAATGTAATAATCAAATAGAAACGTATGGATTTAGAAAAAAAATGTTTGAGTCAAAATTGCTCTATCTCAACTAATTTAATATCACGTGCTCCCCAATTCCTAGTTGTTTGTTGATAAAGGAAGTTCAGGTTTATAAGTTTGAGCCGTAAAGGTTGCGCATTGATTTTGTAAGTCATGCTGATATAAAAATAACATAAAAGTTGATTAATGAAACAATCTATATTATTTAAATACATTGAGGAAGAGTTATATAATTCAAAACTGCAATTGCATAACTTTATAATGTTTATTGTTGCAATTTCCATTGTTGCAAATGAACCTCCATTCGGGAAATACAAATCATGGTATTGAAGTTAGAAAAAGAAGATTTATAATAATCGAACATCCTAACTGTTTTTAATGAATACTGAGCGGAGATCGGCAATTAGTGATAACGATATTCATTTTGGGAGCTTATGAGGCATTTGCACCTTTTTCTTACACTTGAAAAAGTCCTGCAAATATGGGAAAGATGGATATTAACATTTGTCCTTGCATGGTTTTATGAGAATAAACTATATATCTATCATATAACAAAACATGTCCATAAGGAGAGGACTATTTGGGTTCCTTGGAGAAAAGGTCATGAAAGTAGAAGGCTTTATTGCAAATGGAATTCCATTGTTTTTTCTTGCAAACCTCGAATATTCGAATGCTAAAAATACAAGTTTTTGTTTTTTATCTGACTGAAGCAAAAATGTTCAGAATGTTGTACTCTATCAATTGTCCATATACGTCAAATTTGTCAGACGACTTCTTACAGGAGTTGTTACCCTAAAATGACAATTTTGCTATTTTTTTTCATGTTGGTTATCATCTTGAGAACTATACTAGATACAAAGAAACATTGAATTGCAAACATGATCCCTTTTAGTGTTATTGCCATTTTTATGTTGATTTTTCTTTTTTTGGCGATTTTGCCTTTTATCTTAAAAATTAAACTGATAAACTTCAGGTAGCACAAAACAAATATTTTTTAATTCAAATCTCCAATCTTTAAAATGCTGTACTTTCTTAAGACTGCATATACATTAATAAAATAGGTATATATAGATAGCTGAAATATTAATCTTTTAAATGAATGCAATATAGTGTAAATTCAGATTACGATAAGACGTGTCACGGTACTTGTCTATCCCAAATTCATGTATTTTGTTTTGACGTTATATTGGTTACTCTCGTGGGATTTTGTCTGATGCTAGGTCCGTTTCTGTGTGTGTTACATTGTAGTGTTGTGTCGTTGTTTTCCTCTTATATTTTAAGCGTTTCCCTCAGTTTTAGTTTGTTACCCCGATTTTGTTTTTTTGTCCATGGATTTATGAGTTTGAACAGCGGTATACTATTGTTGCCTTTATTTAGTTATGCAATTGTTTATGTGATCAATTATTATACAATCAATGGCAAAACCTTGGTCAGTTCACTTGAATGAATTTAACTCTTATCATCTCTTATAATGTTTGATAAGGTTTAAAATTTGATCTATACATTCTATCCAAAATCTGAGACACCCTTGTGTAGATAATGGCTTTAGGAACAACATATAATAAAATTAACCCTCTCGGGGTATCCATAAAGAAGCTAATATCAATTGAAAGTGAGAATTTCACGGTTAACATTATGATTGATCACATAACTGTTGTATACTACTAAAATTGCATTAATTTTAAAGAGTAATCTGTAAGCTATCCATTAATACTACTTTTATAAATTTTCAAGCATAATAAAGAAAGTTATAGCATTTTAATACTAGGGAATTGGAGGCAGAGATGGGTCCTATTACTTTCAATGTAATTGATTAAATTACAATTACTTTGACATTTGTATGATTAAATTACATTAATGATTACAATGTACATCATTTCTGAAAGTGTCTGATTAAATTAATGATTACATTGGGAAAGTAATCATGATTACATCTGATTACAATGAATTAAAAAAAAAACACTGAGAACGAATAAACGTTTAATATAAGTATAGCATTTTTGTTGATATATATTATAAAATGATAACTTCAAACTTCATCTATTTAATTAACTACAAAAGTTTACTAAATACAAACATGAACATTGTGTCACTGGTTATGACCCATTACACTTTATCATCATTGATCTCTGAATTATTTTGACTTCAATTGAATATAGCTTTATAAAAAGTTTGCTGTTTGTCTTCTAACCTCTTAATGCTTTACATGTATTTCAAGATGCAGTTCATGGAATTTTAAATATGGATGAAATAAAGTTACCAGTTAAAAATATGTAAAATTTTAATAGAATTGTTTAATCAAATTGTAAACAAAATTCAAGTGCTAAAAATCATTGCATTTTACCTTTCCAGTCCAAACACATACAAAAATTTGCTTATTTTAAACCAGATATTTGTCCAACTTTTAATTTAGTTTGTGCTAATTAGATAAATTTTCACATGTCTGATTAATCTTTTATCAAATATATTGTCCAACAACTATACCAATTGCAATAAAAACAAACCTTGATTGGTTTCCTACCTGTCAATGCAATATTAACAAAAGATTATAATTCAGGGTTTAAGAAAAGTATTACTTGAATTTAACAGTTGTTATCTTTAAGTTGTGAAAAAATGTATAATATCTTTTAATAAGGCCAGAGTACTTCTTTGACTATTCTTGGGTTACCAGTGACTTTTCAATACTGTAAGAGTTTATTTTTTACTGAAGTATACAAATCAATTAACATGCTAATATAAAGTAAACCAATCTTAAATTGTTGAATATTTATCATATAAGAATAACAAAAAGGTTCATTTATTGACCATATCACAGTCTAAGATTTTTTCATTGTAATCAGAATGTAATCAAAAAGTAGTTTTGAAAAGTAATTGATTAAAATAAATTACATGTAATCAGATTTTTGGCTGATTAATGATTACAATGATTACTTGAAAAATTGTAATCAATTACAGCTGATTAATGATTACAATTGCAATTACCCCAAGTATGATTGGAGGTATAAAATGTTTGTATTGTGTTACCGTTATTAATAGGCAAACATGATCAGCAAGACAAGATCTTCAATTAGGACAATTTAGAGGATATCGTCCGACTTCACCATGGAATTATTGCCCTTAAATGACGATCTGTTTTTTTTTTAAAGGAAAAGGAGGGGAGGGGTTGCCTTTCATGAGAAATTTTTTGATAGATAACAAAAATAATCAATTGACCAAAACTTGTAACACGTCACCTTTCGACGTTATAGGTAGTAGACTGTTCAGCAATAAGCAATGTCCATAATGTAAAGTCAACTAAATAATGCATGTGTATGATACAATGTCAGGCGTTTAGAATATGTAGACAAATGCCCAGAAATCTTATTGGAAAAGCTTTACTCTTTGGATTTTTTGGAAAAACCAGACTGTAGTGTTTTTGTTGTAATAAAATATTATATAAAATATAGAAATTCTGCGAGCTATATGAATTCTGAGTACTATTCTTTCTACAGTAAAAGATGGCCTTCAAAGATGAGATATATTCTACCACTGGTGTTAACCAGATGTCTCAAAAATTATAAAGATCACCTGCTAAATCTAAGTTAACAATCTGTGCAATTTGAAGCAACATTAAGACTTTTAATTTTTTTCATACGCTTTACACTACTATCATGACTATTACCCATGCTCATTTGAGAGATCTACTTTACCATCTAATTTGACAGTGCTTTTTCTAAAAAAAATATGTTTCTTATGAGTTTTACGGAGGAGTCAGTGGAATTTTTAAATTGATAATATGTATAAAAAAACTGGTAAAAAAAAAAGATAAAATATTTGCTCATGTTTTTTTTTTTATATCAAAAGTATCAACAACTAATCAGGTTTGGAATTTTATCAATTGTTACTGTTAGTAAATAGAGGAAGATGTGGTATGAGTGTCAATGAGACAACTCTCCATCCAAAGAAGAAAATTAATTAGTAGATTTTCATCCAAATTTTTGAAAATAATGGGGCGGGTGGGAGGATTTTATTTTAAATTTATTTCATATGAAACCCTTTTGTGACGAGTTCTTCATATATGCAAAAAAAAAGTAAAATCACAAAAATACTGAACTTAGAGGACGATTAATTGGGAAAGTCCATAATCTTATGACAAAATCAAATAACAAAACGCATCAAAAACGAATGGACAAAAACTGTCATATTCCTGACTTGGTACAGGCATTTTCAAATGTAGAAAATGGTGGATTAAACCTGGTTCTATAGCGCTAATCCTCTCACTTTAATGACAGTCTCATCAATTTTCAAGTGTAATAATAAGCTTATATCATGTATACACAAGTATGAGGAATCTTACATAATATTTCAAATCCTTAAATACATGTAAATATATCTAATTGTGGCTTTAAAAACTTAACAACAAAAACGTGTGAGAAATACTCTCTTCAGTTAGACCACCTACACAAAATGTTTTTGGGTTTTTAAACAATGGTTTGTATTACCATAAAATGAAGCAAATTCATTGGTATGCAACACAATTATTATGACTCAGAGAGTGTTGAAAATAATATGGTTGGTACTTTGTACGCAAGATAAAAATATAATCATCATGTAAAACATGAATTTAATAATAAAAAAAAAGTTGTTGTTTAATGAGTCTTTTTGGGTGTATTGGGACATTTGCTGTTTGTCAACACATGCAACATAAAAAGAAAGCCATGGGTAAAATCAAAGGGCTTGCATAAATAAAATGCGTATGTTAGTCGACTTTTTAAATTCAATAAACGGTCATAAATCTGACAAGTTCGTGCTTGTGTTTCAATATCTATAATTCAGTCATGTTTTCTGTATCAATGGTTTTCACAAATCTTGTGCTTTGGGTATCATTTACAGTTTAAATTTCCTGAGACAAAGTCATTGCATCAATAAAAACGTCCGCAGTTTTCTAATTACAGAAATTTGTGACATACCGCGTTTTACTGTCTTAGAAACAGCGTTTTTCTCGTAACACCAATATTTCATGTCATATTCGTTATCAATTTTTACTCTCGGAAGATGATGTTGTCATCATAGAGCAGCGGAAAGGTCGACTTAATCATTTTGGTTAGATTTACTCGAGGTTCAAAACCGAAATTTGAAACAGGAAGCATTGAATGTAACGAAATTTTAACGGTTACCGGTAACGGGAATGAACAAAATCCGGAAATCGTAAATTTTATAAAATAAAAAAATTCGGGGCGGGGCGATTTCAGAGGGGCGGGCGGGGATGAAAATCTATCAATTAATTTTAATTGGCCTAACAATTTATAAAAGTAAGCCATTATAGGTCAATGTACGACCTTCAACATGGAGCCTCGGCTCACACCGAAAAGAAGCTATAGAGGGCCCTAAAAGTACTAGTCTAGAACCATTCAAACGGGAAAATCAACGGTCTAATCTATAAAAAAAAACGAGAAACGAGAATCACGTATAAATTACATAATCAAACGACAACTACTGTACATCAGATTCCTGACTTAGGACAGCTGCAAACATTTGCAGCGGTATTAAATGATTTGATGGTACCAAATCTTATCCCTTTTTCTGAAACAATAGTATAACATCACAACATAGAAAAAATACACGTTAGTCTGTTTCCGTAGTAAGCCTGTTATATAAAAAAAATATCATAGCTGGACACCCCCAATTTTACGAAAAAAGACTTCAAGCTTGTCCGTATGAAAACATGAACAACTTGATCAATTTCTGTCATGGAGAAATTAGCCTTTTTGCACTCTTTTCCAGTGTTTAACACATCAAGTTGATCTCCAACTTTTGTAGGTTTCTTTTTCAATAACTAAGTTAGCTACACACATCGGTATCATAATGTCCTTACAATAATAAGTTCAAGAAACTCATGCCATTTGCCTTTGGATCTCCTTCATATTAGGGAATAGGAACATTAACGATTACTACTATAAGGAAGTTATGCATGACCTAATGACAGGACTACTGGGATAACGGGCGGGAATACTGGACTACAGTTAAAAACAATTCTGAGTTGGAAGGTAACAGCAATATCATGTTATATAGTTGAAGAAACGTTTACTTTACATGCAGTGAACATCGAACTCTCTCTACTCGAGACATTGGAATTAATGTTCCCTTTTTGTCGGACATGGCTACGAATGCATTCATACTGCCTGAACAAATAAACGGAATCCCATCATGTGTAAGTTTTCTTTTAAGATGAGCATGCTTCTATAACCCAGACATCCTTAGTATATTTCAAACTGTTAAGTAAGGAGTTGTACTTGCTTTCAAAGAATGCAGGTATTTGCTTACAAGGAAACTTGATCTACTTAGTACCATAATGTACTTTAATGAACTAATATAATACCGGTGCTCTAAATGTATGATACTGTTAATGATCACTACTACCAATTTATATCATTTACACTTCTGGACTTGTATTATTGTTTCGACACTTGAACAAATCATCTATTTTTTTTTTCTGCCAGAAATGTATGATGATAAGGTGGGCCGGATTAAGAGAGCACTTAATCCAAATGCAGAGGACGATAGAAACACTCAAAATATGCAGGTAGAAGCGACAAATAATATGAATATACGACAGGGTGATGAAAAATCTACTTATAACAAAGGTATTACAACAAATATAAAGATACATCAGGAAAACAGTGATGATTCAAATGAGTCGTCATCATTGTTTATGCCTGAGGATTCCACAAACACGGCAATAGTTAATCTGGATAATAAAGAAGTTACGAATGAATCTTCATCACTGGTAACGCCTGAGGACTTCACCACCGACGACAAGGTTAATCTGGATAACAAACAGAATGAGTCTTCATTATTAGTAATGCCTGAAGATTTGATGTCTCATGTGTTTTCTAAGTCAACTGTAAATGCTCCTTTCAACATTTATGCCTTATGTGAATTATGGGACTTTGCAGGACAAAAAGAATTTTATGCTACACATCAAGCATTTTTGACAAGTAGTGCAGTTTACCTTGTAGTTGCGGATATGAAGGACGACATAAGTACACAAGGCTTAGGGCAGTGTTTTGCTGATTTTCAGAACATTGGAGGTATGTTTTTTTTATCCGAAAATCTAATGAAATAACATTATTTAATATTTGGATTTTAGATTCTGTAAAAAATAAGCTATTTACATAAATATTCATCGAGCCAACAAAATATTGATCGGTTGATTGCACTAGTGTGCTAATTCGTGGTAGTCAGTTTGTATTGATGGAGGAAACTGGAGTGCCCGGATAGAACCACTGACCTTCGGTCAGAAAACTCATCAATTCAAATTGTAGTCGAGCGCATTTGCCACGTGTGGGATTTGATATGGACTGACAAAGACCCTTCCCACAAACGAAGATACAAGTTAGGTGTAATTTACATCTTAATCAATTGAGAGTAGTTAAACTGATACATACTCCGTTTGAAAACATTTTTTCGAAATTTAAAATTGTAAGTATATACATGGTATAGTTATTCGTAAATATTATTACAAATGTATTTGGGCTATTTCGTTGAAATAAGGAAAATAAACAGTTTAAATACATCAATTTCTTTTACTTTAACGTATTCAAATAAATTGCAAACTGATGCGAAACAGTTCCATCATTTACTTGTTTGGTTTTTTTGAATGCATGTTATGTCAAATTCTTTTATAACTCTACCACTCTGATCAATATTTTATAACCAAACACAAGCTCAGTAAAAATAAAGTCAAAGCACATTTTTTTATTACATTTATATAAAACAAAAGAAATCAGATGCCATAGTATACCATAGTACAACCACAACAAAAAACACAATCTTTAGTAAAAATGAAGAGCTACATTGGTATGCATACACAAATTAGGATACAAATATTTTTTTATGAAAATTGACAAATTCGTTCCTTTAGCATTCTATATACATGATATAGTTGCAAGTTATGTTATAGATGAAACGTGGTTTTATTTTGTTTTCTGCTAAGGTAAATAAATCAAAAGTATTGTAGGTGGACATGAATACTTATTGTTTAAACATTGCTGATACATTTCAGAGTATGTAGATTTTTGGTTTGATTCTATCCATTGCCATCGAACAGCCGACATACGAGCTAGGAATGGACACTTCGATCCGCCGATTGTATTAGTTTTTACTGGAAAGGATATATATGAAAAAGAGGTAATACAATTATGTAACGTTGTTCCTCACCTCTATCCGAGCTATCTTCAAAGTTATCAGTATCCGTTCTTGACCGGCACGCCACTTAGCTCCATCAAAACTTTTTTTAAAGAACATAGTCATCCCACATCAATAAAAAAAACAGCAAGTAAAGTAAGCTATACAAAGGCGCAGGATAACAACTAAAAAAAGAAAGACCATCTCATTATTTATAATACAACAATAACGTAAAACAATCATTGAATATAGCTACCGCTGACAACTGTAACACATGGCCCTTCTTTTGGATATACGTAAAATTGAGAATGGAAATGGGGAATGTGTCAAAGAGACAACAACCCGACCAAATAAAAAACAACAGCAGAGGGTCACCAACAGGTCTTCAATGTAGCGAGAAATTCCCGCACCCGGAGGCGTCCTTCAGCTGGCCCCTAAACAAATATATACCAGTCCAGTGACAATGAACGCCATACTAATTTCCAAATTGTACACAAGAAACTAAAATTAATATAATACAAGACTAACAAAGGCCAGAGGCTCCTGACTTGGGACAGGCGCAAAAATGCGGCGGGGTTAAACGTGTTTGTGAGATCTCAACCCTCCCCCTATACCTCTAACCAATGTAGAAAAGTAAACGCATAACTATACGCACATTAAAATTCAGTTCAAGAGAAGTCCGAGTCTGATGTCAGAAGATGTAACAAAAAAAAAAAAATTTTTTAAAAATAAATAAACAAAATGACAAGAATACATAAATAACAACAGACTACTAGCAGTTAACTGACATGCCAGCTCCAGACTTCAATTAAACTGACTGAAAGATTATGATTTCATCATATGAACATCAGGCACAATCCTTCCCGTTAGGGGTTCAGTATCATACCATCATAACATATATGAGAAGAACATAACCCGTGTCATGCCAACAACTGTTTTTAGAATAAATGTGTTTAGTTCCGATGCAAAGACCTTATCAGTGACTCAATATTAACGCCAAAATATGCAATCTTTAATGACTTGACAACAGTATCGTAATTATATCCCTTCTTAATAAGTCTATTCAAAGGTTTTGTAAGTTTCTGAGGTGAATACTGACACCTTTGTGCTTTATAAAGAATATTTCCATAAAAAATTGGATGTGAAATACCTGAACGTATTAGAAGTCTGCATGTTGAGCTATATTTACGAATGATGTCTTTATACCGACGATAAAATTTAGTAAATGTTTTGACTAGTTTGTGATATCGAAAACCCTGGTGTAATGATTTTTCAGTAATACATAAATTTCTCTCGTTAAAATCTAAAACATTGTTACATACACGAGCGAATCGTACAAGTTGAGATATATAAACACCGTAAGATGGTGTTTATAAGGTTCATAAGCGCTTAACCAATCAATACCTTGTACAATAGCTTAACAAAACAACTGATGTACAAACATATCATCCCGTGCATATATTGATTGATAGGTGCTTGCTTAAAATACAGTTAACAATTATTGTATGGATATTTAACAAAATCAATTAATGCAGTATTATGTTCTTCTAAATGGGACGACAAAGATTCATGCCGGGACTTGGGATTAAAAAGTATTAGTGTGCTAGACTACAGACCATATAAAGACCCCTTGAAAAGTTAATAATCAAATAATTTAAGTGTTGTTGATTTTTTGTCTACCGCATATCCTGGTACCTTTGATACCTATTTTCACCACTGGGTCGATGCCACTGCTGGTGGACTTTTCGTCCCCGAGGGTATCACCAGCCCAGTAGTCAATATTTCGGTGTTGACATGAATATCAATTATGCGGTCGTTTTTATAAATTTCCTGTTTACAAAACTTTAAATTTTACGAAAAAACAAGGCTTTTCTTATCCTAGGCACATATTACCTTAGCCGTATTTGGCACAACTTTTTGGAATTTGGATCCTCAATGCTCTTCAACTTTGTACTTGTTTAGCTTTATAAATATTTTGATATGAGCGTAACTGATGAGTCTGATGTAGACGAAACGCGCGTCTATCGTACTAAACCATAATCCTGGTACCTTTGATAACTATATATCCCAAGTAATAATATTTTACTCCCCAAAAGAGAAAAAAGAAATCCCTTACGATTGCATACCACATTTGAATGTTGATGTGTTTGGAGTTAATACGTTTTACAGCAAAGTTAATCTCAAATAATATATATATACGTGCATTGCACGAGGAATTGGTATTCAATGTCCATTGCAAAAGTCATATTCACATGCTTATCAACACTTGGATAAAGGCTCAGCAAGGTGTGATTTGTTTCATGTTCGTTTAAATCAGAATTGAATTTTATATTCCAATACCTAAACCAAAGGTTCGTAGATGAGATTGCTGTTACGATATTGTTTACAACAGAGGAGAGAAAGATATCAAAGAGATATTCAAACTCATAAATCGAACAAACTGACAACGCCATGGCTAAAAAAGAGAAAAAGACAGACAAAATTTTTTATACAAAACACAACATAGAAAACTAAAGACTAAGCAACACGAACCCCACCAAAAACTTGAGGTGATCTCAGGTACTCCGAAAGGATAACCAGATCCGGCTCCACATTTGGGACAACATTGAGGGTTATAGATAGCGTTAGTTCAAGTATATGATAGTTGATAAACGGCACGCCATCAATGCCTCATAACAAGAAACTAATATGACATGATGGAATACTTCATAACCTGATGTGAAAACTTCATTACGTGATGCTGTTTATTCTTTATATGATGTGACAATTTCATTCGTAATGTGATTAGTTCTTTAAAGTATGTGAAAACTTTATTACGTGATGTTGTTATTTCTTTATATGATGTGAATACATTATGACTTGATGTGGTTAGTTCCTTACAGTCAATTTGCATTACGTGATGTGGTTAGCTCTTTACATGATGTGAAAACGTCATAACATGATGTGGTTAGTTGTTTTTATGATGTGAAAACTTCATTACGTGGTATGGTTAGCTCTTTATAGGATGTCAAAACTTCGTAACGTGATGTTAATATTTCTTCATATGATGTGAAAACTTCATCACGTGATGTTGTTTTTTGTTTATATGATGTGAAAATTTCATTCCGTGATGTGGTTAGCTCTTTATAGGATGTGAAAACTTCATTACGTTATGTGGATAGTTCTTCATATAATGTGAAAGCTTCATTACGTGATGTTGTTTATTGCTTATCTGATCTGAAAACTTCGTTACGTGATGTTGTTAGTTATTTTTATGAAGTGAACACTTCATAAGTTGATGTGGTTAATTCTTGATATGATGTGAAAACTTCATTACGTGATGTGGTTAGTTCTTATATGATGTGACAGCTTCATTACATATGGTTAGTTCTTATATGTTTGATAACTTCATAACGCGATGTGGTTACTTCTTTGCATGATTTTACCGTTTCATCACATGATGCGAAATTTTTCTCACGTGATGTTAAACAGTCATTATGTCGAATTTCTATAGCATTGTAATGTCAAGTTGGTGTTACGTGTTAATATTAGAGATTTCCAATAAAATGACTTTACTCGACATAACCGAACTAACTCAACGTATTTCGTTCTACTGCATTGAAGCATGACGGAGGGGAGCATACACTGCATGCATGTTTTGCTCTTTTTACACGCATTGTTGCTGGAATATGCCTTCAGTAAAAATCAACCCCAACTATTTTTTTACTCTTTAAATATTTTGTCATTAATAACTTTGAATGATTTTATTGACGTAAATACTATAATGGAACAAGTAAATTAGCAACTTGTAATCAAACACACCCATCATTTCTTGTCATTTCACTTGACCCATATTTTAGCTCTTCTCACATTATGAATTTTAAAAACTACCAAGACGACATTTAGCATACACATATTAAAATAACGAATTCCGAAGCGAGAAGGTTGCCTTTTTATTGTTTTAAAAAGATTTAACGTTTAAAGTAAATTCCAACACACCCGAATGTAAAAGGTGTACTCGACTTTTAAAACAAAATAATATTTTTCTATAATTTAATTGAAGATAATTTGATGTGGGCAGAAATTCATATCAATGATATATTTTTCAAAAGTTCTTTCTCGTCTTTACCTATACCAAATTATGGGGCGAGGTTTTTGTTTAAGTATACCTAAACTTGCATCCGAGGATACATGGGAGAGGGCGTACTCCCCCTTTTCGATCGCTAAATACGTTTTAAAATCTCATGTTTTCCACAATATCATTTTTAGCGTATAATTGTCCAAATTGCGTTTTGCATCGCTTGGCTCGTCAGTATAAATTCAATTATCGAAAACTACACCCTCTTTCAAATATCTTGTATCCGGCCATAATCACGAACTGTATTGCACGAAAAAAACCATTAAATGATTGTCGTTTGACTTTGATAAATACTTTTTAAAAACAACAATTTCTGAACATTAGGCATCTCGCATGTGATTTAAAAGTTTAAGACTACAAACTGAATTAGATTTTTTCCCGTGATTTAGTAGCTCACTGAATACAGAAATGTGATACTGACGTGTAATCTAATGGACACATGGGCACTACATAAAATCTGCTATACAATTATGACCACTAATGATCCTAGATACTCTGTACTTTTGACATGACAAAGGGTCTCGCTTTTCTAGACTGTCTATGATTTTTTTATTCTTAATTTGTGATGTATACAAAAATCAAGGTGTAGTATGATTTTCAATGAAACAACTCTTCACAAGAGAACAAATGACATAGAAATTTTAACAACTATAGTCCAACGAAGGGGTTTCAACAATGAGCAAATCCCATACAGCATAGTCAGCTATAAGAGGCTCCAAAATGACAAATGTAAAACAACAAAAACTAACAGCCAAATTAATTTTAAAAAAATCAACGAAAACACAACAACAAACGATAAGCACTGAATTAAAAGCTTCTGACTTGGGACAGTCACATCCGTACTAGGACAATGGTGTAACAGTACGAAATCAATAGTATAAACGGGATAATTATTCTTTATTTATCAGTTGTAGTTGTTTTAAAGATAGTGTTCAGCAGCTGTGGATACTATCATTTCGGTACATGGAGCTTATTTGGAAATACTAGAAATGGCTAGCTGTTTTTATGCTTCGTTTCAGTCTCACGAGTCAATCCCTTTCTATCTGTTTTAATTGTGATCATGATCATTTGATAAACATACTTCTATGGTCTCCATTGGCTATAACTTGGATATTTATAAAAACTATGTATCATAGATATTCATGCGTAAAATAAGTTCTCGACATAAACTGGCTTAAATATAAAATAAGAATTAAACCTCACGTTCTACTTACGACGAAGAAGCCTCAAGCTATATATAATACATGTACTTACGACGAAGGTTATGCTTCAAGCTATAGCACTTATGATGATGATGATACGGATGTATGTCTTATATCCAGCGACAAATATTACATATATATTGAGGATGATGAAAATTAATTATAATGATAAATACATATACCTTTTTAAACATGCCCGACAATTAAGAATCGCATTTTCATATGCTAGCTAACAAGAGAGCGTAACCACTATAAAGAAACACTTGTCTTTCGACGAGTAAACCAATACCTGCTCTTGCTCGTGAATGCATCATGCTTGGTGCAGAAGCCGAAAAATACGGTCTTTAAGTCATTCGATCAGGGGTTCCAACAGAATAATTGAATTTTTATTCGAGGCTAGCCTGCTACCAGTCAATCCCATAGACAAGTATATAATTATGAATATAACATGTTTTTTTTCAGTCGTGTAACACCTTCACTGGTGATCCTGTCATTGGATCTGTCGCATAGTTGTCACGTTTATATATATATATATATATATACCTCCAAAGCGAGACAAAAGTTGAAACTTAAAATTTTCGCTAACTCAATCAATATATACGATAGCTTTAGAATCTACTTCTAATTGAATAAATACGAGTAAAAGAAACTTCCCGTAAAGACTGAAGTGAAATTATAGTTGTCTAAATTGACATTCTCGTCCACTTTTAATTAGAAAAACTTGGGGACAGGATATTTCTGGCCAATTACTATAATAAGTTGATAGTTTACTATCCACAGTGGTCAATGCAGGCTATTAGTCATCAATTGATAATCAAGTACACCTTCTAAATTAAAATCTATATAACGAATTGGTGTACACATTTATTTACACACATTACTATCAGCTACAATTTTCTTTTTTTAATGTTCGTTGACTTTCATTTGAAAGAAAAGTATATGCCAACTACTAAAATTTAAAGAAGTACATGACCTGTAATGGTTTTTTTTTTAATATTCACTTCCCGTTGACGTACGTATTCCCTGTTGAATTTGTTTTTAGAAGATTGTAAATTGAGGAGATTAAGTGCAGAAGAAGAGAACGTTTGAAATGATACTTAATAAAGTATGATGCAATCCCAGTTTTCAACTTTAACTGAGACACGTTCTGATTAACATTTTGAGTTCATTTTTTTCTGAAATTACGACAAAATCTATATAAATTAATACCCACGGAAATTAAATATTATAAAACATTAAAAATCGAAAAGAAGAATCTATCTGATAACGACAAACAAAATCAATACTAATATCAAATAATAGGTTCATTAAATTTTGCAATTATATCTGAAAATCAAAGTCATTGTCAAAACCATGAAAGACAACTCCAATGAATCGTATGATAGGTAAAGATACGTATATATACGTGGTCTTATGACAGTGAAGTTTAGGCGGGAATCTCAATTATCACGTGATATATAAAAATCATGATTTCTTTCGTTTTTCATCATCTTAGAAATATTTGATATTGATAACATTTATTATGAATGGGTTTCATAGTTTAGGAATACTTAGTTAAAACTTGAGTAACGCATTTAACAAAATTAATTGGTTAGCAATAACCAGTCCCGTTACGTGCGTACGTCGAGTTAGGTACGTATGTCATTTTATTGGAAATCTCTAATATGTCTTTTGATTGAGTAAGCCATTTCAATTGATATTTTAGAGTGTGTCTGTCTGTGTTGTGATGCTACACTTTTAGTTTCAGATAAGGGTGAAGTTATTATTTAAACGTTTACATCCGCTTTTTATGCGTCCGTCAAAATTTTGACGGGACGTGTTATGGTATACAAATGTCCGGTGTCCGTCCGTCCATCTGTCTGTCCGTCTGTCTGTCCGGCGTAAACATGTCCCACCGTAACTTGAGAACGACTTATCCAAAATTCATGAAACTAAACATAGTTGTTTCTTATGGTGGTCAAATGATCTGTATACTTTTTGGTGAAAATAAGATTAAAACTTTTTGAGTTACGGCACTCTGTAACTAAAACAGGGGTGTTTTTTTTTTCACATGTCGCACCGTATCTCAAAAACGATTCTTGATTATGGCTGAAAACTTTAAACAATTCTTAGTTATATTAATCTTAATATCTGTATACTTTTTGGTGATGATTCAAAATTTCATTTTTTAGTTATTGAGTATTTTGTAAAAAGGGGGAGTTTTTTTTTTTTTACATGTCTCACCATATCTCAAAAACTATTTATGATTATTGCCTAAAACTGTACACATGTCTTTCTTATATTAATCTAAAGATCTGTATACTTTTTGGTGATGATTCAAAACTTTGGAATTATTGAGTATTTTGTTAAACAGGGGAGGGTTTTTTATACATCATGTCGCGCCGTATCTCAAAAATAATTTATGATTATTGCTTAAAACTTTACACTCTTTTTTGTTATACTGTTATACTAATCTAAAGATCTGTATACTTTTTGGTTTTGATTCAAAATTGTATTTTAGTGATATTTAGTTTTGTAAAAAAAAAACAGGGTTGGGGGTTTCACATGTCCCGCTGTGTCTCAAAAACAATAAATGGTTATTGCTTAAAACTGTCTCAGAAACTATTTATGATTATTGCATAAAACTTCCACACAAGACGTCGGGCGTATCATGCGCTCATGGCGCAGCTGTTTATTTAGTTTTGTTAGGGATGACTAAAAATACTGTATAAATACACTGCCATGTGTTTTTGTTAGATATTTTACCGTTTTGTATCGATCTGGTGAGTTATGCCCTTTTTAACTGATTATTATAGCTTGTTCTTATGTTGTACTATTACATCGTTGTCCAAAGGCGGGATGGCCGCTCACAAACATTTTTACCTCCACCATATTTTAAATTCACAACAGTTCATGTCTGTCATGTTTGTTTTTTCGTAAATTGTTTTGTTACAAATCATGCCATTAGTTTTCCTTAATTTGATAATTTCAAAATTTCATTTTTGGACCTAAAATAGCCATTATACGGCATGGATTTCTTTTCATTATTATAGACAATGCTTAAATTGCTTACAGTCACTTCATCTGAACTTTGTGGATCGTTGTCTCATTGGCATTTATACTAAATCTCCTTGTTTTCATATAACTGCAAACGTATCGTTTTTGAATAACATAAACGAAATGGAAGATATATATGTGATCCGGAAACTTCCCGGTTGTTTCGGTTGTTACAACGATAATCCCGTTTACAAAATAAAAGGAAAAAAGGATTATTTTTTCACAAAAGTGGGAACATAACTCACCGATTCCTTGTTAGATACATTCACTAAAATCAAGTAGTTACTTAAAAATATTGACGTTGTCAACGATTTATCAGGTGTGGTTTCTAGATTTTGCATAAAAGGGCTTCATGATTTTCAGCTTTTTGCTTTTGAAATCTTTGTAAAACGTCATCAGTGTCTGAGTAGAAAGTTGATGAACCAGAGGTATGTCAAAGAACGTCTCGTCCTTTTTCTAAAAAAGTTAATGGGAAGGTACCAAGACCTTGTTGATAAATATTTCGTATCAACTTCACAAATGATATATGATGGTCTTGATGTATGGATTCTGCGTACTGATGTTGTTTATCATCTTAACAATGTGTGTTATTGTTCTTTCATTTGTCTATGTTCAATTATTAATATTACTTTTACTGTTGGATTGTTTTATGTGATACCCATTTAACGTGGCTCGGTACTTAAACATCCCGTCAATGTGTTTGTATTGTCTTTCATGTTTTGCTGGTGTGTTTTGTTTTCGAAAAACTAAGGATTTTCTTATCCCAGGCATAGATTACCTTAGCCGTATTTTTATTAACTATAATAACTATTGTAAGTGCGACTTTTTGTATTTCTTTGGTTCTTATAACGTGACTCTGTACTTTAAAAGATCCCGTCACCGTACGGCCTTCAACAATGAGCAAAGCCCATACCGCATAATCAGCTATAAAAGGCCCCGATAAGGCAAGGTAAAACAATTCAAACGAGAAAACTAACGACCTTATTTGTATACAAAATTGAATTATGTATGTTTAGTTCACGCATCATTGCAAATATAACGGAATTTGATGAGACTGTCATCAAAGTGAGAGGCTTGACGCTATAAAACCAGGTTTAATCCACCATTTTCTACATTTGAAAATGCCTGTACCAAGTCAGGAATATGACAGTCCTTGTCCATTCGTTTTTTATGTGTTTCGTTATTTGATTTTGCCATGTGATTATTGACTTTCCGATTAGATGTTCCTCTAAGTTCAGTACTTTTATGATTTATGAAGAAACTTTCAAAATCACGTTTTGATTTTTTCTTGAAGTTCGGAATTTTTTTTAATTTTTTGTTCGTTGTTAGTTTGGCAAATATTTCATGGATGTTCAGGACGATAACACATAAACAATGATTTAAAAAGTAAAATCACAAAAATACTGACTTTATCGATATGATTGTTGAAAATGTGGAAATCCACTAGAAAGAGGGTATGTAGATGAGGTGTAGCCATGTAAAAGCTCACTGTACGTGCCTTGTGCAGAGTTGATGTAAATGTTTTCATTGTGCAGAGTTGTTCACTCTCTCTATATAGTTATCAGGATCTCTATACAAGGCAAATCAGTCAATCTGAATCAACCAATATGCAAAGGGGTTTACTGTCGATCGGAAGACGAGCAAGCCATGACCATAAATGTATGCCTTCTTATGGTTTTCATTACGAGACGTGGTTTATTCCAATTAAGACAACAATCAATAAAGACAAAGCAACAAAAATAATGTAAAGCAAAATAGAATAGATATAAGAAGATGTGATACAACTATCCATCCAAGTCAATATTTAGAACTAAGAAGCCTTCAACAACGAATAATACATAGAAAGTCATAGAACGATCATATTTTTTTCATAACTTTCATGAGATAGTGATAAGTTTGAATACATATAATAAATATTGGACTTTCCTCATTGATAATCATCGTAAAATATCAAACATAAAGGTTTTTTATTCCTTTGTTTATTTCCGTAGGCAGATTTGAAGAAGAGAAAAAAGGAACTTAATGATCAACTAGACCAAGTTCTTGGATTGAAAAGCAAATACCATCACTTGCACAAGAAATGTTATTTGTCAAATTTGACAGATACTGACGAAGAATTTGTAAAGTTGCGACACGCAATTTCCGAGACTGCACGGAAAATGGATAATTGGGGTAATGCATTTCCTTTAAAATGGATTCTTTTAGAACATTTGATCGAAATCAATAAAAACGAGGGAAAAATATTATTAATTTAAATGACATGTTCAAACTTGCTGAACATCACGATATTAATATACTGGAAAAAGATGAACTGCTGTTGTTTCTTCGATTTCAGCATAATGTAGGGAACATTATTTTCTTCGAAAATATACCGGATTTGATCATTTTAAAACCTCAGTGGTTAGCAGATGCTTTCCGATGTTTAGTCTCAGATAGAATTGATGACAGCGGCTTGCATCACCTTGAGGACTGGACACTGTTTACACGACAAGGCAAATTAAGTGAATCGTTAATAACAGAACTTTTCAAATCAAAAGATGGAAGTCAGTTTTCAGGACAGAAAAACAATCTACATAAAGTTATGGAAATGCTTGACATATTAGTCAAAATTGAGAACTCAAGTTATTATATAATGCCAAGCCAAATGCCTTCTTCCAAATTTGAAGATGTTATTAGAAATGTTGGCATTCTAACAAAAAACTGTAAAAGAACTTCATGGCTTTGTTTCAAATTTAAATTTCTTCCACCTTCATTCTTTAACCATATCTCTGCATGGTTTATCAAACAGTACATTCCTAGCAAAGTGGATAGTGATGCTACATCAGTCGCTTTATATCGTGGAATCTGTGTGTTTGACATTGATATATCTGGTTGTGAAAAAATACTGGTTACCATGTCGACTGATACCATTGCTCTTCAGGTTGTGTCCTTTTCCAAACAGGAGGGATTCGGAAGTATATGTAGCGGTATATACAGTGAAGTAACACAACTTATTGAAGATATGAAAGAGAGATATAAAGTGAAAATATCATTTAAACTCCATTTCAAATGCAGTGACGGCTATCATTTTAAAGACACCTTTGAATATGAGAATTTGATAATTAAGAAGAAGTGTTTCTGCACTCAGCATAAACAAATGCATCGATCTGAACAGATACTTTCGCCTTGGATGAATAATGAGGTATGTTTATAAGTTGGTTATATTATCATTTGGAATCCTTAACAGTCTTTTCAGAGTTCGATATAATCTGGACCCATTGTATATAGTCTTAACTCTGTCTCGGTACCTTTATTCTCAACTGTCTAAATGTTTTCTGGAGTACGCAAAATCCAAAACTTTCAAAAGTTCATTTTCAGATGTCAAGTCCAACTAGCAAAACTTTTAACTAGCATAATCTGTTATAATGGTATTTGCAATGATAATGAAAATGATTATGATAATATTAATATCTATTTTTGGTAATAATCTTTTGACGTGGCTCGGTTTTTATACATCCCGCCGTTGTGTCATTGTGCTACGGTAATTTGTTTTGTATCCTTGTCTTTCATTTTTGCTTATGTAGTTACTAGTTTGGCTTTCTAACCATTTTGATCTGAGCGACACTGATGAGTCTTATGTAGACGAAACGCGCGTCTGGCGTATGAAATTATAAGCCTGGTACCTTAGATAACTATAACGACATATGAAGACAACATCAGAATGAAAATATGTCGAGACAACATTCAGAGTTTTAAGAATAAGTTAACACAAAAGCAGAAATGGTAAGGATATATCAATACAAATTAGATGAGGATTAATTCAGAATGTTAAATATTTGTAGAGACAATATTTATACTTTTAGAATAATAACACAACATTCATAAAAAATACAAAAAATACAAATTGATAATTTTGGATCTGGTGACTTTGCAGTGAATGTATAATCAATTCTCATTCATAGTTTCCTCGACAAGATTTTAAAAAGAGGATAACAATGATAACGTAATGAACTACATGTTACTTAATTTTAAATTGTATTTATCTGTAACGATGAATGTGTAATACTTGTTTCTGGACGTCTAATATAAACTTATCATTCTGCGAACAAAACATTACAATCAATGTATTTCCATCTATCATTTTAATTTTGCAATAACATGATACAAATACCGTTTATTTACCAACAATTTTTCAACATCCTTAATTTACGCATATATTTTATAAACCCTTTTCAAGTATGAAGCTTTCAATATATGCACAAATGAAAGTTTTAATCAAACAGAAAGATTCACAAACTTACATGTCACTGATATATTGACAAATCCATGGCAAAAAACTAAAAACAACCAAAAAAATAAATAGTGAAAATACTAAATCACAGAAAACTAAAAACAACACAAAACCAACCCATATCCATGGGTGATCGCAGATGCTCCGGATAATAATTATCTATATGTATATGTCGTTTCTGTGCTCATCGTCACAAATTCTCACATTTGACGTATTTTCCAAACTACTGTGCAGATTTTAGAAACCGCTAATTGCGTTAAATGCATTCGTCATATACAAACATTTTTAGGGCAAATTTAAAAATTCACTGTTTGTTTAAGAAAATCTTGCTAATATACAGTGTATTCCTTAAGATGATTCCCAAAAAGACTATGGTTACCGATACAACGTTAACAATCTATCTGAACATCTTGCATATATTCTTACATTTGTCGTTAGGGGCAGCAGTTTCTCATGTTTTTGCCTTGAAAGCATGTATGATCTATTGATCGGAGGTTCCCATGACTAGGAGAGGCGGCGAAACATACCACATCAAACTCATCAATCGAAACTAAACTGACAACGCCATGGCTAATAATAAAAAAAGACAAACAGACAAATAATAGTATACAAGAAACAACATAGAAAACTAAATACTGAGCAACACGAACCCCATTAAAAACTGGGGGTGATCTCAGCTGGTCCGGAAGGGTAAGCAGATCTTGCTCCACATATAGCACTCGGTGTGTTGCTTATGTTAATACAAACTTGGTAAATGGTCTAACTCGGTAGGTCCAATCATGAAAAGGGAAGGGGATTGAAGTTATGACGTTAGAAACATATCCACTTTCATCTGTGAAACGGGTATTACATAACGGTCAACCAACTCGTGTTGGAGTCTGTAAAATGTACGAAGGGATGATTTCAACTTCATCATTTGGAACTCTTAGTTTAATGGCTTCCTTGAAAGCAGCAACACTCTATAGAGGAAACCATAATAGGAAATACAAGCGCGGGAATATCGTTTCAATTGGGAGATATATACTCCGTATGCAGGCTCTGCTGGGATGTTGCTTCATAGAAATGGAAAGTTAACAATTGGGAAGCTGAAATAATCTCGTTTATCGTAAAGTTTTGTTTTCAACCGACCCTCATTGTCAATGTCTTGATTTAAGTCAAGATATGAGGCAGACTAAACTTAGGAGCTTATATATTCAAGTTATTGGTATGCTGATAAGAGGTCAATGATTTGGAAAATGGGTTATAACAAGCGGTTGTCTAAATCGGATTTGTTTGTACTTTCCGAGTTTTTCAGTTTGTTTCGCGTTACAACGTCCAAAAAATTCATGTTTTGTGTTGTGTTCTGTAGTTTGTCTTTTTGCCGTCTTTTACCATTGCAAGAGTTTGAATATGACTTTGAATATCACTTTGGTATTTTTCGTTTTGACATTAGTTAAGATTTGTTTTATATTGAGTTAAGAAAATACATAGAAGCATAAACTATAGTAATCTCGTTAAGGAATGATGGGTATGAGTCAACACGCTTCACTTTCTTCTTACCTATTTCGGGCAACATATATGTGAGTTATAATTTGCAAAAAGTTTAACTATGACGTATTAAGAACGGTCACATTAAACGTACCAATTTTTCAACACAAGATGTTAATCTCGACAATCAACCTCTTGGTAATGCTCAAGGTAAAAAATTCAAAACATAATACAAAAGTTGAACAAATGATAACACTAAAAAGAACAAAAAATGGAAGCCAAATCCGGTAATAGAATAGAACTATGCACGAGGAAGATACATTCCTTGTACAATGAATCAGAACTATGCACGAGGAAGATACATTCCTTGTACAATGAATCAGAATTATGCACGAGGACGATACATTCCTTGTACAATAAATCAGAAGTATGCACGAGGAAGATACATTCCTTGTACAATGAATCAGAACTATGCACGAGGAAGATACATTCCTTGTACAATGAATCAGAACTATGCACGAGGAAGATACATTCCTTGTACAATGAATCAGAACTATGCACGAGGATGATACATTCCTTGTACAATGAATCAGAACTATGCATAGTGAGATACATGAGTGCTTAATTTCAAATGAATTTTTAACAATAACCGTCACTTCATGCAAGTATCAAAGTATTGGCTAAAGGACGAATGATACTAAAAACCCACCAGGAGATGTATCGATCGTGATCAAAAAGTCACACAGCATATGTATCGAGCCGGTGGAAATAATACATAGAGTGAAATCTGTTACGACCGATCAATTAATCTGAAGTACTGGCGAGTGGACTCATGATATGTATCAATCCAGTGGTAGTAATCCAGTGAACATTAACAGCACCAATTTAACTATACCAGATCTGCAATCAATGATGCTCGAAACCAATTTATATTTGAGAATTAAAAACCGAATACAAAAGTGTAACACCTGATAAAACAAAAATGGTCCAAATGCACAGTTAAATTCGGACAAGGAGCTATGCATGAGGATAATACATTCCTTAAAATAATTTCAAAATTGTTTATCAGCAACTTCAATGAGACAATGTCAGTTAATATCAGGTTTTCTATGCCTGAACTAGACAAATGATACCAGCTTAAGTGTAGATCCAGTGGTTACTAATAACATAAACATTAACGGTACTCATTTTACTGCAATTTTTCAAAATCCTATACAAACGCAAAGAGGGGACTATTTGTGCTGACATTAATTGTCATTGATATGGTTATATTTATAAATTTACTGTTTACAATTTTAGTTTTTTTTTTTAAATACTAAGGCTTTTCTACCTCAGGAATAGATTACCTTAGCTGTACTTGGCAAAACTTTTAGGAATTTTGGTCCTCAATGCTCTTCAACTTCGTATTTATTTGGCCTTTTTAACTTTTTTGGATTCAAGCGTCACTGATGAGTCTTGTGTAGACGAAATGCGCGTCTGGCGTATATACTAAATTTAGTCCTGGTATCTATGATGAGTTTATATACTAAAAAAAAAAAAAATAATAGTGAAGCAAAAACTGGACATAGCTAAGCACTAGGGAATTACATTCCTTTATTTAAAATTATTCCGAAATGTTATAACAGCAATTTAAATCAAAACAATATTCGTATTTTCATGCAAGTATCAAAATACTGGCTACTAGGGTAATGCTAGGCTAATGATATAATCGTGCTCAAAAAGTCCCCCAGCAGACGTATCAATCCAGAGGCAGTAATAAGTAAAGTTCAATCACCGATCAGTCAGTCTTCACATTATAAGTTTGAGGGATTGCTGATATGAACTTGAACTATCAGTGACGGATAGATGACTACTGACTGATCACTAAAACAATAGAGCATACGGATGCAGGAACTATATTGGCAACTAGTTTACATGTAGTTCTATAAGATACCTTACAGTTTTAATTTTGCATAACCTCCCCAATTATCATACTTGTTATATGTTCAGTAATACATTATGAAAAGTAAAGCTACATTGTAATTATGTCGTTTTAGTATCCAATTGAACTTCTTTCTGTTCTTTTCAGGTTAAAGATATTCCCGAAAGAACAAAAGTTAACACTACACAGGATGACCAAAATCCAGGTAGTATGAATATTTACATATTCTCCTTTTGAACCTTTATCTTCTAATCGGTTTTTTTTGTCACTACAACATGTATAAATGGTGTTATAACTCATTAGTCTTGTCTTTTAACCATTCTACTCTTTATCCAGGGAACAACATGGAAGGGGGGCGTTCCTTTATTCAGATTTACAAGAATTAGTTTGATAGATGACTTTAAAACTTTTTCAAGTTAATGTGTGTTCCACAAATATATCTCTCCTTGATTATTGTTTACACATAGGTTACTTTTTCTGTCAGATTTTTTCATGATGTGGTCACTTTTTCTGTCAGATTTTTTCATGATGTGGTCACTTTTTCTGTCAGATTTTTCATGATGTGAAGTAAGAAGTCAATTAACACAGGAATAATAATGGCATACATTTAAATGAAATTTGATGGATGGCGTTATTTGGTCCCAGCAATAACAATACGTGTAAACGTATAACAATAATGTCTTTGTATATGCAAGTGCCACAGCCTTACCAAATGTGAATGTTTATATTAAGTAGCAACATATCTTTCTTCTATACTATATTTTAACATGATTAATAACAAAATCTAAAATAGACTATTTTTTGACAGTCTGTGCTGTTTCGCATTAAATGTAAAATGTTTAAAGCTATGATGCGAATATAAACAAGAGGCTCTCAAGAGCCTGAATCGCTCACCTGAATTATTTTGGTTAAATCTCTCATCAATGATTATTTTGGCTTTTCAATTTATTTAAATGTTTTTTGGATCGTCCTATTTTTTTCAAAAGCCAAAAAAAAAAATAATCATTTTCTCCTATGTTCTATTTTAGCCATAGGAGCTATGTTTCTTGACATACAAGGAAATAAAATATAAAATTTATACTAGATACTCTGAAACTCATTTAGCCTAAGTTTGGCTGAAATTGATACAGCAGTTTCAAAGGAGAAGATTTTTTAAAGTAAGTCAACATGATGAACAAATTGTGAAAAAAGTCTTTAAAGGGCAATAACTCCTTAAGGGGTCAATTGACAATTTTGGTCAAATTGACTTAATTGAAGATCTTACTTTGCTGAACATTATTGCTGTTTACAGTTTATTTCTATCTATAATTATATTCAAGATAATAAACCTAAACAGCAAAATTTCCTTAAAATTATCAATTCAGGGGCAGCAACCCAACAACAGGTTGTCTGATTCATCTGAAAATTTCAGGGCAGATAGATCTTGACCTGATAAACAATATTACTCAACGTCAGATTTGCTCTAAATGCTTTGGTTTTTGAGTTATAAGCCAAAAACTGCATTTGACCCCTATGTTCTATTTTTAGCAATGGCGACCATGTTTGTTGATAGATCATAACTTCTGATACAATTTACAAACTAGATACCATAAGGAACATTCAGTTAAAGTTTGGAAGTATTTGGCCCAGTAGTTTCAGAGAAGATTTTTGTAAAAGATTACTAAGATTTACGAAAAATGGTTAAAAATTGAATATAAAGGGCAATAACTCCTAAAGGGGTCAACTGACCATTTCCGTCATGTTGACTTATTTGTAAATCTTACTTTGCTGAACATTATTGCTGTTTACAGTTTATCTCTATCTATAATAATATTCAAGATAATAACCAAAAACAGCAAAATTTCCTTAAAATTACCAATTCAGGGGCAGCAACCCAACAACAGGTTGTCTGATTCATCTGAAAATTTCAGGGCAGATAGATCTTGACCTGATAAACAATATTACCCCCATGTCAGATTTGCTCTAAATGCTTTGGCTTTTGAGTTATAAGCCAAAAACTCCATTTGACCCCTATGTTCTATTTTTAGCAATGGCGACCATGTTTGTTGATAGATCAAAACTTCGGATACAATTTATAAATTAGATACCCTAAGGAACATTCAGTTACAGTTTGAAAGTATTTGGCCCAGTAGTTTCAGAGGAGAACGTTCTTGAAATAGTTTACGACGACAGACGACGGCCGACGACGGACGCCAAGTGATGGCATAAGCTCACTTGTCCCTTCGGGACAGGTGAGCTAAAAATAAATTTTAAAGTTATTAAAAAAATGAAGTCTTTAATACTTTTAATCGGCTTTAGAAATAAAGATTGAAATTTAAGGATATTATAAACATTCTCATTTCATGATTTTTGATAAATTAGGAAATCAATAACAAAATTAAGATTCCAACTGAATCAGGCCAAAGACAGAATTTGTCCTATACAATAATAAAGCTTACGGTACAACATAGTATTAAATCCCCTGATAAAAACGCCAACAGCTTTAACGGTATGGTTTTATTGCACCACATGCATTTCGGCAATAAACATTTGTTTTCAGTGATGCTCCTTGCCGTCAGTCCACAATCTACTAAGCATTAAAGAGCTAATTAAAGGATTAGGAAAGAATAGTAAAGCCAAAAGTGTTATTTTTCATTTTACTTGCACTGGGCTGACACCAGTACTCCATGTTATGCCCAAACTCAGTATGCGGTGCTTCGGAACTGTCATGATTTAAAAGTAAATATGTTTTAAATTCGACGTTGGTCAATGGTGCAACAACTAATAAACTAAGGTTCCCATTCCGTCGTGGTCACTATTGGTCCTTTTCCGACCGCGACTGCCAATAAAACCTTGGCAAAATGCGGGATATCCTCTTGGTTGAGAGTGATGTATAAGTACACAGCCACGTAAGTTTAGATTTGGAATGTTGAATCCGATGTCTCATGGAGAGAATGCCATATTTTCTTTACGTTGGAACCTTTGCAATACCTCTGAACCGGGGTGAGAAAATTGCCTATTGCACATCAATATATTCTGTCACTTTCCAATTCACAATAAATTGCAGTCAAAATTTAACAGACATCTATCCCGGAATTACCCATATTTACTGTTAACTGATTTCGTCAAGAACATGCAGAAATCATTTGCAACTGGACGGTAAGCAACAAACAACCAATTTAAGGAAATATGATTGATTACTCAATTAGTACTAGCTTAACATTTAGTGGCAATTATTTCATGAAATAAAAATTTGTTGGATAGGCAGAAATTTGGACTCAAAGGGGTTTCCGATGTTTCTTTATCGATAACTTGATACTCTCCTTTACAGAAATGCGTAATTAAACATTTCATTTAGCCGAAAATTGGCATAGATGGTTTTAATTAGGTATTACTGCATAACATAAGATTTAATGACAAAGATTAATTGATGCCATAAACACACGAAGGGCACAATTTTGGAATTAATCCAATAGTTTTCGACAAGTATGAAAGGCGGTTTATTCCGTGAGTTTGAAAGCCATTAAACAATGACATGTTACAGAGTCAAAAGAAGTGATTCAAATTA
Organism: Mytilus galloprovincialis; assembly: GCF_965363235.1. NCBI lineage: Eukaryota > Metazoa > Mollusca > Bivalvia > Mytilida > Mytilidae > Mytilus > Mytilus galloprovincialis. The sequence goes on along the minus strand of NC_134850.1, from coordinate 4,396,470 downwards.
GATATATTGATCCCCGAAACCGTTTTAATATTAAACTGCAGAAAGTGTGTCATTTTCATCAGGGGTCAATATATTCTGCGTCCAAAATCTGGTTGGACGTGGATGCGTATTTATACATCCTACAAAACCGAACATACCATTAAAGCCAAATATAAGCGCTTCAACGTGTTAAACGGAGAGATTTGAACCGATTCTACCTTGGTTAGAAAGGGTGCTCTCTTGCAAAACCTGCTTCATTCAGTAACCAAAAGACATCCTGTGCTTAGCTATAACTTGACATTATATTCATGTTCCCTCTACTTCATAAAAATAAAGCTGTGTTCATGATAAATCTTTAATTAAACAAGATCACTACAATAGGCAGAGAAACCGTTGTCTGAAGTGTAAGCTCATAAATGATCGATTGTTTCATTATTGTTTGCTTTACGTTCAGTGGCAAATATTTTATTCATTTTCAAGACGAGAAATTACTGAGAATGCATTTAGATTGTAAGTACTGAAGAACGAGAAAATTCAAATTCATATTGTAAAACAACATCGCTGATGTGTTTCTACTTTAGGAATTTTGACAAGTTTCCTCCAACTACCTCTACCATATTAGAGCTGTGGGTAAACACAAGATCTGAACAGGAAACATTTAATTCGTATCTTCTCTGTACAAAAAAAAAAACCAAATGCTTTATAAAGTTTATTGCAATTAGGACCAGGGGTGTTTAAACATTTGGATAACTGCAGCTGGGATTTCGAAAACGCCTCTATTCATATATTGAAGTTATTTATTTAAAAGCAAACACAGCATATTCAAAAATATCTAATCGAAAGATCAAAATTGTTGACCAGTTTACTTACACCGTGTTAAAACTACAATCCATTGATATATGAGACATACGAAACAGGGATCCAGCGACACGTCTGTGTAAACCTTATAAAGGAGGAGCCCAAAAATCCGTGATTAGTGTAATGTAGCCTATGAATAGATTTGTCTTTTGTCTTGCGCATGATTTAAAGGTAGCATGAAACATACATATCTTCCCACTGTTAGACTATATAATAGATGATGGAACTGTATTTTTATATTTTACCTTCATATATCAATTTATATTGTGTGGTCTGATATTTCGAATCTTGATATAAAAGTTAAATGAGTTTTCAATCTTGTAAGTGAAAAAAAACCAAACATAAATCAATAACATCTGAGAGAAATTTTGAGGTCGTGAAAAGTTTCTTAAATTATTTAGTTTGCCAAACATAAGAAATGTTACAACATTCAGTCACTCTTAGTGGTAAACTGCATTATAAATTAAGCAATCGATTGTTGAAATAACCAATTTGATACTTGCTTATGTATTTCAGAAAATAAACCAAGCAAAGAAGACGTTCAGGATCAGACTTCTGTTAAAACCAACCTTCCGGTTTCTGTCAATTTGCGTAAACAGTTGAATATAGAACATTCAACGAATGAATATCTGGTCATTACTAGCTGCATCAAAACAGGCAATACATTAGTGTTTACTGACTATTACAATGTCCGACTTATTATTTGTAATTCAGACGGTACTGATATCGATCACATTCCTCTGTACTATAAACCACGTTTTATAACAGAGATAGATAGTAACACTGTAGCAGTATCCTGTTTATATGACAGTACCATACAGATAATAAATATATCTACACGTTCTGTCACCAGTACAATCAACACCAGTGGTTATTACTGCCGCGGAATGTCATATAATGATAATAACCTGTACGTTGTTATTAATATGGATATAATACATGTGATGGACCTGACAGGTAAAGTAATACGTACTATACCGGCACCTTCAGACCGTATCTACGACATCACAGTAGACAGAGACAGGTTGGTCTGTATAGACACTACATCAATATACTGCTGCTCGTTAGATGGAAAACTAATGTGGAAGTTTAAAATGGATGGATTTCAAGATTTAACTCATGTAACAACAGATAATGAGGGGAATGTTTATATTACTGATTCGAGGAAGAGTACTGTATTAGTTGTATCTGATGATGGTCAACATCATAGAGAACTTCTTACTGAATCAGATGGATGGAACAAGCCACGCGGAATTTATTATGACAAAAAAGAAAATAGTCTGCTTGTTTGTAATGACAGAAACGGAAAAGCTTTTCTTTTTGACGTGAAAAAGAACAAAAATAAACATGAATAATTCTATCAGACAATGAGTTTATTTGGACTTGGATCTATTTGTGTATTTTGTCAATCAAAATGATTTCTATTAATTTTTGTTTTCTATACCAGTCGGGGCACTTAGCGAACTCCATAATATTATGGAATTGGCTAAATTTGACTGCTTTATGAAAATCCATAATATTATGAGATTAAATAATATTTCCAGTTATATTATGCGTATCAATAATTTTGAATATTATTGAATTTCATAATTATGCATGAAAAAATTAAATTTGATGTGTCCGAAAAACAATGTTTTGGGTACTGCTAACAAGTTCCGTAATTTATTAATCTTAAAATGCTATTTTTATGATCATCTATTGATTATATTCATCCGACAATCGTCGCCTTTCTCGCGTCATATTTAAAATGCTTTCGTCTTCAATGTCTTTTATCTAGGACAGTATTTTGTACAAGGGAGACAAATCGTGTCGTCTTATTAGCCATATTTTTCTTAAATGTATTATCGTTCCTTAAACAATGAATAAATCGTGTTTTAGAAAATAAATGTAGAAAATAAGTGTGTCAGTTGACCTCGTTTTCAATGCATTAGTTTTATCAAGGGGAAATGTTACAAAAAAATAGTACACATCCTTCAGACGTCTTTATAAATTATAAATGACTATGTACACAATAGGTATAGAAACACATTACTTTCACGTGTTTATATGTCTTGATTTGACGAAATTTAATTAATGGTCAGATCCACAAAAACTCATTACATGCAATTGTTATTGTTTCAAATTCAGTTTATGTTGCAGACCGTTTTAATGTTGCTTATGTGTATTTGTGTATATTGGGTAAGGTGGGTACATTAATTCGAATACACATGCATACAACGTATTTTTTCTGTCACCATCAAATTTGAAATGTTTCTTTTCAAATCCTTTAAAATTAAAATTGTGTCTGTAAAAGAAAAGTCTCTTGTGTTGTCTTACATGTAAATAAAAATTACATCTTAGAATAAAAATCGAGACATCAAGACAGACTTTAAAAAAAAATCATAATCTATAAACATAGGCAGGTAGAAATTAGATATTCATTTTGATGTATTACCAATACATATTTATTTCGACGTCGGTCAATATTTGATGATAGATACACCTGAGTATTTAAAACAGCACTATGACATGTATGATTGTTATTTTCCTACATAACACGTTGCATATCAAAATTCAGTTATTGTCCATTTGACTTCTATATATCTGCAGAAAAAAAATCTTAAAAAATTAAGATAACATATTGGTTATTGAGAACCACAAAATTAATTTATATACAAGTATAAAAACAGCAGAAGAAATAAATTGTAAATATTAAACTATTTCAAAGCGAAGCAAGGTCATGTAATACAATATTATTTAGTTCAGCAGTATGATTAATTGGTAAGAAACAGATGACATAATTTACGTTTGATATGAAAATTTATACACATTGCAGAATGAACTCATAATAGTAATGCCTAGTTGAAATTATATCACAACATACTAATGGGAGTGCAACCTGTCAAAATAATCTTTTGGAAATAAATATATAAGTACTGTATGAAATGTGGATGATGACTTATGCATGACGACATTTATAATAGACTTTTATTTTTGTTTGTTAATATATAATATTAAAATCGAAAAAAAAAATTCTATTTCTATTTATCCAAATTTATTCGTTGACTTCTTTGCACATTATACTAGTCAAAACACGAAGTTTGTTAGTCAAAATATAATATAGAATAATATAAATAAATATATTAAATATTTATAATATAGAGATTTGAACACTCCAAACAAATATCAATCACTACGTGTTAATCGCAATTCATTGAATGGTAAATCAGTTGATTCAAACAATAAAATATAATATAAAAGCTACGAGAAATGTTGTATAAAGGTTTAAAAATTGTTCTATTATCTCGGCTAATATTCTAAAACTATAACACCTGTATTCCTTAATTTCCGAATTAAGTAGTATTTTTTTATTGAGAGTAATGGCTTATTGCTCCGGATTCACAATAATATGTCCGAGTAGGACGTCATGTCTAATTACATAAAATTGAGATCGAAATAGGGAATATATGTAAAAGAGACAACACTCCAGCCAGAGAGCAGACAACAGACTGACACTTTGTGAACTAGCAAGACTTGAATCCTGGTCAACATTTAAGACTAGTAAAAAGCCGGGTTGATATGGTATTATCGTGATTTGTCGTAAGGAAGCTGTTTTCTCCAATTTAAGTTTAGACGAGTAAATTCATATAAGATATATGACGTCCCATTGAATTGCTTTAAACTAATACAATAATATATTACATATATGAATGTTACTTCCTATTAAGTTTACAAAAATGTCGCGCTTACAAAATACTAAAACAATATAACCACTCTCTGTGAAAGATGGGCGACAGATTCCAGAGGGACAGTCAAACTTATAGATCGAAAATAAACTGACAAGGCTATGGCTAAAAAAGAAAATACAAACATTCAAATAATAGAACCCAATACACAACACAGAAAGGTAAAAACTGAGCAACACGAACCCCAACGAAAACTGTGGATGATATCAGGTGCTCCGGAAGGGTATGCTGATCCTGATCCACATGTGGCACCCGTCGTGTTGCTCATGTTATTACAAACCCGGTAAATACTTTAATTCGATATGTCATATACGTGAAAAGGAAAGGGGATTTTAGTTATGAAATAAGGAAAATATCCGATATCATCTGTAAAACGGTTAATCCATAACTATCATTTATCATCTACAAAATACCACATTTAATAAACATACTCTATCGACACCATTCAAACTCTCGTCATCTTTGAAAAACTAAAGCTAATGATTGAAGAGTTTTGAAGAAGGCTTATTTTCTTTGGTAAAGTGCTAGTTACATTACACCATAACGAATATTATGGTACACCATAATTTAAGATATATTATAAAAATCAATAATATTATAAGATAGCATAATGTGTGGATTAATATTATGAAATCAAATAATTTTGGAAATGCTTATAATGCATCAAGATATTAAAAAATCGATCATATTGTGATAACGATTTTATTGGAATATGTTTTTGTTTCGGTAGACATGTCCAACATTTGGTGCTTTCATAAGATAAACACTGGCAATGTTTTGAATTTGACATAGGTAACAATTTATTTAAAAATAAACCATTTATCCGCTATTTCATTTACTTTAAAAAAAAATCATAACTAAAAAACAGGCAAAGGATACCCAGAGGACATAAAAACCCACAAGTCGAAAATAAACTGACTAAGCCATGGCTAAAAAAGAAAACAAAAAAACACTCTGAAAACAGCAAACATTACAGAAGAATGAAAAAACGTAGACAATTTCATCTAACCTTTACAACATACCCAATTTAATAACCATACTCTATCGATGTACTCTTCGATTCTATTATATAAGTGCATTAATTTTAAAGCAATGTACGGATTCGTTCATTCAAATAAAGCAGTCAATATAAAAGTTTCGACACCATTCAAACTCTGGTTCATGGACATTTTTATAAAACTTAAGCTTATGATCGAAGAGATTTGCAGAAGGCTTATTCTCTTTGGTAAAGTGCTACCCAAAGTATTTTTTCGTGAAAGCAGCATACCATCCGTATATACATTGGACATCCGTTCTGTCCGGACATCTTTTTTTTCATCCGTTAGGCGTCCGTTCGTGCTATCCGGTAAGGTGAGACCGAAGCACGAACGGACGTCTAACGAATGAAAATAAAAGTTGTCCGTTGACAGAATTGTTATCCGTTGGGAGTCCGTTGATGCACTGACCGAATACAGCGGACGTGTAACAGATGCCTTACGGACACATACCGGATATGCAAAGTACGAGAAACGGAAACGTACCGGACAGAACGGATGTCGAACGTACATCCAACGGAAGAGTACCGCATAAAACGCACACCTAACGGAAGCGTACCGGATAAAACGGATGGACAATATATACGGAAAAATAAAAGGCAACAATAATATTACATGTACATCGCATAAATATTCAAAATGTTTAGGTGTAACTGTTTTTGGTTTATTCTTCAAAATACCGCATAAGGTCAGCGTCTGAAATAGGAGCTGCTTGATTGTGAAGAATCGCCCTTACTTTAAGGTTGATTATGAATAATAAGAATTCATGAACCTTAAGAAATCTGACATACCAATAATTGGCATTTCTGACGAAAATTTCAATTGGCATATATCCGTTTCAGATCCGTTGATCATCCGTTTTATCCGTTATACGTCCGGTAGAAGTCCGATCTCATTCGTTCAACATCCATTTTATCCGTTATACGTCCGGTAGAAGTCCGTTGGTGAGTTTATCATCCAGACCACCAACAGATGTATAACGGACACGTAACGTGTACACAATGGAAACGAAACGGACGAGTACCGTACAAAATGGACGCCTAACGGACGTTCAACGGACATTTTATCCGTTGGACGTCCGTTCAACGTTTTGAATATGCTAAAAATTTTCGACCGGACAGAACGGACGTCGACGGATAAAACGTACGCTTAACGGACATGCAACGGATATGGACGGACGTCTTACGAATAAGAACGGACGTCTAACGGACATGAACGGATGGAAAAAAGGTTTTCCGTTAGGCGTGCGTTCGAGATATCCGGTAAGATGTGACCGAGGCTTTTCTTGCATCCTTATTTGCAACACACTATAAAACACGATTTTACATTTCTAGCGATAGACTTTACATCTACAGCGCTTGAATTTACATCTTCAGTGCTACACTTTATACGGATTTGGCTATACTTTTTGGACCTTTTGTATTATAGCTCTTCATCTTTTTTTTTTATAAGCTTTGGATTTCAAATATTTTGGCCACGAGCATCACTGAAGAGATATGTATTGTCGAATTGCGCATCTGGTGCAAGAAAATTGATACCGTTAATTTTATTACTACCACTGGGTCGATGCCTCTGGTGATGGACTATTAGTCCCCGAGGGTATCACTAGCCCAATAGCCAGTACTTCGGTACTGGCATGAAAATACGGATTTTTTATGTGTTATTAAAATTTGCTATTACAAAATGATAGAAATTGTTATAAATTAAGGAATGTATCTCCCTCATGCAAAGCTCTGATTCCTTTCACAGATTTGGCTATAATTTTTGGACCTTTTGGGTTATAGCTCTTCATCTTTTTTATAAGCTTTGGATTTCAAATATTTTGGCCACGAGCATCACTGAAGAGACATGTATTGTCGAAATGCGCATCTGGTGCAAGAAAATTGATACCGTTAATTTTATTATATCTTCAGCGTTGGACTTTACATTTCCAGCGCTTGACTTTACATCTCAAGCGCTAGACTTTATATCTCCAGCGCTTGACTTTACATCTAGATCTCCAGCGCTTGATTTTACATCTCCAGCGCTTAACTTTACATCTTGAGCGCTAGACTTTGCATATCTCTAGCGCTAGATATTACACATCTCCAGCGCTAGACTTTACATCCCCAACGCTAGACTTTACATCTACAGCGCTTCACTTTACATATCCAGCTCTAGACGCTCTAGACTTTAGATCTCCAGCGCTGGACTTTACATCTCCAGCGCTGGAGTCTACATTTCCAGCGCTTGACTTTACATCTCCAGCGCTATACTTTATATCTCCAGCGCTTGACTTTACATCTAAATCTCCAGCGCTTAACTTTACATCTCAAGCGCTTGATAGTACATCTTCAGCGCTAGACTTTACATCTCCAACGCTTGGTTTTACATCTGCAGCGCTTGACTTTACATCTCCAGCGCTAGACTTTGCATATCTCCAGCGCTAGATTTTACACATCTCCAGTGCTAGACTTTACATCCCCAGCGCTAGACTTTACATCTTCAGCGCTTGACTTTACATATTCAGCGCTAGACTTTAGATCTCCAGCGCTGGACTTTACATCTCCAGCGCTATACATTACATCTTCAGCGCTGAACTTTACATATCCAGCGCTAGACTTTACATCTCTATCGCTAGACTCTATATCTCCAGCGCTAGACTTTACACATCATCAGCGCAGGACTTTAAAAGACACTTTATAATCTGTGTGAGACCAACAGGGCTTCGTACTTTAGAGCCTCTAGTTATTTATTATAAAGAAATCGCATGTATAGGCGCACCTGTATTCTGGTTGATATTCGCATGTGTTACGGAGAATATATCTCCCAATTGAAACTATATTCCGCGCTTGTATGACAGTTATGAATATTTTTATATTTTTCTCATAGTATTTGTTATATGATATATTTTATAACAATTGCATTAGGATTTTTTGTAATTTCACATTTAAATTTGCAAAAGTATCATCTCCTCTAAAGCAGTGACATCGAATGTTTTCTTATAACTAATTTTTTTTTATCCAATATTTACAACATTTATTATAATTTCACAACATTGTTTTCGCTGTAATAAAAGCGAACTGTTTACGTCTGCAAAATTAGACAGAAAATTTCACACTAAGTTAACCTGATTCCCAGAGATGATAAAAACAATGTAATTAAATATCCACCAGCTGCATTTGCAGACGACTATTATTTGAACTCTTAATGACTAGACTGACCTACTGAAGGTGTCATAACATTTAGGAATCCCGTAAAGATTAACGTTCAACTTTCTACACTGTAATAAACTATTTAAAAAATACTGTTATTTTTAAAAGAAATTGTAACTTTGTTTCAACATAATTCATATTGTACTGAAAAATAACGATTAGATTAATTTAACTTGCAAAATTATAAGTAAAACTATAAAAACGAGTTCTACTCTACCTAAATTCAATCATACTCCTTAAAACTATTTAAAACTATTAACTATTGTTTTTCAATAATTTAAAACTATTTAAGTTAAGATATCTAATCGGGTCCTACTAAAAAGCGTCGGGAGCGCCCGGATGAAGAAAAAGCGCCCGTGGAAAAAAAATTAGCGCCCGGGGAAAATATATAGAGATGAATGTTTCAATTTCAACAATAATATATGAATACTATTTCGAAAAGCTAATAATGGATCACAGTTTATGCTGAAGATTTATAAATCGTTAAACACCGACAGATACGTTTCTCAAATTTCCCAGATAAATATTAATTTTATAAAATTAAAAGAGTTGCACATTATTTAAGAACGGTAAAAGTAATTGAACAAGTGTTCACCATGCAGTTGCGAATATTAGACCTCGGGAACTGAATTTTTTTAAACTAACTAAATATACGTTTTGATCGAGGACAATATCGTTCATGATTCTTCTATATACTTATATTTACCAACTTATATACAATTTTTAAATCTAAAATGTAAAAGTGCAACAACACTATCTAAACACTTTAGATTTAGCATCGTTAATATCCCCATTTATACGGGTGAAACACGCAATGTTTTTTTTCATTCAGGAAATCACTTATTCTCCCGGCCCTTTTTTTCTTCCTCGGGCGCTTTTTCTTTTCTCGGGCGCTCTCGGGCGTTCCCAAGCGCTTTTTAGTAGGACAGATCTTATCGTATTATTTATTTATCGTAGGACATGTAGAAAAAAATCCGTCCTTTCGTATAAGTAGTTTTATACATATCACCCCAAGGTTATCCTAGTAACGTGTCGAGTAACGAGTAGCAGCATGAAAACAAATAAATGGTGGTGTCAAACTGTCAAATCCAATGTATCTGTGTTTTCCCCCCAAAATGTTTTTATACGGAGCACTCAGGGGAGGACAAGATAACTTCTTTAACACCGAAAAATATATTAGAAAAAAAAATGAATAAATGATATGTTTTAGAAATTGTAATCACAATGACTGACATGCTTGAAATCCTAAATTGGATGCGCAGTTGCTTATTATTTTCTTTTCTTCAATTTTACCCCACCCCCCTTTTTTTTTAAAATGAATATATTTCATAGATTAGACTACATCCATTTTTTGGGAGTAAAATATGGTTCTTTAACTCCCAACATTGGTAGAGCCTTCAAACACCAAACCCTGGATCAGTGCATTTAGTCTGTTATGATTATGGCAGAAGACATGCAGAGAAATGACTAATGACCAGTGCATTATAGGATTTACATTTTTCCTTTTGGTCAATCATCTTGCAGGGTCCAAACGAGTTCACCTGTATGTGTGCCATTTGTTTTCTTAATTTCTATTGACTTGGTATCTTCTTATCAAATAATGTGTGTGAAATTTAAATCTCATTTAGATATACATGTTAGTTTCTTACCCTTTTTACTTAAAAAAAAAAGCCATTTGCCAATGTAATAAAAAGAATAACGAATCAAAGAATTCAAATAGGCTGCGCGCATTAGCAAATTCATGTGTTGTTCGGTCACTCGTTGAATATTTTTCTTTTTGGATTCTTCGATAATTTATTCTATAAATCTCATTTTAATTTCAATTGTACGTACACGTACTTATGTATATATGTTTGTTAACTGGAAAATATTTCTCGGTCTTAAAATCAATTATACGTCGTATACTTTTCTATGTTAAACTTATATAGTTAGGCACTTTTGTTGTATGTTTATATCATTCGGTTTTTTTAGACATTTATTTCTTCCATTAGTTCACTGTTGTAGCCTAAACATATATTCAAAAGGCTAAGTCTACGAAATCAAGTTGAACCCCATTATGAGTTGAAACATCAATATATATATAGTCTTAGGTCTCTACTTTTTATATTTTGTTGTAAGAGATGTATAAATACTCTGTCACGTCCGGTCTATGTTTTAGTTAGTTTTTTTTCTGTTTGTATCGATCTGATGAGACAAGCCATTTTCAACTGGCTTCTATAGTTTGTTCATATGTTAGAAGGTTGAGCGCTCACAAACATGTTTAAACCCGCCACATTATGTATGCGCCTGTCTTTTGTATAGAACCTGCAATTTAGTGGTTGTAATGGTTCATGTCATTAATTTTTGTTTTTCCCAATTGATTTGTGAATTATGCCGTTATTTTTCTCAATTTATTTGTTTCACTTTTTATTTATGTCTTGGCCTTTCATAATCGACTTTAAGGTATCGGCTTTTGTCATTGTTGAAAGTCGTACCGTTACCTCTTATTGCTAACATCTACTAAATATGAACTTTGGTGGAAAGTTGTCTCATTGGCAATCATACAACATCGCCTTATATTTATAATCTTAGGAAAGGTATAGGAAATAGTAAGGAAATTGGAAATATATATGCACGCCATTTAATAAAATTCATGCTAGTGCTTTATTACAGAAAATAACATGCAAAACATTAAACGTTTGAAGTTGTAAATTGTGTTAAAGCTTGCGGAAGAATATCTCAAAAACGTTTTACGACACTCCCGATAAGGACCGGTAACTCTGTATTTTTTTGCGGGAAAATATGAATGGCTTCTCATATCTAATCTTTCAGAAAAATCGATTTCTTACAAAAGAGTGTCCACCATGCACTTACACTGCACTATTAAAAGCATAGTAGAATATATTGATATACAAATGGATGAAATATAAAAAAGAAGATGTGCATGGTATGATTGCCAATGAGACAACTATCCACAAAAGACCAAAATGACACAAACATTAACAACTATAGGTCACTGTAAGGCCTTCAACAATGAGCAAAGCCCATACCGCGTAGTCAGCTATAAAAGGCCCCGATAAGACAATGTAAAACAATTCAAACGAGAAAACTAACGGCCTTATTTATGTTTAAAAAATGAACGAAAAACAAATTTGTAACACTTCAAAAAATTTCTTACAAAAGAGTGTCCACCATGCACTTACACTGCACTATTAAAAGCATAGTAGAATATATTGATATACAAATGGATGAAATATAAAAAAAAAGAAGATGTGCATGGTATGATTGCCAATGAGACAACTATCCACAAAAGACCAAAATGACACAAACATTAACAACTATAGGTCACCGTAAGGCCTTCAACAACGAGCAAAGCCCATACCGCGTAGTCAGCTATAAAAGGCCCCGATAAGACAATGTAAAACAATTCAAACGAGAAAACTAACGGCCTTATTTATGTTTAAAAAATGAACGAAAAACAAATTTGTAACACTTGAACAAACGACAACCACTGAATTACAGGCTCCTGACTTGGGACAATAATGTGGAAATTATATATACAGCCCTTGGATGGTGTTAACTTTCCAAAAAATTGTATAGTGTACTGGTGTAATGGTGTAATGGTGCTGTGGTGTATGGTGCTGTGGTGTATGGTGCTGTGGTGTATGGTGCTGTGGTGTATGGTGTATGGTGTAAGGGGAATGGTGTAATGGTGTTTGAGGAATGGTGTGATTGTGTAACTAGCGATCGGGAATGGTGTGAATGATAGTGTACGACATCTCATTGGTTGAAACGAATTTTTTTTTTTTTTTTTTTTCGAGTTGCGAGTTGTAAACATACTCAATAATAATAATCTTAATATTTGAAATATAATTGCATTATGGGTAATTTCGGATCGTGTAGATAGAATGGGGAATGGTGCATGGTGTAATGTGTAAGGTGTATGGTGCAAAGGTGTAACGTGTATGGTGTAATGGTACAAGATGTATGGTGTAATGCTGTAAGGTGTATGGTGTAATGGTGTATGGTGTTAGTGGGAAGTTTACACCATCCAAGGACTGTACATGTAACTGTTATATTAATAATAAAATAACAACAAACCAGTACATACTCTGTGACGTTTATTATGATATGAGGCAGGCATTACCTGTAAATGGGGACGAAGTCTGTATGAATTATTATTTTGTAACTTAAATATTTGTTCAAAAAAAAAAGAAACGGAAATACCGTAACGTTTCCGATTTTGGTTCTGTTGTTAGGGATTTTAGTTATGACGTTATTTAGATTATGACGTCATATACAATGTAAACAAAGAAACGCTATCATCAGGTAACGTTTTTTCATATCAAAGAATTATGTAAAATGAAATTGGTATTGCGCGTTCCTTCCTATTTTTATACTAGACTGATAAATATATATTTTACTCAAAGATTCATGCAAACGAGACCGGAAAAAGGAAGTACATAGTACATTTCTGCGCAGGTCCGGGATTTCAAAACACGACAAAAAAAAATTTGAACGATTTTGAGTTCATTAGTACAATGAAAAATTCGGGAAATTTTCCCGTATTTTTTTTTTATTGAATTTTCTACTGTTATTGGGGACTACGTCCCCATAATATGAGGCAGGCATTACCTGTGAATGGGGACGAAGTTTGTTTAAATTATTTTTTTTGTATTTTAAATTTTTGTTAAAAAAAAAGATACGGAAATACCGTAACGTTTCCGATTTTGGTTCTGTTGTTCGGGATTTTAGTTGTGACGTTATTTAAATTATGACGTCATATGCAATGTAAGCAAAGAAACGCTATCATCAGGTAACGTTTTTTCATATCAAGGAATTATTAAAAATGAAATTGGTATTGCGCGTTCCTTCCTATTTAATACTAGACTGATAAATATATATTTTACTCAAAGTTTCATACAAACGAGACCGGAAAAAGGAAGTACATTGTACATTTCTGCGCCGGTCCGGGATTTCAAAACACGACAAAAAAAATTTGAACCATTTTGAGTTCATTAGTATACAATGAAAAATTCGGGAAATTTTCCCGAATTTTTTTTTTTATTGAATTTTCTACTGTTATTGGGGACTTCGTCCCCATAATATGAGGAAGGCGCTACCTTAGATGCCAGCTATAATTACCATACCAATAATTAAAAAAGTGAATAATTCTATGTCCCTAAATATTTTTTTGTTTAAAATTTAAAAAAAGGCTGATATTTTTAAGTGACTCTATACTATAAATCTGTAATTGAATTTCTGCAAATCAAGACCCAATGAAGTCGCACCTCAATTCAAATATCAAGGAAGTACCTACAGAATAAGCATGCAAATTGTAAATTTGAAAGCTTTTGTGAAGTTGGAAACTTTTCAGATGGGTCATTTAGAAAGACTTATCTATGTTTCTAACCACTCCAATTTGATATCTAAAACAAGTGAAATAAATGATGATATTGCAACAAACCACTACCACAGGCCAAGTAATTGTGCAGGGGTCTGTTGACAATCCTAGGGCCTATTGGTATTGTAGTCTCATCGGGATTAAACTGCACATTAGATTTTGCAAAGACAAAAAGATGCCAGGCAATGCCCTCATTGTAATCTATAGTTGATTTGTAAAATACAAGTTCTTTGTCATATTGTATTTATTAATGTAACAGGGTCGGTTCTTGGATAAAGATATAACAAACTCTGTTTAGGGTTCGAATGATTTATTATACCAGTAGTATAAAATAAACTCTGAAATAACAATATCACAATTATAAATAACAGATCTATTAAATGCCAGCTTTGTACTAAGACAATGTCCTAAATATAGATTAGGTTGTTGGTTGTTTAACGTCCAGTGGCAAATATTTCATGCATGTTCAGAACGAATGTCCTAGGCTACATTAATATATTGTTTATGTCTAAAATAAAATTATAAGTTCAGATGGAAAATGTGTAGGGAACGAACATTGAACTTGAAAAGGCATGAGGGGTAATGGTATTTTTCCTGAAAAAAATATTCTGATTCCCAAATTGATGAATAAAAAATCTATTCAAGCATACGACAAAAAAAAAATATTTTGATATTGACCAAAAATGATTTTATCTTTCAGAAATGCAAAATAAATTGAACTTTTATATATCTAAAAACATAAAACTTCCCAAACCGCACATGTAACTCCGTACACAGTAGTTTTTTAAGGTGATAATAAGGCTGTATTTGCCAATTTGTTATGATATACCTTTAAACTAGTGTTAAATTTTGACTAAATAAGTTTAATTGATAGCGCTGAAGGGCTTTCGTAAAAAAAAAATCAGACTAATAAACAAACATTTGTAATTCTGATCATCGTCAGTTTGTGAGTTCTACATCAATTTTTATACGACCGCAAAATTTGAAAAAAATGTCGTCGTATATTGCTATCACGTTGGCGTCGTCGTCGTCGTCGTCCGAATACTTTTAGTTTTCGCACTCTAACTTTAGTAAAAGTGAAATTTTAACACAAGGTTTATGACCACAAAAGGAAGGTTGGTATTGATTTTGGGAGTTTTGGTCCCAACATTTTAGGAATTAGGGGCCAAAAAGGGCCCAAATAAGCATTTTCTTGGTTTTCGCACTATAACTTTAGTTTAAGTTAATAGAAATCTATGAAATTTTGACACAAGGTTTATGACCACAAAAGAACGGTTGGGATTGATTTTGGGAGTTTTGGTTCCAACAGTTTAGGAATTAGGGGACAAAAAAGGGCCCAAAAAAGCATTATTCTTGGTTTTCGCACAATAACTTTAGTTTAAGTAAATAGAAATCAATGAAATTTAAACACAATGTTTATGACCACAAAAGGAAGGTTGGTATTGATTTTGGGAGTTTAGGTCCCAACAGTTTAGGAATTAGGGGCCAAAAAGGGACCCAAATAAGCATTTTTTTTTGGTTTTCGCACCATAACTTTAGTATAAGTAAATAGAAATCTATGAAATTTAAACACAAGGTTTATGACCATAAAAAGAAGGTTGGTATTGATTTTGGGAGTTTTGGTCCCAACAGTTTAGGAATAAAGGGCCCATAGGGTCCAGATTTAAACTTTGTTTGATTTTATCAAAAATTGAATAATTGGGGTTCTTTGATATGCCGAATCTAACTTTGTATGTAGATTCTTAATTTTTGGTCCCGTTTTCAAATTGGTCTACATTAAGGTCCAAAGGGTCCAAAATTAAACTTAGTTTGATTTTAACAAAAATTGAATCCTTGGGGTTCTTTGATATGCTGAATCTAAAAATGTACTTATATTTTTTATTATTGGCCCAGTTTTCAAGTTGGTCCAAATCGGGGTCCAAAATTAAACTTTGTTTGATTTCATCAAAAATTGAATAATTGGGGTTCTTTGATATGCCAAATCTAACTGTGTATGTAGATTCTTAATTTTTGGTCTCGTTTTCAAATTGGTTTACATTAACGTCCAAAGGGTCCAAAATTAAACTAAGTTTGATTTTAACAAAAATTAAATTCTTTGGCTTATTTGATATGCTTTATCTAAATATGTACTTTGATTTTTGCTTATGGGCTAGTTTTCAAGTTGGTCCAAATCAGGATTCCATATCAAGTATTGTGCAATAGCAAGAAATTTTCAATTGCACAGTATTGCACAATAGCAAGAAATATCTAATTGCACAATATTGTGCAATAGCAATTAATTTTCAATTGGAGTTATCTTTCTTTGTATAGAATAGTAGTTGATAATATATGTTGGAAATTTACCAGACATGACTATGATGTCATTTTCTATTTTTATTTGCCAATAACTTTATGTAAATAACTTCATTGGAAATTTGCCAATATAAAATGTTGCTGATGAAGCTTTTTTTCCTTATCTTATCTAAAATGTTTTTAGATAATGTATGTTGGACATTTGCCAGACATGACTATGATGTCATTTTCTATTTTTATTTGCCAATAACTTTATGTAAATAACTTCATTGGAAATTTGCCAATATAAAATGTTGCTGATGAAGTTTTTTTATTGTTTTATACAATAAACAATGTATATTCACTTTTACTACCAACCAATCTTTACCATTCAGTGATAACAAGCACTTTATTTTACATTTTAATATCTTATGATGTATTTAAAAGAGTAGTTATTGTTGCAAACTCCATTAGAAATTTGAATTGATATCAGTTTTGGAAAAAGGGAAACGGGGATGTGAAAAAAGGGGGGGGGTAAATTTTTCTCATTTCAGATTTCATAAATAAAAAGAAAATTTCTTCAAACATTTTTTTGAGAGGATTAATATTCAACAGCATAGTGAATTGCTCAAAGGCAAAAAAAAAACTTTTAAGTTCATTAGACCACATTCATTCTGTGTCAGAAACCTATGCTGTGTCAACTATTTAAATTTAGATTTAAAAAGTTTGAAGAAATCTTTAATTGATTTGTAAAATCTTGACATTTGTTTTGTGTAAAAAAAACAACATGTAATGTCAAAAATTTGATCACAATCCAAATTCAGAGCTGTATCACGCTTGAATGTTTTGTCCATACTTGCCCCAACTGTTCAGGGTTCGACCTCTGCGGTCGTATAAGCTGCGCCCTGCGGAGCACCTGGTTTGTACTAATTAAGAGTCGGTTTTATGTTATTTTTTGCATATATATTTTTTTTGTTACATGTACAGGATGTAGCTTACTTTTCAAGTTTTTAAATGGCAGCCAAATAAAATTGAGAATGGAAATGGGAAATACAATTATTTTTGTATGTGCCTGATCCAAGTCAGGAGCCTGTAATTCAGTGGTTGTCGTTTGTTTATGTGTTACATATTTGTTTTTCTTTCATTTTTTTACATAAATAAGGCCGTTAGTTTTCTTGTTAAACATACATCTGAGGTTGTATCAGGCTGTGCATGGCGAAGCATTTTATTGCCTTTATGTTTGTACTTTTTTTTGTTTTGGTCATGAAAACAAATTTGTAGTTCTGTTGTGAAGTTGCTAACATGAGAATACCCAAATTGCACCTAAATTGTCAATTTTTTACCAACTTTTTTTATGTACCAGACAAAAGTTTATTCTATGCTAATTTTGTAGACTATCCTTGTTTACAATATAGATACACCATTTTAATTTTGAGTCCATGTAGAGTCATTGAAAAATGGGTTTGAAATTACATCTAAACAATCCATGATACTGTAATGAGGTGAGTACCCAAATTCCATTCATCATTACATGTATGGTTACTTTCAAATCCTTAAAACTGGGATATAAACATCAATTTTGTTTTATTTCTTCAAATGTTTCAAACAATTTGACATTATTTAATACTTTAAACTAATTTTTTTTAAGAAAAGGATGCTGGTTACAAATTTAATTTGCTCATTTTAAAAAGATGATAATAAGATAACTTCACATGGTGAAAGCAAACTTAGTAAAATTTTTGAAGGGTTTTTTTGCTGAATAGGTGCAATTTGGTTACTGAGTATAATTTTGGTACTGTGAGGTTATATAACCATAAGTGTGTATTGCTAAATAGGTTGAAATGTGAACCTGATAGTGATATAGCGATAAAGTACTTGGTAGAGTGAAAATGTTTTGATCAGGTTTAAACTGATGCATAAAATATGCAGGCCACTGCTGCAGCTTGAATTTTAAAGGATGTAGCCCACATACTTCCAAGTAACATGTCCTGTATATACCTATCAAAGTTCTCATTCTCATGGGTTAAAATAAATCCATCTTCCAATAAAATCCAATTTTGGACAATATGGGAGCATACAATATATACAGTAGTCAGTTCTAAATGTACTACTCAGACTCAAGTCTCCTTTTATGAATAAACTAAGAGGGAGAAAACAAAACAGTTTCAATCTCCTGGGACTATACATGCTGTATAAGGTGTGACATAATCATAGAAAAGATTTGTTGAGATTTTGCCAAAGAAGTACAGAATTAGAAGATTGTGAATTATTTGAATATTAGTTTGTGTTCTAAACTTTTGTTAAGTTTTGAATTAGTCTGTGGGCTACCATAGGATCCAGAGGGGGCGGTCCGTGGGAAAAAATGTTGATTATATAGGTAATCACTGAAGCCTGAAGCATGACTGGAGCACCCTGTCAGCGCCCGCCCCCCCCCCCTTTTATGAAAAATGCTGGATTCGCCATTGACTCCATGAATAACCGTGACAACCAGTCAACAGTATAATTATCACTGTTCCTTGATTTGGGGAATAATGTGGCAGATGAACATAAGTAGTCGTGGTCAACCAGTGCACCGTAGTTTACCCCGCATGCCGCATGGCCATTATAAAAAAAAATCCGAAATGTATTGCTTGCGGAGTTCTTTTCAGTGTTCCCATGCCTGGACGGAACTTTTACACTAAATATGTTATCGTTAACTGAGATTGTGTGACTTTTAAATGAAGTACCTGTGATTTTTAGGTAATTTGTTTTTACTTCACTGATAATGGAATGTTGAAGCAGACGAAACATGGCGTCAGATGTTGTTGTCCTCACTTCGGTAATTTCCGTGGTACAATTAAATTTAAATAAGCTTCACTAGTTACAAAAATTTCTGAATTCTTGTTTTTGCAAACAAATAGAAATTCATGTCGTATTAAACATTGAAATTTTTCCAATCTGCCCCGTTTTTACAAGATCGCGTTGAAACGTTAAATTTGGCCGCCATTAAAAAAAAAATTCGTACGAGATTTAACGAGAGTGACGAAACTTTTCAGATGGGTCGTCTAGAAAGAGTTATCGTTCTTTGTCCCAAATATCATAGTTATTACGGTGCGGTTGAATTTCCTGTAATTTATCCATCATCCACGCAAGAACTTGTCTCAGAAAAAAAATACTCTGTACATTAAACTCAGTTTCAGGTATAGCAAACGTACAGAGGTGTGATCTTTTTCTGTGACATCTGCTTTTGACCATCCACAAGAACTTGAGTCATCCGATGTTTAGTACTTCAGTACTTTGATTAAGTTGGAAGTTTTCAGTTCAAAATCGATTCATGAATTTTTTTGGTGAAAATAAGATTTTTGAAATATCAATTATTGCAACAACAGAAATCGCGTATTTGTCTTCAATAGTTTTAATAAGAACATACATGTAACACTTTGTAAATATAGGACCAATTGGCCTATTTAATTTCCTTATTACAGTGTATTCAATTTAATGATATACATTGCCTTGTATTGTTTCTTGTGTTCGTCCGGAACCATTCATGAACTATTTGCCACTGGAGTCCAATCAAATCGTTTCCTTTGTTGACTAGTATATATAAATCGATTGAAGCTTGTTTATATCAAGTGACTAATTACATGTAATATTTTTTTTATAAACTGTAGTATCAAAGCTCCTCTATGCACACAAGACGTAATTTATTATTAATTATGGACTTCTTCCAGTAGTTATTTTATATCTATGTTAATCTTTGGTACACCATTCTTACATGTCAGTCCTCTCCCACCATAACATCACTCGATTTTGGTTAATAAGTTGAAAAGTTAAATTTCGTTTATTGTAAGTGTAATGTATCAAGAAAACAAAGACGGGTTCAAACAGAAAGGTTTTGAAATCAAAGATAACTGTGCACCTTAAGATCAGCATGGGTTTATTAGTCGTCAATACGTGTACTTAAAGTCCAGTCTAAAAATAAGCATACTAGGTACTTTGATTCAAGGACGAAACCACGATGTCTAGTCTTACTAAAAAATATAATCAATATTCAAACTCTACTTATGAAGATTAGAACAGATTATACCCATGTCATATCTTTTACCAATTCAATTCAAATATTTATTGTCATATAAACTCTGAACAATAAGTTTGTGACAAATAATATAAACATACACAAAATACATTTAACAAACAAAACCATGAAAACAAAAAAAGCAAAAAAGCAAAACAATCTATCTAGTATTATATATAAATATATATTTTATAAATAAATCAAGTGTCCCCTGTCCTCAGTTCTAATGCCTGTTTAAAATAGGACCCTAAGCTTTCTACTTCTTTTGAGGTTGATGGACAAAGAAGATATGTATTTTTTTCATTTTCTTGCCAGGACATAAAATCTGGCATATGTTTAATTACATTTCCTATAAAGTTCTCTCTTAGTTTAGCAATTTTTTTGCAGTATAAAATAAAATGGGCTTCATCCTCCATTGTATTACAGGATGTGCATAGTCTTTTTTCTCTAGGTATTTTTAAATGTCTGCCTTTTTCTATCATTAAATTATGATCGCTAATTCTCATTTTTGTTATGTTACTTCTCTTTTCAAAAGATTTACAGTTTAAGTAGTTTTCCATTTCTAAATTTTGCTTTAAACTTTTATATAAATACAATTTACTTTTTTTATTTATTTTTTCAAATTTTTGTTCAAATATATTTGTGTAGAAATTTAAGAATTGATGTTTTAAGGGTTTTTTTAACAACTTTACCACTTAACCATAAAAGAATCGCGTCTTGTCATTGCCAGTGGCGATCTATGATAGGGCTTGTGCAAGATGTTCACCCCCTCCTTTCATCGAAATAGACAGAAAATAGTATGGTTCTCACAGTTATATGTATCTAAAGGATAAAGTAGTCCTTCACCTAGCTCCTCTCGCCAGTATGAATTGCCTTTTTGGGATTTACACTCCCTTTTCACATTTCATGGATTCTCCCTGATTGTACTAACTATTGTACAGAAATGAGTTAAATCAGTCTAGAAAATACTTAAGGTGGTATGGGAGTCTAAATAAAAATGATAGAATTTGTTCGTTACTTTGCCAAAACGTAGTATCTACTGATACATGTCGAAAAATATAATAAAAATGATAAGTCAACGCGCATTTTCTCAAGCTACAGGACGGGACAAAATGACACATTTTGTATGGATTATACAGGAAAAAACACCATTTTGTGATTAGAAACTAAACAAAATGATAGAATTATTAAATACTTCAGGAACATATAGATTTCAGACACTGCTTTGAGAATATCAAACGAAAAGATAGGGTCACCGTACTTTTTTCCGTCTAAAATACAAAATAGGAAACTTCCATGAATCCTTCAGAAAATGCACTGTTTTAGAGATACCTCCCCCTAAAATGCCAATTAAAAAAACCTAAAAACAAGCCAAAATAGTTAACATTTGCAATTATATTAATATTTATAAGTTCTATTCTTATAAATTGGCTCTTATAAATGAAAATTCACATTAAATATCTGCATTCCTGCATCAAATTTTGCTATCTTGATGGAAAATCTAGATCTTTTGTTCTCTGTTTTTTACAATCCAAGATGGAGGAAGACACTAATACCACCTTAAGACTAGATCATCTTTTATTTAAATTTTCTCAACTTGTAATTTTTTTAAGAAAAATATGTATTAGGTTTTCAATCAAATTAGTATTATCACAACTGCATGTGACCATGATGACTTTGTGTACTTTTGAAAATATTACAATTACTGTTACACAGTAGCATATCAGATTCCTAACCATATATATAATTATCTATAGATGAAGGCTATTCATTGGGGAACCGTCGTGTAATGCATTAAATTTTTGCTCGCGTAATTAACATAATTTAAAGAAAGATGTGATATTGTAATCAATGAGTCAATTTTTCACAACAGACCAAGTGACACAAAAATTACCAACTTAAGGTCACCGTACGACCTTCACTAATAAAAAAAAATACCAAACTGCAAAATCAGTTACAAAGACTCGAAATGATAGGTAAAACAATACAAACAAGTTAACAAACAGCCTGACTTATGGTTTAATTGGTGAACGACAAAAAATGAATTATACTTCATATGAAAATGCAATATTTTGATGGCTGATACGAGGGTGTTAATTTACTCTATCACATGGCCGAGAGAGTGACAATTTTTTTTTAATGTTACCTTTTCGTCTAGAAAATCGATAGTTTAAAGGACAATGGGTTGACTATACATCAAGTAAATAAAAACACGGCTAAAGTTCCGCTACGTTTTGACTCAGATTTTATCATTTGACTGTCAATCCCCCCCACCCACCCCCAAAAAAAAACAAGACCGTTCCTGTTTGTATATGGTTTAACACTAGTAATTTTTAAGACACTTTATAGCTTGTTGTCCGGTGTTAGCTAAGGCTCCGTGTTGAAGGTCGTACCTTGACCTATAATGTTTTACTTTTATAAATTGATACTTGGATAGAGAGTTG
Organism: Mytilus galloprovincialis; assembly: GCF_965363235.1. Lineage (NCBI taxonomy): Eukaryota > Metazoa > Mollusca > Bivalvia > Mytilida > Mytilidae > Mytilus > Mytilus galloprovincialis. Next base: position 4,373,528 of record NC_134850.1, on the reverse strand, counting down.
TCTCATTGGCACTAGCACATGCCACATCTTCCTATATATATGTATACTATATAAATAGAAAAACTGATTACCAAAAACAAGATGAATAAAAAATATCAAACAAGAATTACAAATACATCATTTAGTGAAATATTCCATGTGGAACACCTAATAAAATTATTATTTAGCGAAACAATATTGGGAGGAACATATATAAATTTGCATATAGGAAAACACATCAACTTAACATTGAATACAATGTTTCTTTGAGGATTTTATATTAAATGGTCTTCAAGTGAAATATGCCAATTTTCACCATTGAAGTGTTCTGTTAGGGGAACATAGAAATATTACACTAAGAACACATTTACATTGTACAAGTTACAGTTTGGTAAATAATTATCTAGGGAACCCACACACCTTTTAAAAGACACATATTTATGGTAAACACATACATGTATCACTTAAAAATGAAGCGATCCCACATAACCCGTTATTTCCTGAGAGACGGACAGAGATAAAGGAACATGGGAAGGGAAGCGGGGGTTAGCGGGCGGGCAGTTGGGGTCAAGGGATTAGGAACTGGATGAAGAGAAGAGGTAAAAGATGTGATATTCTGGTGAAAATGATTTGACGGATTTTCGTATAGGGGTTAAGAAAATTGAAAGTAGGAATCATCCCTCTTTTCTGTAACGCCAAACGTATTTTTTATAAATAATTTAACTACCGAAAATAGCAGATTTTATATAAACATGTACATACATGTATGTTATAAACATAAACATGTTTACCCCCGCCACATTTTTGCGCCTGTCCCAAGTCAGCTGCCTCTGGCCTTTGTTAGTCTTGTATTATTTTTAATTTTAGTTTCTTGTGTACAATTTGGAGTTTAGTATGGTGTTCATTATCACTGAACTAGTATATATTTATTTAATAGGGACCAGGACCAGGACCAGGTGCGGGAATTTCTCGCTACGTTGAAGACATGTTGGTGACCTTCTGCTGTTGTTTTTTCTATGGTCGGGTAGTTGTCTCTTTGACAAATTCCCCATTTCCTTTCTCAATTTTATGACTTCCTCAAGTTTTATAAACAAAATGGAAAACAATTTTCATGCAAGTAACTTTTGTAGATTTGTAAATTAAAATTTTACTACAGTTTGGGGATTCCGGAGTGGAGGTGGGTGAGGTTCTAGGGGTTGAACCCCCCTTTTTTTTTCTTAACTATTATTGCATTTGAATTGGGACATATGTTGGACCCCCCTTTTTTAAATGGCTGGATCCGCCTCTCAAGTATACGTTATGTTAGGTTTCATTGCAAATTTATTGTGTAGCATTTTAAAACAACATATTTTATGCAACCTTGAAAATATATATCAAAGTTCACCAATATTTACCGCAGATAGAAAAAGGCGCGTTGTTGAAACAATCAAATGTGATTATCAAACAAGATAGGAATGTTAAAGTTAGGCTTGTTGCTAATTAGAATAAACAGGCTGGGAGTTCCGATAATAAATCTCAGACAAACGCTCCAACTAAACTGTCAACAATTGAGATTTCCTGTCGAAATAATTATCCGCTATATAAAGAAGAAATGCATGTGTTGGACGTTATAAAATGCGAGTTTCATTTTAGTATTATAATACTAGTGTAGCCAGGTGTAGGGTGAGGCTGTATAAAGAACTAGCTTTATACATTTTTTTCTAAAACATTATTATATTACTACATATTACTTTTAACTGATTCGCTGTAATTGATTGTTATTTTCTTTACGTCCAGTCACAAATATTTCGAACATGTTCAAGACAAGAACAGATAAATCATAAGTACAACATGTAGGTCCTTTATGCAACTGTATGGAGTTTAAACATCACGATTTTAATTGTTGTGAAATAATTCTGACTCTGACCATTTAGATATTGACAAATATAATGTCTATCAATATTAGAATAGTATAAAGCATGACATTATTCTCATTGGAAACTTTAGAACTTAAAATTGGGAATGAAAATTGGGAATGTGTCAAAGAGACAGTAACCCGTCCAAAGAGCAGAAAACAGCACAGGGCCACGAATTGTTCGACACAGTGAGGAAATCCCACAAGTGAGGTTTTGCTTGCATCTAAACAGTATGTTTGTATCCAAGTTCAGCAAATATGAAATTTAATAAAAAAAAAAAATCTCCGAAACATATAAAGGAACCAACATAAGTAGTAAAAAAAACCCATACTAAACTAACATAGGCCAGAGAATCCCGACTTAGAATAGCCGCACAAATGCGGCATGTATATATATAATGGCAGTCAGCAGGGTTAAAGAACATCAGTTGTTCGACCTGTTAGTCAAATGCGTTTTGTTTAAATATACTTTTTCACTATTTTGGTCTTTTGGAAAATGTTGTGTGTGCTGTTTTAGACCCTTCTACAACGAAATTTGGTTTACATGCACGAGTATAATAATTGCGGTTTTTATCCAACGCAATCATAGGTTTGAACGTAGTTTTCAATTTAGACTCGTATAAATATATATAATTATATATATAAAACTCGTCTTAACATCAACCCAACAATGTTAGATCTGTAAACTTGCTTTCGCAAATTTTTTGTTCTTCCCTCGCCGGGACACCCAATCGCCTGCACTGTTGCCGTCCTGCTAGACCTCAATTTATATATAACTTGTTTAGTGAAATCTTACCCCCCCCCCCCCCATGTATACATCTATCCTATGTGGAATCAACAAACACACAGCAATATGCAAAGTAAAAAGAAGTCCGGAACCGATCTTAGAATAGGTAACACAATAATAAATATTTTAAGACACGTTCGAAAGGCGGCTATTGTGATTGTGTCAGCTCGACAGGGACACATTCAAATGTCTGAATGTTGCAAAACTGCACGAAAAACGTATCGCATGTAACACACCCACGAAGAGGCTGCCCAACGGAAATAAACCCTAGTACTGAAATGTTGCAAAACTACAAAAAGACAAAGAGTACACAAAACAACATTAAATACTGAGTAACAAAACACCTACAAAACAAACAACAGAAAAGTAAACAGATGAATGCATCTCTCACAAAAAATTAATTGTTTAGCTCTACCATGATTTATTCTGAAAGTTATAGATTTTTTTGGGGGAAAAAGATCGTGGATTAAGACTTGTGCCTGATCAAACATATAAATTTAAAATCAGTATTTGCTGCTTGACAGGTGTAAAAGAAAATCTTGTCTGCCAGGAGTCAGAATAATGTATTCGAGTAGAAACTCTGCAATTTCGAACTTTATTCGATCGTCACTGATGAGCCTTTTGTAGACGAAACGCGCGTCTGGCTCAAATACAAAATTTAAATTCTTGTATCTACGATGAGTTTATTAGGCTTACTGTGAGTACTCTCATATTTGTACTTAGTGTCTATTTGGTTTTGTTTGGGATGTACAAGTACCCGGACACGTCCACGTGTAATTTCATGTAGTATTTGTATCTTAAATCATCTGTCGAGTTAAGACTTTCAACTGATTTTTATAGATCGTTCTTATGTTGTACTATTACACCACTGTTTCATGTAAGGGAGTGGGTTGCGATCACGCAAACATGTTTGACCCCGCCAAATCCAGTATGTATGTGTCTCTCCCAAATCTGGAGCCTGTAATTCAGTGGCTGTCGTTTGTTTCTGTTACATATTTATTTTTCGTTCATTTTTTGGTACATAAATTAGGCCGTTATTTTTCTCGTTTAAATTGTTTTATATTATCATTTTGGGGTCTTTTATAGCTGACTTTGCGGTATGTTGACCTATAGTTATTAATTTCTGTGCCATTTTTGGTCGTTTGTGAAGAGTTGATGCATTGGCAATCATACCATTTCTTCTTTTTTCTATATTTGCCTTGTGAACTAGCACGCTTAATAAACTGACCCAGTGCGTCATTGTAGTACAAAGTTTTGAAAATTTTCAAACCTCATATATCAATTGCCGTCATAAGACGGCATGCTGGACTCAGTCGTATCTTGAACTGTTCGCATTCGGGATGCAATCTGGACTCAATCGGCAAAAAAACAGCAATCATGGTAAATCTTTCTAGATCATGCCCGTTCCACATGACACTGTCCAGAAAATAGTTATCAAAGACACAAGGATTATAGTTTTTTAAGGCAGACGCGCGTTTCGTCTACATAAGACTGATCAGTGACGTTAAGTTCCAAAATAGTTATTAAGCCAAACAAGTACAAAGAAGAAGAGCACTGAGGACCAACAATTCCAAAAAGTTGTGCCAAATACGGCTAAGGTGATCAATTCCTGGGATAATGAAATTCTTAGTCACAGATCAATGTTACGATTTTGATCATCGCGATACTAGAGAATTTGTCACGACATAATAACGATTGTAATTCGACTAGACAAAATTGATTGAGACTTCCCGAATGTTAAGGGACGCACCTTACTGTCGGGGTGCTTGTCCAAACTCTCCGATCCGTAGGAGTCCGAGTGTTACGAACGTATACTACATCGGTCAGGCAATAACAGGACATTCCATATCATTGAGGATAGTAATCCGACTTTTTAACTTTTCGAGTATAAGCGCAGTCTGATCTCAAACGGGAGCAATAATCGTCCTGTGTAAACCCCGCTTTAAAGATCATAGAACGATTCTAGCACGCTCATGCCGTCCTAATCACGCACGTCTTACGACCTTACTACGTTCATATTACCACCATTTTTAATTATAGCCATGCTCGGGCTCATTCTCATTGTCAAATAAAGCATGTAAAAGCTCTCCAGGTTTTATTCGTCTGTATATAATTTGGACCTAATGTCGCTAGTCTCCAACAGCTCAGCCATGCTTGACACATTTGTATCATCCCACTATTAATTGTTCAATAAAATATCTTCATTTGATCTTGATAGATCAGCAATATACGTTGTGATAGGTTAATCCGACATCTCATCTGGATCAGGATTCGTATCAGAGGCCCCCCTGACTCTACCTCTATCCATAGCATGCACAAATACAAAACATTGTAGATTTTGGTGGCCTGTCTGTGTTGTTATCGAGAATTTTACGTATAAATGAAAATAAGGAGGAATGGAACAGTATTTATATTGACTCCGACAACATGATATTGACGTTATTATATTACCGAGAGCGTAGTAAAATCGCCATATGAACATGGTAAGATCGTAGAATGATCGTGATAAAATCGTTCTTTAATCGCAGAAGAAACGTGCTAAGATCGTTTTTTAATCGGATAAAGTGTAATATAATCGTAGTAAGAACGTGATGAGCGTAGCAAGATCGTGATTATCGTAGTGAGGTCGCAGAACAAGCGTGGTGAAAACGGGGTATATTCTTGGCGGAATCGTTGTAGAAAAGTAATGAGGTCGTAGTAGCATCGTGAACTAATCCAAAATTTACATTTTCATGCCGCCCATACCGCGACCTCAACACGATCTGAATACTTTTTAGATCGTGCTGAGCGTGGTGCGATCGTGGTCTAGTGTGACTTGTTCATAAAATAACAGCGGGCAAGCTGAAGAGATGCCGTGCATTTACATTGATACATGTATACATTGTATATTTAGTATTGACCATTTACTGAAATAACTATCTATTCTGTCTTTTTGGAACATTACCATTGAACTTTCATTGTAATTCTTTTGCACTATTGAGGAAGTTATATAATATAAAACATCGTAAAGCTTAACTTATAGCTGTTTTGATTTTAGTCAGTGGCTTTATCTCCGAAATCTAAAAATAACAGGAAAGACGAAAACACCTGTTATATTTACCTGAATGTGTGATCTTGGATTGGGTTTTAAATAAAAAGACAATTTTCTATTATTACTGTTACTATTACAAAATAGAAAAGAAATGAATTTCATCTTCAAATTGGTTGCAGTTAATCTTTCTTCTATATATATTGGCATTCTACATTTCTAAGATATCTTCCTTTTTCTATTAATGAATTATGATCTCTTATTCTAGTTTTGTTATTAGTTTTCTAAATTAAAATTTTGAGTAAGTTAAATATTTTTCATTTGTATTATTTAGTCTTACAAGATTATAAATAGTGAGTTTGCTGTTATCCTTCATATCTTATCATTTACTCTCTTTTCATAAAAATCCTTCAATTTTAATTTTATTTGTTCTCTAATAGTTTTATTTATCTTATGAGAGGAATATTTCTTGAAAGTGTCTAAATCCATACCAGTTTCTTCTGATACATTTTTTACAAATGAGAACCAACTGAAGAATAAATTCGCACAGAGTCTAAGCTTTGAGACAAAAAAAAATGATTCCTTTACAAGAGGATAAATGGCATGAGAATATAAACGTATACCATACAATATAGATTGAAATTTAATATGTAGTTCCAGGGGAAGTCTCTCAAGACCAGCTCTTAGATATAGGAAGATGTGGTGTGCAGTGCCAATGAGACAACTCTCCATCCAAATAACAATTTAAAAAAAAGTAAACCATTATAGGTCAATGTACGGCCTTCAACACGGAGCCTTTGCTCACACCGATCAACAAGCTATAAAGGGCTCAAAATTACTAGTGTAAAACCATTCAAACGGGAAAACCAACGGTATAAATTTGATGAAACTATGCTTAAGCCACGTGTATATTTACAAAATTGTAAGTGTGACTTTTTAAAAGATGGTTTGACATGAAGTGAATCAAATTATCAAAGGGTATCAAATAGTTGCAGGGGCGGATCCATGCAGCCATTTTAAAAAAGGGGGAGGGGTCCTAACCCAGGACAAAGAGGGGGGGGGGGGTCCAATTACATGTCCCCATTCAAATGCATTGTTCGTCCAACAAACCCCCGGACCCCCTCCCCCCTCTGGATCCGCACCTGAGTTGCCACTGACACATTGAGTCTTTTTAGTTTCATGCTCTCTTAATCAACTCAAGATCCAGAAAACAAGTAAATGGTACATATAAGACTGTACTTTGACCTTCAATGGTTTATCTTTAAAAATTATGACTTTAATGGAGAGTTGTCTCATTGGCAATCATATGTTATCTCCTTATATCTATAAAGGTCATGATACGACTTTCAACTATGAGTAAAATTCGTGCAGCATAGTCTGCTATATGAAAGGCCCCGAAATTACAAATGATTAAACAATAGACCACTTTCGAGTTCATCCGTCACCGGCAAAAACTCGTCAATTATGCACGCCTTTATGACGTCACTTACCAGATAGAGGGGCTCGCCTGTATCCCTGCACTATTTACGTTCATCAAGCGTCTTAGTGATCGTCTTTGTGCAGGATAACCTAGAAATAACGGTTGCTCTGTAGGTTCTTACTGACAATTCCCTAATGACAGCAGTGTTGATTGTCAATTTTGAGAATTCAATTTGCCGAATAATTCGTACAATATAGAATTATAGTTTTCAAACCACTCGCTCAACATTGGAAGGAAGTGACGACGCCCCTAAACGCAAAAATGACGGTGATAAAGGCGCGTATAATTGACGAGTTTTTTCCGGTGACGGATGAACTCGAAAGTGGTCTATTCAAACGAGATGCATCATGATTAGTTTGGTTTTTTTTTCAATCCAAGAAAATATGTATAACTGTGTATATAAAATGTACAAATTGCCAATATCTCCTTTTAAGCTCACCAGGCCAAAAGTGACAAAGTGTGATTATTTATTAAACTTTTCTCATCAATTGTCGACCTTCGTCCGTCGTTGTCGTCTGATAGCTTTTACAAAGATATTCCACTCTGAATCTGCTGGGCCAAATAAAACCAATTTCGGCCTAAATCATTATTAGGGTATGTAGATAAAAAATTCATTCCGATGCATATGACCACGCTTGTGCACCGAGATGGCAGTCGTCGCTAAAAACAGAACATCGGGGTAAAATGCAGTTTTTGGCGTATAAATCTCTGAAACTAAAGCATTTATAGCAAATCTTATGTTCGTTCAGTCAAAAGTTATCTGCCAATGCAGTAGACAACCCGTTGTTGTGTTGTTTTCCCTTGAACTGATAGTTGAAAGAAAATTTTGCAGTTTTTGGCTATCATCCTGAATATTACCATGCATGAAGAAAAACTGTTGACAGCAAACTTTTTCAGCAAAACAAGGTCTACAAAAAGTAGTTATTGCCTTTTACAGTTAATTTCCCACAATTTGTCTTACATTTCGGTAATCCTTTGCCAAAAAATTCTCCTCTGAAACTACTTGTCCAAATTAAAACAAACTTTGCATAAACAATCCCTAGGGTATCTAGTTCAAAAAAATGTACCCATTGACCAAACATGATGGCAGAATGGCTAAATAGTAAATAAGCGGGGATGCAGTGTTTGATTTATATCTCTAAAACTTAAGCATTTAGTCCTAAATAAGATATAAATGAGAGAAACTGAACAGACTTAAATGACCGCCAATATAAGATAAAAAAAAAAAAAAAACATATCTGTTTTTGTCATTTAATAATACTTTTCTCGTCTACAATGTTGAAGTGTGTCTTTGTCTAATATGAAATAGACCAAGATGAGCAACACAGGGTATTTTGAGCCTCCTGTTATTATTAAACTGGCGTTTTTTTTGTGTTGTTTTAACTCGCACAATATTCCGGGACAGTAGTGAAAATAGAGGTAATTCGAATCTTTCATTACAGTGCAGACAATGAATGAATAAATAAAATTGAAAGACTTTGTCTAGCTGCAATTGAAAGACTTTGTCTAGCTGCAATTGAAAGACTTTGTCTAGCTGCAATATTCCTGTTTTCCTCTTTCAGTATGCAATGCTAAAAACTCGACATGAAATATTAGTTAGGACTTCGATATGGGGAAAATATCACTCACCTCAAGTTCAAGAAAAACAATTTTCACTGTGTAAGTGATTCTTGATGTTAAAAGATTTCAGAAATCATGAACTAAACTTTATCTTATAAAAAATATGTTGTATGATTACCAATGAGACAACTCTCCACAAGAGACCAAATGACATAGAAACTAACAATTATAGGTCACCGTACGGTCTTCAACAATGAGCAAAACCCATACCACATAGTCAGCTATAATAGGTTCCGAAATGACAAATATAAAACAATGCAAACCTAAATTACGTACAAAAATGAACGAAAAACAAATATGTAATACATCAACAAACGACAACCACTGAATTACATGATCCCTACTTGGGACAGCTTGTTTGTAGTTCTTTTGTGTGATGAATGCAATAATATTGAAGGTCGACTTGTTACTCATTTTTTTCCTGCAGGAAATATTAATTCTCTACCGTATTATTAGAATGAAATTAAGCAAAAACTCCTAGAAAAGTTTAATAAATAAATTGAACATATGAACAATACTGCTTATGTTAAAAGAAAGATTACAATACATGTATTGCAATATAATTAAATGTGTCATGTCATGTTCAAACCGACCTGTCAGTTTCGTGCTGGCATAGACATCTTTCGTATGAGTGATATTTTTCGAGGCAATTAATAAGAACTATTTCATTAGCGGATCCAGGGGGAGGGGGTCCGAGTGTTTGAACCCTCCTCTTTTTGGCCGATCAATGCATTTGAATGGGAACATATAGTTGGACCCCCCCCTTTTGTCCTGATTTGGGACCCCCTCCCCCCCCCTTAAAGCTTTTAATATGGCTAGATCCGCCCCTGTATTATAAGTCAGAGGAAAGACTGTGGTGCTCGCGGAGTCATATTAAGTTTTGTTGACTATTTAAATCTACATGTACATTAGCACGTAAACAAAATACAGCGCTGCTTCCCAGTTTAGTTGAATATGCCATAACATTAGTCATATAATTCAAACAAACGCGAGAAGAAAAGAGTTCTAGTATTTCACAAGCTTTTAGCATTATAAATTTAATTTAAATTCCAGCAACCTTTCACGTTGAAGTCCGTGAAAGTTAGAACATACGAAAAAAAAAATCAAACGAATTTAACATTCAAACAAACTCATAAATTTGTTGCGAGTGTTTTTCTATTATATAGACTTTTTCAAATGATTAATTTAGTTTTATTTTATTTTTTGTCGTCGATTAGTTTGTTTTTCTTCAGAAGCATATTAACAATTAAAGTTAAAACAAAAATAATAATTTATAACTAATATCTACGCTTGTGTATTATGATGCGTTGTCTGTTTTCAAAGTTGGCGATTATAAATCTCTAAACTTTTATCACAAAATATTATATATTAAAGTGGCAAGTGCAATTTGAGGGATCAGCGTACCAATGTGACCTCTAGCTTAAGAGAAATGTCTAATCGTTGAACTATCATTAGTTATAATGAGGTGTCCTGATGCACTTGAGCCATTAAAAATCAAATACCTTGTTACTGTAGCTTACAGTACACAGATGTATTAGTATCGTATTTCACTTCATTGATAAAACACAATATTTTGTAGCTTAGACGATTTATAATTACACAGTTTATATATCTCTGCAGATTATAATGTATTTATAGCACACATATGGAAACAGATACGCATACGTCAATGTGATTGCATCAACAATTTGTCAATAGTTGTATTTATGTCCTGCAATTATACTATCTAATATTTTTCGATAATTAAAATACGAATCGAATATTTCCGCTTAGCTCTCATTTAAAATTCTCCCAAACAGAGGTATGCCATGAACAAGATCAGTTTTCAAAATCTTACACTTTAAGCTAATCTAAGTCATTCCCTCTCCATTTATACCGTCAGAGCATATATTTTCATCAGCAGGACTGTTAGTTACAAATAAAGTTGAGAATTAGCCTCATCCCAGGCACAGGTGTCAAGATACTACTTTTAGATCAGACAAATTCAATGCACCTTATGTCGATCCTCAGAAAATTATTGAAGTCATCAGTGATCATCAGTTAGTTCAAACATCACCCCTTTGTTGATTATTTTAAAAATGTGTTTTTTACGGTCCCTTAATACTGTTGTTTGAGTAATAATTTTTTTATAGATATCACTTTATTACTGGATTAGATAATTGTCAGTTTACATAATAAAATAAGAACATGTATGTCATGTATTAAATAAGCTTTTAATTATGATTTATATGGTATATAATTCATATTATCTAGTCCATTGTTATAATGTTGAGGGTTTTACGTTTATAAGTCCTTAAATTCTTTATTGAAAAGCACTTTACGCCCATATGAGCCCTCAGTATGAGCCAATGGCTTAAAACATTATACATAATATACAGTTTACATATATATAAAACAATGAAAAGACAACGACCCACAATACATAAAATGGATATAATTTTGTGTTTCCATTTTGTAAATGTTTTACCGAGCGAGTACTCTTCACCGAGGTAACTTCCCTTCATGTTATTATATATTTGTTTCCATTGTAGTTAAGAAAACAATAAATAGATTTCATTTGTCTCCCTTGTTTTTTTTAGAGAATCAGTTTCAAAATATAGTTATCTCCCATCTTAAATTTAGCCTGTTAGTCAAAGGGAGACAACTTTAATTTTCCACAAAAATTACGGAATTCCATAATATTATGGAGTTCGCTAAGTGCCCCGACTGTATACTATCAATCCTAATTACATTTTGTATATTTTTTGTCTTTACTATTAGTTTAACTTATTTGCTTGTCATGATCTGCACAGTTGTATTCTGACAAAACATCAATATACTGCTGCTCGTTAGATGGAAAGTCAATGTGGAATGTTTATAAAAATGATGAAATTCAAGATTTACGTCGTGTAACAACAGATAATGAGGGGAATGTGTATGTGACTAATGCGAGAACACACACTGTAATAGTTATATCAGATGATGGTAAACATCATAGAGAACTTCTTACTGAATCAAATGGATTGAATGAGCCGTATGGAATTTATTATGACAAAAAAGAAAATATTCTTCTTGTTTGTAATCACAGAAACGGAAATGCATTTCTTTTTGACGTGACAAAGAAATTAACATAAATAAACATAAATAATTCTTTCAGACAATGAGTTGATTCAAACTCGAATCTATTTGTGCATTTAGTTATTCAAAACAACTTGTATCATTTTTTTGTTTTCTTTACTATCAATCTAACTTAAATGAATTTCATTTTATGTTCAGAAAAACAAAATTAACACATTTGTTATGTACATGTTTAGGGGGAAATTAACACTTTTATTTCATTTGTGACAAAAGAGTAACTTGATATGGAAAGTTAATGAAATATTACAGAGACGTGTTGTTTAATTGATTAACACCACTTGATGTTTGATAGTTGAAGACAGAAACAAAATTAAAAATATATTTCATGATATCTTTTTAAACCATATATCACTAGTTTAAGAGGAAATTTTAATATTAGTCATATGTATGTCCTCAATAATTTTTTTATTCGAAACATATACGGATGTAATGCATGGTTGTAAACAAATTCAAAATAAATTACACATCGTAGTATGTCGTTGGGTTGCTGTATATTGGGCGATAAACGCTTTAATTTCATCTGTGACAACAAATCAATTTAAATTTATAATAAATTTAGAGAAATGTTACAAAGACATATTGTTCTTTGATTTACATCCACTTTCTGTTTCAGAGAAAAACATGACTCAAGATAGACTTCATCATATCTTTGAAAACTTTTTAATTTTTAATTTGTCGGATGTGTAGTTTGCAAATTAAAATCAGAGCAAATTCTCAATTTTTTGGTGTCGTCGGGTTGCTTGTCTTATGGACTGATACTTCTTTTTTCTTACATTTGTGTGGTATGAGGGTGTGGATGGGGTTCTTCGGTTTTTTTTTTATTCGTTATACTGTTTGTTCATTATTTTCTATTCTCTATCATGGTTTATCTTGTAGCACCTCATTATTCCCTATTTGTTTGTAAAAAATGGCGTGGATCTGTACTTAAACATCCTGTCATTGTGTTATTGTTCTATAATACATTTTGTATTTTTGTTTTTTATTATTGCTAATATGCTTTGTCTATATATGCCTTATTGTGTTCCTCTGTTACATGTTACGTGGCTTTGTACTTATACACCTCGTCATTGTGTTATTGTCCATGGTATTTAAAAAATATAATCACAAAAAGAGGGTTGTGTTTTTTTTTTTTTTTTCTTGTTCTTTTAGTTTGCACTCATGTTTATTTGTCTCAAGATAATTAGTAAGACTTACGTAGAACTTGTAAGGACGTCTGCGTTATTTTCACAAAATTATGTGCGCGTTAATTCTTTTGTTTTTCGCTTGACACCTAAAACACCTTTGAAGCAAGTGCGTGTTTGCGTTTCCGGACAATTGGTTCTTTCATCACTCAGAAAACACCACAGCAAAGTATCAAAGTAGTCACATATGTCATATCGTTTCTGAAACAATGTGTTTAATATCTAAGAAGTATTTGCCACTGAAAGTTAAGGAGAAAAAAATATCAATCCGTTATGTTTGATTCAAAGCATTCAAAGCAAAACTGGTACTGCTATCAGATTTATATAATAAAAGGTACCAGGATTATAATTTAGTACGCCAGACGCGTGTTTCGTCTACATAAGACTCATCAGTGACGCGCAGATCAAAATAGTTATGAAGCCAAACAAGTACAAAGTTAAAGAGCATTGAGGACCAAAAATTCCAAAAAGTTGTGCAAAATACGGCTAAGGTAATATATTCCTGGGATAATAAAATTCAAAGTTTTGTAACAGGATATTTATAATACTTTTTTCAGCCAGCTTGTGCACTAGGAAAATTAAGTGCTGCTTTAATAAATGAGATATGAGGTACATGTCAATGAGACAGCAAGTCAACTACAAAAATAACAATGTCAATGAGACAGAAATCTAGCTACAAAAATAACAGAAAGACATCTAGAGGTAGACGTGTTTATTCGTCACCAATACTGAGACAGGTGTCATAAAAATTATGTCATGTAAGTGCTATCAGATTTATATATATATTTTTTTTCTTCAGCCAGTAGTGTACACGGAAAATTAGGTGTCAACGTAAATTTATTCCGCCTAACAGAAGTTCCACTGGAAACTTTGTTATAAACAATGTCATAATATCTGTTCCCGTTGGAGCAAATATTCTATACCATTTATTCCGTTAGGAACATATACTGTAATATTTATTCCAGTGGAAATAATATTCCAGAATAGTTTTTCCATTTGAAACTTATATTATGTAGGAACTTCCATTTTGTGACAATAGAAGGAGATTTAGATGTGGGACATACGTCAATGGAACAGCAGCCCAACGACAAAAATAACAAAACAAATTTGTGATGCATACATATAGTCTTCGCGGTCAAATAGACTAGTGACCAAACATATGTCTCACTCTTAATTGTCTCGATTCCATGAAAGACAAAAATAAATACAATAGAAGCAATCAAAGATCTACTGTTAACACTTAATTCTCTGAATAATGGAGGGGGACATTACGTCGATATAATATACATGTGTACGACAACGTTCCTGACATGGGATACTCACAAAAAGTAACAGGAATTAGACGAAAGATTTGTTTCCCCACCCCCTCTTAACTTACTAGAAATATGAGACTAGTTGCATACGTATATAATACGTACACAAACTAACCAGAGTTTTGCCAATACCTTCTCTGAGGAAATTTTACAAATTGTGTACTATGTAAGGCTTTCAAATCTTTTACATCGTATTCTAACCTCTGAAAGATGTGGCTTGTTTTGTCTCGTATTGCGTGTAGAGATTTTGTTCTTTTACCTTTTACATTGTGTTGTGTATTGACATTCTCTTTTTAGAAAAAGGGGGAGGGGAAGGTGCCGTGAAATATATTTTTCTAATAATAAACATCAGCTATAGAATGTGATAATGTTTCAATGTTAAATAGGTAAACAGAGTAGTTGACTACATTTTATATCACAGTGGTATATAGGTAAACAGAGTAGATGACTGTACATTTTTACGAAAGCCGAGAAGGATCATTCAAAATTCATAATTGAAAAATCAAAATTCTCACATCAAAAATTCCGATTTCGATTCCCGCCGTTTCTTTGTCACGTAGTCTCTGTGCCTCAAATTACCTCTGTGAAGATTGACTGCTGGTTTAGATGCTATATAGCTTATTATAATATTAAGACATGTATACTAATTTATTAATTGAAGTAATGAATAATAATTAGAAAAAGGCTAAACAAAATTAGCCAACAATTACCAAAAAAAAATTGGATGAATAGGACTCTTTGAAAAACGGTTTCCACTCAACACTACTTTGATAAGTTTAAATAAAAGAAACAGGAGCATTTTTTTGCAAAATATAAATAACCAATACTTTTTTAATATAGAAATATTTTAGTTTATTTGTGTACATAGAAAATTAATGACGCAAGGCTTATTTGACAAATGGCTAGTTTTATTATCGACTCCTAGGAGTCGATATTAAGAATTGAACGATGAACACGTAGGGCGTGAATTTTTCTTGCTACCTGATTGGAAGATATTACGAGACGTGAATAATCAAAATTTATTGATTGGTTAGAACAATCCAAACCTAGTAAATGTCCTTCAATCCCGTAGAGTATCGGATTTGTCGTCTCTTTTTTAGCAATTAGATTTTACACAGGTAACTTTTATCTATAAATAGACGAATCTTCTGGAGTAAACAACAACGTTAAACGATACTAATTCATAACCTGTGACCTCACGTGTGTGGTAAAATTTGTTGATTGATGCACGTGGCTATTCTAGTAAATGGATTAATCTACAAAGCGAGAGCACTATCCATTTTCATCAGCTAAGAGTCAAATATAGCACTTTTTGAAAGGCTATCGCTTGTTATCTGCAGTTAAAGTTGAACTGTCAAAATAATTAAGACAAGTTACGATGTCTTTGGGTGTAGGGTAATAGAAATTAGCTATGTTTTGTCTAAAGAGAAAGTAATTAAACTCTATGATAAAGGTCAGTTGGTCAAGATACTAGAAGCTGTGGTACTTTCACGACTGTAAGGATTTTCCTTGATTGTTTTAATCAGTAAAGATACAGAAGGACTTGGTTTTTAAAGTTTATATGTTTAAACTTTGAAGCTAACGTTGTCAATGCATCTGAAGTAATGTAAATTTGTGAATAAACTAAAAAAAAAATTCGTGTAAATAGATAACGTATTATAAATTCAGTTCATGGGAATTACCATAAAATTGAGAATGGAAATGAATAATGTGTCAAAGCGACAACAACCCGACTATAGAGCAGGCGTTTCTAGCTACATTTGTAATAGGATACATTGTCGTATCATAGTATGCTTATGTTGGTCCGTCTGTGTCGGTGTTGCTCCTCCCCTCGGTCACGTTACAATATTTGAATTTATTTCTGCTATGTAATTATCTTGGTTTCAATAGGTTATTGCAAGGTCATTTTTCATGATATCTTCTTTCTGTTTCAGCATTTCTTTCCTATAAATGTGTGCTTGCAGTGGCGGATCCAGGGGGGGGGGGGCGTAGAGGGCGTACACCCCCTTTTTTGTTTGCACTTTTTTGGGGGTGTAAAATGATTAATCAAACTAGACTGTGAACTTTGCAATGCCCCGTGTATTTAATTTTTATGCGACAATTCTTTACTTATAAAGATATTTTCGCTCGTATTTACTGTAATATATTATTGATAATGTCAAAATCATGTGATTCGTCACGATGCAGTTGACCCGTGCGTCGAAAAAGCGTTCCTCAAGTCATTTTGAAATTCAAATTACTGTAAGTAACACATTGCTAAGGCTGAGTTGAAAAGCATGAGACAATCAAAGCGACAAAGGATTTATTAAGAACATAGTGACTTCTATTTCACAATTTCACTAAACAGAAAGAAATACTATATTAGTACACTCTCGTGAAAAAAAAGTTCCACATCAAAATTATTTACCTACGAAAGCAATGTTTAACCCCACACGCCTCAGTCTATTAATAACATAGCTGAATAATGATCCTCAGTCAGTAAGCTCTAGATAGATTTTGATTCTAAGGTAAGAACCATTTGATATAAAGAGGCAGTCTGAGTTTTGCCTTAAACAACAATTCTGGCTGTATATATCTGCAATGAAAACAATAATCTTGTCCGTTTTTTTTATATTTTTTTTTTGGTTATTAGAAACAAACATTTCTAGCATTAAATGAACATGATGAATACAAAACGGGCGTATTTTTTGGGAGCCTGGGTTAACGGGTTGAATGAAAATTCCATATCTGACCAGAGTGTCCGTTTTGCTATTTGAACACTTTTTTTTCAAGGCACGACTGCAACCTGCTAGCTGCTGGATGTGGCCTTTATGTCTCCATTTGTTGATCGTCATTCATAAATTCGTTGTCATTTCAGACTCATTCGTAGCCTTTGGTTGATTTGGAACCCCTCACTTCTCTTGATTGGTGTCAAACATTTGGATAAACATTGCTTGTTTGTCTTTCCTAACTCGAGTCGGATACATATTGCTTGTTTGTCTTTTTTTTTTAACTCGAGTTGGATAAACATTGCTTGTTTGTCTTCCTTATCTCGTGTGCGGGAGATTCAGGCTACATTGAAGAACCTTTGGTGGGCTACGGCTGTTGTCTCCACTATGGTCGATTTGTTTTCACTTTGACACATTCCCAATTTTCATTCTCAATTTTATTATAGTAAATTTAAGTGAATAGCCCGGCTTATATCTCTGTGAGGTTATGCTACCTAAACATACAACAAATGAAAATCTTCGATGTACATTTTTACTGGTAAGTCCCAAATCAAATACATGTACAAATGTATATAGCTTTCATCCATAGGATTCATCCAATCATTTCATAATAGACAATTAATTTGGAGAATACGACATAAAAAATGTCCAACCCATACACTTTAACTGTAAAATAAACATGTCCCGCGTCAGGCACCGTTGTAAAAGTGTATTTTACACTTATTTTATGTTGTTTTAGCCAAAAAAGGTTAACAAATAGTTTTTATACTTTGCCCCCTTCCAAAATTCTAGATCCCCTAGCTAGTTTGTCATGCCGGCAATAGGGGACGACCATTTGATATTCTAGGGGGGGATTTTGAAAATAAATAACTCAGCCTTTATAATCATAAAAATATTCATCTTTTTTTCCCAAATCTGTTATGAAAGTATATTAAATATTATTTAAATATACTTGAAATGACTGAAAATTGAATTTATTTAACATGAGGTATCATTTAACATAAGTTATATTGTCTCAGTAACCCTTACCTTACTTTTATATTACAGGGCCATTACTTCATTGAGGCAAATGCCTCATGTGAACATTTCAAAATCAAACGCTTGTCTCCATATAAAATTGTGTTCACGTCGAGTGCCTTGCAAGAAGCAAGTTATGTTGTCCCTCAGACGTAGCCCCTGATTTTTCGGGATCAATGTTTCTTATTTATTCGTCTTTTGTTCATTGATGCCCTTCTGTATTCTGTTAGTGTGTCATTCCTTTTGTAATTTAGTAATTTTGTAATTAACTTAATCATAAGTTTAAATAAGAATAAGAATGTGTCTATATAGTACACGGATGCCCCACTCGCACTATAATTTTTTATGTTTATTGGACTGTCAAATTGGGGTAAAAACTCTAATATGGCATTTAAATGAGAAGGATCATATCATAGGGAACATGTATACGAAGTTTCAAGTTGATTGGACTTCCAACTTCATCAAAAACTACCTTGACCAAAAACGTTAACCTAAAATTTGCACTATCATTTTCTATGTTCAGTGACCTGTAAAATTGGGGTCAAAACTCTAATTTGGCATCAACTTCATCAAAAACAACCTTGACCAAAAACTTTAACCTGAAGCGGGACAGACGGGCGAACGGACGGACGACCGGGCACACAGACCAGAAAACATTATGCCCCTCTACTAAAAACAGAAGCCACAGACTAAACTATGTGAATTATATTTTTGCTTATATATATATATATATATATATAACTCGTCTAAACATCAACCCAACAATGTATATATATATATATATATACATAAGTACGTCTGAGTCAGTGACAACCCTACAACAGATGTATCCATCGGATCGCCATCAATGATGGTGATACATGGCTGTATATATATGTGTGAGGTAAAGATCTACTGCATTTGGGCAAATTAAAAATATGTTAAACATCTAACTATTTTATTTTTAACAGAATCACAAGTTTTGCATTTTTTAAACCGTGCATCAATATTTTATTGTTTTTATTTAAATTCCTTATATGTTACGTGTATTGATCATTCATTTGTTTAAATTGTGAAGTATATGACTTTAATAAGAATACACGCATTTATATATATAAGTCGATAAAGTTTGAAACAAATAAACGAAAGATACATCGATGTTGTTTTGCTTGAGTGATTCAGCTGTTAAAAGCTCGGGTCTCAACACGGTTTAAAACGAATTAATACCAGTTTGAAATAGTTTAACGGGGGCGTGGCCTATTTGTTTGACGTAACTTACCGCCAACTTGATTTAAATTGAACGACTGCAAGCGAATCTATTTGACTGGCATTAAAATGATTTGATATGCATTGAAATAAATTAAAAATGATTTTTAATTTTTGTCAATCTTTATCAAATGACGATTAATCTCATTTAAACAGCGTTAATGCGTTTTTGTCCGATCAGGTTAAATTCGGGTTACTAGTGAAATTTATTACTTTGGGATTTGATAAGGCATATTTCGTAAATAGTGACAAACAAAAAGGTAAAATATGCTACACAGAAGAACAAGTGGTCAGTATGCTGGAGTTTCTTATCGACAACATATTTGTTGAGTTTGGAGGTAGACTTTTCCAACAAATTGTCGGCATTCCTATGGGAACAAACTGTGCGCCTCTTCTTGCCGACCTCTTCTTATTTTCATATGAATCGGAGTTCCTCCAGACACTTGTAAAAAACAAGAGAATCAAAGAAGCCAGATTATTTAATTTCACTTTCAGATATATTGATGATGTTCTTCCCATAAACAATCCGAACTTTTCTGATTGGGTTCCATTAATATGTCCCCCAGAACTAGAGATTAAAGAAACAACAGACACGGCTTTCTCCGCCTCATTTTTAGACTTATATCTCGAATTTGACTTATACAGTCATCTCAGTACCAGAATCTATGACAAACGAGACGATTTTAATTTTGAAATTATAAATTTCCCCCACCTTAGTAGCAATATACCAACTTCACCTGCATATGGGATATATATTTCCCAACTTATTCGATATTCAAGAGCTTGCAGCTCCTACTCAGACTTTGTAAAACGTCATCAGTGTCTGAGTAGAAAGTTGATGAAACAGGGGTATGTCAAAGAACGTCTCGTTCTTTTTCTAAAAAAGTTCATCGGAAGGTACCAAGACCTTGTTGATAAATATTCCGTATCAACTTCTCAAATAATACACGATGGTCTTGATGTATAGATTCTGCGTACTGATGTTGTTTATCATCTTAACAACGTGTTTTATAGTTCTTTTATTTGTCTTTGTTCTATTATTAATATTACTTTTACTGTTGAATGGTTTCATGTGATATCCGTTTCACGGGGCTCGGTACTTATACATCTCGTCAATGTGTTTGTATTGGCTTGCATTTTTTTGTGGTTTGTTTTGTATTTGCGACTTTTTGTATTTCTTTTGTTCTTATAACGTGACTCTGTACTTTAAAAGATCCCGTCAATATGATATTGTTCTATTATATGTCATTATGATATATTTCTATTATGAATTACAATATACGTTGAACCACAAACGTCAAAATAATTCAATCGCGTAGTGGAATTAACTATTTTTGGATTCTTATAAATTCTATATATAACTTTTGGACTAGTTTAAATCTCGGTCTATTTCTTAAATCTATTCTTACATACTTTTGATTTTTTAACCCTGTATGCTAACATTCCCATGAAAATTTTAAAATTGTTTGTACGCACATTGAACGACAAATTTATGTGACGTATAAAATTTTCTGACGTCAGACACTCAAATCAATAAATGTGTTCGTAGATAGTAGATGTTTTTGTGTTCTGTTAAATTGTTCCTTTTAAAATTGTTAAACGATGATGACTGGTGTACCCATATTTTAACTATTTTATTTATTGTGTCTGTTTATTTAACGCATCAATGTAAAAATATCGGAAATTGATGAGACTGTCATTAAAGTGAGAGGGTTAGCGCTATAGAACCAGGTTTAATCCACCATTTTCTACATTTGAAAATGCCTGTACCAAGTCAGGAATATGACAGTTCTTGTCCATTCGTTTTTTATGCGTTTTGTTATTTGATTTTGCCATGTGATTATGGACTTTCCCAATTGATCTTCCTCTAACTTCAGTATTTTTGTGATTTTACTTTTTACACAAAATGTTAAGGAAAAATCACTGGAAGAACAGAATAGTCTGTTTGGTCTTTAACTCTTGCTCATTTGTCTGTCTGTCCGTATATGTTATCAACAACATGTTTTCTTTCATTACACACACTCTTTTATTATGAATACCTGTAACTTATGTCCTTCAAGATTATTAGGTCTTTCCACTTTTCTGTGGAAAGACCTATTGTTTTTCTTCTGATTATTTTTTTTTTTTTTTCTTCCGCCTAATTTTGTTCTTGCGATAAACATTTGTTTCGCAATATGTCGCTTAGATATTTGGTATATGATATCGAACAGTTTATGCGCTTTTGAAATTTACCCTGCGTAAACGAATACTTTTCTTTGTAGGAGTTATCTCCCCAAACACTGTTTTCCTTGTTAGCGCATCTCCTTCGCAACCGTAAAAGATTATGACAAATTTGTTTTACAAAATTGCTCGTTATATCCTTCGCATGATTTGTCCTATTTTGACCGAAGCGATATGACCGCTCCATATGAGAGTTATTTCCCCTTATGCATCTGATATAAGTGATATGAATTTCTATCTTATAAAGCATAAGTGATAGAGACCTAGGATCTTTTGATTTGAGGTCCTTGGTCCCAAAAAATGAAAATTAGGTCAAGGTCAAAGGTCAAGGTCATATTCTAATATTTGAATTTGGCTTATTTTCGCTTATATCCAAAGACTGTATAAGATATCAACAAATTATTTTTACTAAATTGTTAGTTGCGACATGTCGTAAGATGTAAATTTTGATTGCAAGCGTACGTTGAATTTTAAAGGGAGTTTTCTCCCCTCTTGTATTTAAAAATACGCGTTTGGTGATATAACTCATTAACTAAATATAATAAAGACCTATGGTCTTTTGATTTGAGGTCCTTGGTTTATGACCTTGAAATTGATCTCAAGGTCATAGCTTAATTTGACGTTCTAGATTTTGACCTTTGCTTTTATTCTATATGTATACATGATAAAGATATACAACTTTTAGAAAAAGGTATCAAACCTTTTAACCTTGTAAAAAACAACCGGAAGTGACCTTTTGTAAACCGGAAATAGCTATTTTTTTTGTACTTTATTAATATAAAAGTATATAGAACCAGATATTTTTGGAATCAGTGTCAAGTAAATATTCAAATATAATCGGAAGTAACATTTTTCAAACCGGAAGTAACAAATTATCTCCCTTATTTAAAAAAAATGTATGGAAACAATATATTTTTGGAATCAGCTTACTAGGAGCTATCATTTGACGATTGAAATGACATTTTAAACTTAGTTTCACAACTTTTCATATCAAAATACATTGTTTTGATGGAAAGACCTTCAATTGTTCTCTGAACAATTGGTTTTTAATTTTAATTGAAATGCTTCCTCTAAACGTAGTAATAAAAAGGAGGAATTTGATATATCTGCAAAATATTAATTATGTTTTACTTATACATTTATTTAGTTGTATTTATCTGAAAGTTATTAGAGTTCAATAGTTATGTGGTCTATACTTTTATACCTTTTAAAATCAGACCTTTGTTGTATTTTGACTTGTCACTGATTGTTTTCATTGTTTAACGGATTTATTCCATCATTAATTTGCCTTTGTTTCCTGTCGCGTCTTCTATTGTTTTTATTAAATCTTTCACAAAAGAAATATCAAATATCGAAATGTTTAACAAACCGATTAATATTAATATCGTATTTCATGTTTCTTTATAAAACGTAGAGCATATATTTCTATTGGTCTTCAATGTATATTTTTCGATACACTTTTTAAAAAAAATAAAGTGGGAACAATTAAAATGAAGTAAATCAGATTAAATTATAAACAGCAACATTTTGACTTAAAATATATTTCACAAAAATGCATAAAATTGTGAAAGAAGACTTTAGTAAGGCAAGTATTTAGTATTAGGTGGAAAACAATATATATATACAGTATTTGGTGCATGACAAACACAATGATGAATCCTTTGTAAACCTTGTTTAGTAAAATGGAAACAAAGTAGTACAACAGAAACATAATTGTCCGCAGATTTAATCTAGTAAGAAAACAAGGTTCAACATACCATTTTTCTTTCTAAAAATGTCATTATCATGTCAGGAATATGACAGTTGTTATCTATTAATTCTTTTCTTTGTATGTTATTGTTTGTTTTTACTTGCACTTTGGTGGTTTTGTTTCGTTCTTTTCCTCTTTTATTCGATATGTCTCACTTGGTTTTAGTTTGTAACCTTAATTTGTTTTCTTTCTATCGATTTATGACTTCTGAACAGTGGTATACTACTGGTACGTTTATTTATATTTAGCAGTATTTTGTTATCATTTTCTTGAGTCTATTTTTTTTTGTTTTTGTCTTTTTTTCTTTGATGTATGATTTTTTTTACATGCTGTCTTTCCGTAAATATTATTAACCATGCATTTTCCGACCTGATATTTGTAAAGTACAGACAATTTAAATGTAGTTACAGAACGTTATGTTTCTGTTACATGTAACAATCAAGATTTGCCTTTGTGTTGTCTGAGATATATTATGCTTCTTAACTGAAAGATTGTAAATCGCTCTGACCTTATTTCTGACAAATAACATAAATAAGTGGTCTTTGTTTCATTCCTTTTAAAATTAGTCATGTGTTGTCTTTCGAAACTATACTTTTATTTTTTTAAATGCTTTGTTTCTTTATAATTTCCTTTTGATTCGCTTGCGTTTTTGTTTAGTTTTGTTAAATCAAAAAACATATAAACGTATTAAATGTCCTTCTAAAACAAAAGAAATACAAATTTTATAATAACAATACGTTAAGTACACCGATTAATACATCCCACTTGATAATTATCTATATGAAACACACCTAATACTTTCTATTGGTCTTTATACAGTAGAATTGCAACAATTGGAATGAGATTTACCAGTTGAAGATACAAAACATAAAAACCTCGACTGAAAACAAAATTGTTGACTATATGCAATGTTTTGAGAGGAACAGATGAATTTGCCATACATGCCTGAAAGACAAGAATCAGCATTCAGTTAGGTGAGTATCTATTGTAACAGTAACACTGAATATTGACTATATCTCAAATAAATTCCCTTTTAATTTTGTTTAGCACTGCAGAAATAAACATAGTGTTTAGATTAATTATCCATTGCCATCGAAAATAACTCTTACGGTCCATTACGCAGGAGTATTCTCGACAAAAATATGGCATTTTGGGTATATTTAAACACTGTGCGGGACAAATTTGCCATTCCGGTATCGGCAAATCTGACTTTGTCGGTTTACAAGATATCAAAAAAAAAATTTGCCCAGTGATAGATTATTGAAAAATTAAAAAAATGCCATATGTCCCAACTTGTCACTGTTGTCACTCTTGTCACTGCAGCTGATTAAAAGTACATTTCCCATGGGAAATTTGATAATTCCCATGGGAATATTAGAATTTCCCATGGGAACATTGAAAGTTCCCATGGGAAAAATTACTTTTCCCATGGGAAGTTTAGAGTTCCCATAGGAACTTTATAGTTCCCATGGGAACATAAGTAAATTGTTTGTTCCCATGGGAAGTTCTAAATTTCCCAAGGGAAACTTTAAATTTCCCAAGGGAACTTTTCTTCCCAAGGGAACTCCTTTTCTTCCCATGGGAAAATACTTTTCCCATGGGAACAATATTTTTTCCCATGGGAACAATATTTTTTCCCATGGGAACAATATTTTTTCCCATGGGAACAATAATTTTTCCCATGGGAACAATAATTTTTCCCTTGGGAACAATAATGTTTCCCTTGGGAACAATATGTTTTCCCATGGGAACAATAATTGTTCACGTGGGAAGTGATATAACTAAAAAGAAAACATAAAAATATTCCTCTAATTGCATGAGTGAAGCAATTTCACAAAACGGACTAAGTTATTATGGGTACAAGTATTTCTTTGAATCTTAATTGTAGAAATATATAATTGTGTGTTCTACGATTTTTGTCTAGGCATGCTTAATTGAAAGTAAATCACTATGTGTCAAAAATTTAACTACTATAAATTCAGAAATTATTGCTGTTTTTATTATTGTGAAAATAGTGACAGGGTTATAATCACAATAATATACACTTGCATATTGAAATTTTTTATGAACTAAACAGGATTATTCTAAATTTTGCACACAAAAAAATGATGAAATTGAGAAAAATCGCACTTACAATTGCTAGCAATAATTTCTGAATTTTCAGTATATAGTTTTGCATATATAGCTTTCACACCATTGCACACAGTGTCTTATGTCTATCCATTTGAATGTTTTTGTGTTTTTTTCATGCAGACATTTAAATGTTGATAGGTCTTGCTCATTGTTGACGGCTGTTCAGTCACTGGCTGAAATACCTTTATCTCTGGTTTTTAGTTGTCTCATTGGCAATCACATACCATATCCTTACTTAATTTCAACACTTCTTAATTTAAGTTATGTACATTTGAGAATATCATTTTCAAAAAGACAAAACATTACAATTGGTATAACAAATAAGGCACTTGTGTTTTAATATTTCATCTTTCACTGAGATAATACCATCAAGTAAAATGTGTGAAACAAAAACAGAAAATTAAACAAACAGCAATAAAATAACTTAAGCAAGTGTCAATAAACCTGCACAAATAACATGAATAATATATCTAAGGTCATAAGCAAGTGACAATAAACATACAGCAATAATATATCTAAGGTCATAAGCATAAACATGCAGCAATATTATACATTGTATATCTAAGGTCATAAGCAAAAGACAATCAACATACAGCAATAGTATATCTAACATGTCTAAGGTCATAAGCAAAAGACAATCAACATACAGCAATAGTATATCTAAGGTCATAAGCATAAACATGCAGCAATAATATATCTAAGGTCATAAGCAAGTGACAATCAACATACAGCAATAATGTATCTAAGGTCATAAGCATTTTAAAAAAAACATGCAGCAATAATATATCTAAGGTCATAAGCAAGTGACATTCAACATACAGCAATAATGTATCTAAGGTCAAAAGTATAAACATGCAGCAATAATATATCTAATTTCATAAGCATTAACATACAGCAATAATATATCTAAGGTCATCATGGTCATAAGCATAAACATACAGCATTAATAATATATCTAAGTTCATAAGCAAGAGAAAATAAACAGGTCTTGTATAAGAATATTAACAGTATCCGGGACAAGTTTGCAATTCCGCTGAGTGCAAAAGTTGTCACCTTAATTTTTGGAGTTAAGTCAAAATGAAGTTGATAACTTGATTGGTATTGGTTCTCTGATATTTGTCCTAAACATGCTAAATATGTTTGGCTCTAGCACCACTGTTAAAAAAGTAATGCCCCTTTTTTCAACAATTTCCTCAGAGGAAAAAGAGTTTTCCTCAAGGGAAAAAGATTTCCCTTAAGGAATTTGCTGCATAATTATTTCCTTTGAGGAAATTCTTTTTCTTTTGAGGAAATTTGCCGCTTCAAATTTTCCTTTGAGGAAATTTCCTCTAAGGAAATCATTGTTCTTCAAATTTCCTCTAAAGAAATTTCTGAACATCAAATTTCCCTTAAGGAAATGTTTTTCCTCTATAAAAATTTCATAACAGTACAAACATTGAAAAACAGTATAAATATATTTTCTCCTAGACTGAATTATTGATCATGTTGATACAAAAGATTATATAAAATAAACACTTTTCATGTCAAATTAACTTGTCTTCTGTTTCAGCTGCTGTGTATAATTATTCTACCCCCTACATAACAGTTCAGTGCATAAATAATTCCATTCACAAGACATCTTCCTTCAATTGGTTGAATAAATTTTGGCAACTTGTTCTTCAAACATCTTCTCTGTATATTTGATATGATGGAGAGCCATGTACATAATATTATGTACAAGAATGGATAATGCATGTGTTTATTTCGACAACAAACATGACAAAGATACTATTTTTTTTCTTAATTTCTCCATAATCCATCAGTGAATATGTAGGTTGTTACATTTTACACCATTGTGTCCTTGTGCATCTTTGATAGTACTCCATTTTGTTTATAGCAATTTTGTAGAATTTTTTCTATTTCTTTTTCCAGAAAAAACACACAATTGAGTTCATTTCACATTAATTAATCCAATTAGCACATTATGTAGAAAAGTATTAACAAATAAGTTTCCTCTTCAGTATAGACTTGCAGGACCTGACGATGATCATAAAAACCAAGATATCTGACCTATAAATACACAAAATAAAAAAAGAAGTTATAAACATGATAAATGGAGAAAAAAACAGCAATATAAATAGGCTTATTTTATCATGTTTTAATTAAAGTCATAAGAAACCTCAAATTAAAAAAAAATATGTATAATAATTATGTTTTTTATAACTAAATGGATAGTTTTCATTATGCAACTTAAGTACATATACTTTTTTCTGAGGAAAATTCTTTAATTTGTCCACATTTAGAAGAAGTTTACTTATTTTTAATTGCTTGCTTCCAGGAAGCAATTCGCCGATACATATTTTCCATATACATAGTGACCCGAGCATAACCCTCCTCGTAAAAATCCGGTGACCACAATATGCAAGGATCTGTCATTGAAATAAACAAATAGCTGATTATACATGTTAAACACGTGCTCAATACCCATGCTTTTTGTGATTTGATTACTATAAGGTGGCAATCGGTAAAACTCAGCTTCAAAACACGGCATTTAATGAGCAGCATTATTTGTTAAATCATAACAAACAGAGAGAAAAAAAAATTGACGATTTATATGATATACTTGTGAAAATAATGATAAAATCGTGCACAGAGGACTAAGTTTATGATGTATACATGCATTGGTTCAAAAGTTGGACAAACTTTATTTTTCATCACTCACTCGTTTCATATGACTTTAACATTTGAGAAACTTTCATTTGATATTCTTACTTGTCATGCTTTATATGAGTTCTCTTATTTCAGTGCTTTGTGTCCAAGATTAAATATTCGTTGTTTAGTGCCTTGCAGTGATATTTAAAGTTTAGCCACTTGCAAAAGTTGTTATAGAATGTTCATATGCTGTGTTATTTGAACCACTGTCCTATATTATGGTCAGGTAAGAGGTTGAGTGCTCACAGACATGATATCTTTTTATTAATTGTTATTGTTTTTGAACATGTTGAACTAAATTGGATTGTTTAAATCTTTTCATGTTGGGATCTTTATTGGCTGACCTATAAAGGAAGTGTTGTCTCATTATTGAAGGCCAGCCCATCATTGGCCTTTAATTTCTTGCATCCACTTCTTTGAACTCTGGTGGATAAGTCACTCATTTACCATACCACATCTTCTTATTTTTATAAGAGTCATCATTCAAAGGCAATTACTTTTATCATGTTTATTACTGTAATTCAGAAATTATCCAGAGGTTTTTAGTAATGCGATTAATGTGACTGGGTGAGTATCGCAAAAATAAGAATTCATATTTTGATAACAGAAACATATATATATATCATGTATATATAATTGATGCAGATTTTTTTTGTAATCACAATAAGTTGTCCATTCCCTGAAAAATAATAAATGCAAGCAATAATTTCTGAATTTACAGTATATAGAAGTGGTCTTACCATTTAGGCCTTGTTGTATTCTGTTTATCTTGTTTTGTCGCTCATTTCTATTGAAACTGTTTATATTTTTCATTATTTTTCTATATTTCTTGTCCTATAAAACATAAAAAGGGTAAAAACTATTATTAAACATCATTATTTTCTTTATATGCAATAATATTTAATAAGAATGGAATATTTGTGCTATTTCATTTCACAAACTTTTGGTCAGTCATGACTTTCAAAGACTTTCACCCTGGTCAATAGTTTAAAAAACAAACATTCCCATACTTTTTCTTGGTGTTCGTACTAATTTTTCATTGGACAACAAAAACATGATTCAACTATTCTTCTATGATTTGTTTTGCTTGACTACGTTAAACTCTGAAAAATTGTTTACAGTATAATCTGTATGTGTCTAACTCATCAAAATTTCAAATTAATATATAAATAACCAATAAGAATGCTATGCATGGCTCAGCTTGATACAAACGTACACTTTAAACCCTGAACAGTTGGAGCAAGTATGGACACAACATTCAATTCAAACTTTTCTACATTGGTTAGAGGTATAGGGGGAGGTTGAGATCTCACAAACATGTTTAACCCCGCCGCATTTTGCGCCTGTCCCAAGTCAGGAGCCTCTGGCCTTTGTAAGTCTTGTTTTATTTTAATTTTAGTTTCTTGTGTACACTTTGGAAATTAGTATGGCGTTCATTATCACTGAACTAGTATATATTTGTTTAGGGGCCAGCTGAAGGACGCTTCCGGGTGCTGGAATTTCTCGCTACATTGAAGACCTGTTGGTGACCTTCTGCTGTTGTTTTTTTATTTGGTCGGGTTGTTGTCTCTTTGACAAATTCCCCATTTCCATTCTCAATTTTATGGATACAACTCTGAATTGTAAATTTGGATTGTGATTCAATAGTTGATGCAGCATAGGTTTCTGACATTGAATGAATGTGGTCCAAGTACTTAAAAATTTTAAATTGACAATTAACCTCTAAAATGGTCCAAATACATGGTTAGATGCAGCATATCAACATGATCAAAGAACCCACATAATTCATTATTTGATGAAATCAAATAAAGTTCAATTTTGGACCCTTTAGATCTCAATGTGGACCAATTTGTTAACGGGCCAAAATATCAAAAATCTAAATGAATGGTTAGATTCAGCATATCAAAGAACCCCATATATATATATTCAATTTTTTTGAAATCAAACAAAGTAAAATATTGGACCCCAATTTGGACCAACTTGAAATTTGGGCCCATACTAAAAATCTAAGTAAATATTCAGATTCAGCATATTAACATGATTAAAGAACACCAAGAATTTAAGTATTATCAAAATCAAAATAAGTTTAATTTTGGACCCTTTGAACCTTAAGATAGACCAATTTAAACAGTACCAAAAAACTAGGAATCTAAATACACAGTTAGATTTGGAATATATATATATCAAAGAACCCCAATAATTAAATTTTCTATAAAATCAAACAAAGTTTAATATTGGCCCCTTTTGGCCCCTAATTCATGTAATTTCTAAACTCTGGACAAAAACTCTGGTCACAAACCCTGTGTTTGAGTTTCATAGATTTCTGTTAACTTATACTAAAAGTAATTATGCGAAAACTAAGTGTCTTCGGACTACGACGACTACATGATAAAATTGAGAATGGGAATGGGGAATGTGTCAAAGACCCCCCTTTTTTGGACTATCAATGCATTTGAAATGGGACATGTAATTACCCCCCCCCCTTTTTGTCCTGGGTTAGGAAATCCTTTTTAAAATGACTGGATCCGCCCCTGAAGGGTCTATCATTAAGTTTGACAACTTCAGACATACTACTTTACCAAAAAAATTGACACATTTCATCCAATTTAATTTCATTCTTTACTTGCTATTTCATCCATAATATTTTAAAGAAAGAAATTTGGAAGGAGTATGATTTTAATTTGCAAGTTATACACTATCCAAACTAGAGACCTAATAGAGTAGATATATACTTGACTAAGGGAGCTACCATTTGAATTTTATGGGGGGGGGGGGGGGGCTAGGATGAAAAATTTTATCCTGCCTTTTTTTTTAGCTGTAATCTCTGTCCTGCCTTTTTATTTTTCACTCTGTTCGTTCCTGCCTTTCTTTTTTTAGTTTATCCTCACTTTTTTTACCAAAATTGTCGTCCTGACTTTTTTTTTTGCTAGTGTCTCATCCTGCCTTTTTTTTCTTCTCAAAACTCCTGTTCTGCCTATTTTTTTCAAATTTCATTCTAGCCCCCCATAAAAATCAAATGGAAGCTCCCTAATTTAAATCAAACTTGGGGTGACTGGGGACAAAGATTTAAGGGAATAGATGACAGTTTACCTACAATGATCTAGCTTCATATGGCAATGGCATACATTACAGACTACATGTACATCATGTACATGGTCATTCTTAATTGTGTTTAAACTTTGGGAGTTCATTTTTTTAATGTTTAAAGCTAACAATTTCAACTACATACATTTATCAAGATTTGATTCTACATTTATATATAATTGTGTATGTCACATGTATGTACATGATGTATTTTAATGTAAAGCATCTGAAAACTCATTAGCCGTTTCATATTTATTTCAGTTATTCAAAAGGCAAATTTATATGAGCCTATGCCTGAAAACAGAGATTTCTTATTAAGGAGAAAGCCCCGCCCCCCTTTTTGGTGTGAAATATTTTGCTGATCATATAGGGAATCACTGAAGCATGACTGGAGCAAGCATCCCCCTCTGCCTCCCCCCCCCCAAAAAAAAACAACAAAAAATTAAAAAAAATGGAAATTTCTGGATCTGCCCATGTCAACCTTTCACTCAGGTCATTGGTGAAGAGTTGTCACACAAAATAAATGATATCAAATGTTCATATGTATATGTTTTAGCTCGTGTAGGTGTAAGGAGGTAACCATTTGATTTGTAGGGCGAACAGGGTGAATAATC
Source organism: Mytilus galloprovincialis (assembly GCF_965363235.1). Lineage (NCBI taxonomy): Eukaryota > Metazoa > Mollusca > Bivalvia > Mytilida > Mytilidae > Mytilus > Mytilus galloprovincialis. The sequence continues at coordinate 4,341,667 of NC_134850.1, read as the reverse complement.
TTGCCTTGTAAAACTTGTGCTATAAATAAAAATTAATACATTTCCATTTAAAAATCCGTCAGCCCAATCTCATCCAGTGAAATAGATTACTATCTGTTTTCGAAATTATATGGAAGTACTTAGTAGTTCAGACGCATTGCAAGGCATTTTTTCTAAGGAGACGTGTAGACTCATTTAATTGGGGGAATGGAACCAATAAATTGATTGGATCCGATATGATCTTCCCAGTACGGAGCACCTATTTTTTTAAGGTAATTATTATTAGTGTCGGTGATCTCACAAGTAAATCAGAGAAAATATTGCATGCAAATTAATGAGCAGAGAAGAGACAATTATCAACTTGTGTATTATTCATTTTCTCGCAGTTATTTACGGTAAATTAACTATATGTATATATATCCCAAAACAGGTGTTCGGTTCTAGTACTATACATTTTAGTAAAACTGCTATATTTTGGGGCCGAAAAGGGGTCTTATTGAACCTTCTCCTTTATAAATCTGAAGTAGGAATGCGTGGGTTCCATTTCATGAGACCTACACGGATTTTTTATAAAATCAATTTAAAAATTATAAATACAGTTTTCAATTCTTTCCCGGCATAGATAAAAAAAATATGAAAATAAATAATCTTTTGAAAATAATACGATATGGTTTAATTATTTCACTTCATTATAATGATAAATCCTTTAGATCTGAAAGTTTAATTAAAACGAATTTATCATTTTGATCTACCGATAAACTTTAAATTGAAGTGACATGGTCAGTTAAGTAACCTGATTAGTTGCATGGCTGATTACCATCTTACAGGTGACCCAGTAATTTTCCATATGACACTAGCGTGTACCCTTGGGGTGTGTATAACTTATTTTTTGGGGAACATCCTGTCCACGTGTAATACTTAGCATATATTGCAACATTTGACATTAAACAAATTTTCTTTGTCAGCATCGGAGGCAATTTCATGTTCAACCATACAGAAAATTTCACAAAAAAAATATGATAAAATCATAAGAAAAAGAATAAGAAATACTAACAAATAAATTTGGCATTAATAAAACGGGGATTCGTGTATTCAAGAGCTTATTTTCAGTGGACAACAACAAATGGAAGTTTTTAACGAATGTAGGACAGAAAGTCACAGGACAAAAAGTCACAGACAAAAAGTCACGGACAAAAAGTCACAGGACAAAAAGTCACAATTCATTTTTTCTGATTATTTTCTTTGAATAAAAAACGCTAATTTCTACAAAAATATTTTTGTATTTTCTTAAACTATTGTATATAAACCAACTTTTTAAACAAAATATATCAAAAAAATATCAAAGATTATCAAATAATTGTTAAAAAAACAAAATGTCAAAGTGACTTGGCACTTAAATGGCTTCATGGTGCCAAGAAAAACATCTTTTGCATGATTGAAATTAAATAAATCTTAATTTTTCAAGTATAATGACACATTTCCTAAACTTTGAAATGAATATATGTATTGAAAAGTAAATATTTCAAGATATATTCTTATATATTAAAACAATTGTCAATAAATTATTTGTGACTTTTTGTCCTGTGACTTTTTGTCCTACCAAATTTGTGACTTTATGTCCTGTGACTTTTTGTCCTGTGACTTTCTGTCCGTTTACCACCTTTTTAACGACCTTGACTGGCTATAATATATATATATAGCACTTGCACGGTCGTTCCAGTGGACATATTTCATACCAGATTACCTATTCTTTTTATATATATGACAATTATTGTTCAATCTGATACACGTACCTATAATGTACAGTATTTTGAACAGCTTCAAATATATGGGGTCCGTAGTAATACCGCAAAGGATCCCCTTAGTGCACTAAGAACAAAAATGTGCACTAAGGACCTGATGGAATGATACAACTGTTACAAAGGACATGGCATATAAAAATAGACTTTTTAAAAATTCATAATTTTAAATTTTACAATTATACCTTTTTTTAATTAGAAAGTTATCGAATGTGTATTCGACACGTGCCTAAAAAAATTGATTGTCACCTTTTTAGTGTAATAGGTAGAAATTCACGTTCGCCCAACCTTGACCCGTTCATAATCTGCTAGTATACTGATTAAACATGTATATATGGTATTTTAAATTGTTCTCTATTTTTTTCCCATTTGTTTGTTTCTGCCGTATTTATTCTGTCTGTTATAATTTTTACTTCTAAAGTAATAAAGTATTTTCAACTCTTTTCAGTTTGGGAATTTTTAATCCTTTTAATTTTAAAAAGACAAATAATTGTGAACACTTCACGGAAAAGTGAGGATTTATATTTGGTTGCTTAACGTCCAGTTGCCAATACTTCATTCATTTTTCTGATGTCAGGGTCCATGCCTCACAGCCGTGAAGGTTTTATAAGGATAGAACATAGGCAAATGCAAATAGATTCTATTGACTATATCTTTGCTGCTTTGGTCTCTGCATGTATACATAATGATTCATTATGTTTTATGGGATACTTAACTTCTGTTCTACAAATTTTATATTAAAATATATTCTGATTTTTCATTTTTAATGAGATTTGAGACACCCAACCACACCGCTTGAAAATCTTAAAATATTTTGTAATGTTATCTTTACTATATGTTGAATAGGGTGACACGTTGTCGCTACATAATAACCAGATAAAATGGATCTTGTTTATACAAAAATATTTCAAGATTGTGGTTTCTCAAACATATGGGAGCCACAAAATTTTGTTAATAAAGAATGGTTAAAAACTGTCATAAAGCAGAGATTGCTAGATCAATATATTCAGAACTGGAATTCCCTCATTCAAAATTCGTCAAAAGGTATAAACTACAAAAATTTTAAGAAAAACTTGAAATTGAAGAATATTTTAATATTTTGGACTTCAAAGACGCTATTGTTTTTTGTCGGTTTCAAACGACTAATACTAAGTTGCCGATTGAAACAGGAAGATGGCAAAACGTAATCAGAGAAAACCGCTTTTGCAGTCTATGTAACAATCGACAAATAGGTGACGAATATCATTTTATATTTGAATGCAAATTTTTCAATCAAAAACGAAAAGAGTTTTTAACTGCATATTTTACAAAACGGCAAAATACAGTTAAATTCTCTGAAGTTATGTCAAGTACAAGAAAACCAGTTCTGAAGAAGCTTTTTTTTTTTTTTTATAGAAAATATAAATACTTGTGTTTGTCGGCCCGTGCTTGTAGTTTAAACATATTTTATTTGCTCAAAGCGAAAAAGGATCAGACACAAGTAAAACATACTTATAAAGTCTTCTCCACAATACAATATATATAACAATACAAATTGAACGTGAGCATACATCATATAATATAAACAACATAAATATAACTTATCTATACTGAAAAAAGTAGAGGGAATGAGGAAAGAACGACAGAGATTAGGTTGATGATGATAATGATGATGATGTGTGTTTTACCTATGTTGATACTATACTACGAGGAATCGTTTTGATCTCTTTATAAAATTGAATACGTGTTTAACAATTTGCACATTTTGATCATAGGAAAGAGTGTCTCTTCCAAAAACCAGTAGTGTTAAGTCCAAATCGCAGCCTTCGGGAAGCCAGCTGAGACCATTAAACAGAATAGCCCTTTCATTTAGATAGAAAGGACAATCAAAGAAAAAATGGTGCATGTCCTCAATATCTAAACCACATTTACATGTTGGATCAGATATAATGTTAGCTCTAAACAAGTCACAATTCAAGAACGATGCCGAACATCTAAATTGGGTTAATATTATGTTCAATTTTCTTAGACCATATAAATAATGTTTTAAGTTAGATTGATTCTCATTTCGAATGTCGTAGTTTTTTAGTTCTACTTTGAATTTTGATAACGAGTCTACATTTCGAACTGCTATGTTCAAATTATTCCAAAGTTTAATTGTTGATGGGATAAAGGATTGGGAAGTTAGAGTCAGCCTGCAAAATGGTAAAATGATATCTTGTCCATTTCGCAAGGGATATTGTGTTGTACTTTGAATTTTAGGGGGCACAAGGTTACATAAATATTCAGGGGCATTATTATTCTGAATTTTATAAAATAATTGTAGTTTTCTTCTTTTTCTTCGTTCCTCTAAAGTTTCCCAACCAACCTCTTTTAAGACAGTCTCAGAGTGTGTGTAAACAGGCAAACCTGTTACAATTCGTGCAGCTTCAAGTTGTAGCTGTTCTAGTTTAATTGAATAACCTTTTCCACAATTGTCCCATACTTCAGTTGCATATTCAAAAATTGGTCTAATAAATACTAGATATAATTTTTCCAAATTTTGTCGGCTAAGTTGATATTTGAGTTTTCGCAGTATATTCAGATGTTTTTTAACACTATTTAATATATTTTCAACATGGTTGTTCCATTTTGCGTCACTTCTAAATGTAACCCCTAGATGCTTATGAGATCGCACAATTGGTATTTCTTTGTTGTTCATAGTAAAATTAAGGTTTTGTATCTCATTATTTGAAAACATCATAATTTCTGTTTTTTCAGGATTGAAAGACATAAGCCACTTTCTTGACCATTCATCCAGCTGTCTCAGCCCGTGCTTGTACTCCTGGCTTGTAACTTTTGTAACATCTCTCGCTTGTTTTGTACATATTGTAAATATTTATTGTTGTATTTGTTATCTCTGTACCGATGTAATGCATTTGCTTTATGAGAATAAAGATATAATAATAAATAATAATAATAATTTATTTTATTAAAGTGTCACATACTTGTCTACAGATATATATAGTAACTTCTTTAAATATACACAAGTCATAATTACATTGGCCAGAGGGTAACTTGATAATAAGAGGATCAAAGGATTTAATTAAGACAATCCAAGACTGCTACCTCTATATTTTATTATACATATCTTTATTAGCCTCATTTTGGGTGATACAGCAATTGCAAAACAGGTAGATACGATCTGTAATCAAATAATTAAACTAATCAAAAGTTTATTTAGAGTAACCATATGCCGGATGAACAAAAAGTTTGCCATTTATTGAAAAACATATGGTTTTATATAACAAGAAAACTTCTCTAGTATTCTAAATATTTATCACGTACCCCCTCCCCCAAACCTCCGCTTCAAGCTCTAGATTCGCGCCTACACATTGTGAATTATATTTCTTACATCACGATGCTTATTACATTATAAAATAAAATGGTATTCATCTTCAATTGTTGAAATAAAGATGAATTGTTAAAAAAAAGCATTGACATCAGTTTTAAAGTTATTGTTCATAGGAGACAGTTATGATTTATAGTCTCTTTTTAAAACGTAATATAATTTTACCTCTTGGAGTTTTTCTATATATTACTTCTGTAATCGGATTTTGAAGAACCCCACGGACACCACATACTCTCATGCATATGTCACTCATTCAAGGTGAAATGATAATATATGTAAACTCTTGTGTTGTTAACAAGGAAACGAAATCTCAAAAGCATTTTTGTCTCAATTTGTATCTCAAAATAGGGTTCTTTAATTTAAAAAAAAAAGCTTGCATAGCAATTTCCTTAAAAACAAAATATAACAAAGGCAAAGTTTTTAAACACAAAATTCTTTTTTTTTTATTTTTCTTTCATTAACTTGAAATTTTACCACGCTAAACCGTTAGGTTTATTCAACAACAACCATTAATTAATCAATAAGTAACGATAAAAAGACAATTGTGTATTGGATTAGGTTGATTGAACATGATGATTAGTGAATTTGCAATAAGCCGTTGGTCACGTGCCGAGTGGCACGCGTTGATTAAAAAGTCATTTAACTTCAAAATTACAATATCTATTGATACCTAACTTTACAGATATGAGGTATTTAATCATATCCTCCTATATATCCATATTCTCTGTGATCTTAAAACATCGTTTTAGTGTCCTCAGAGACATATATACACATGTGTATATATGTCTCTGGTGTCCTTAATGCAAACACTTTCTTCTTAGTCAGCACCATTAAGAATTCCTTTGCGGTATTTCTACACACCGAAATATATGGCCTTATTGGTAAAATCAGTGGGTAAAATACCCACTGAAAATACCACAGTACTTAGTGTCACTAATAGTCAAATTATTGTGCCGTGAAAACTGTAAATGAAGTTTAGCGGGACATAGGAAATTACAAAAATATTAGAATTGTTTACTTACATAGTGTAAGCGGGATGCGGGAATCTAAAAAAAATAAATAGTAACTATAAAGCGAGAGCCGTGAACAGAACCCCCAATGAGACCCCATTAGTTGTGGCTTATTTTTTGGTCTTTTTAGCTAGTTTCCTTTCCCTATATTACTTGTAGGTTGATCGTTTTTGTAAAGCAGCACTCGAGGTCTGACAGGATATTACCAAGAAATGCACAAAATATTGAAAAAGAAGGTTTAGAAAATTTAAATAATGATATGCACACACACTCCCCTGATTATATTTTTGTAAACGCGCCAAACTCATTTCTTCCACAGTGAGACAAGCTTTACAATGTTGATGGTGGTGAAAATCTAGTCCAAATAATTATGACGTCTTGCAAGGCTATTTTATTTCTGGAACGCTTTCCTCTGACGAAGCCGAAATGTGAAACCAAATCAACAAGAAATCTAACATTTATAATAGAACTGAATATAAAATCGAAATGTAAATGGGGAATGTATCAAAAGACCAAAGAGCAGATAGCAGCCAAAGGGCACCAATGGGTCTTCAATGCAACGGAAAATCCCACAACCCGAGGAGGGGTTCCTAACCAAAGACAAATGGGGGGGGGGGGGTCCAACTACATGTCCCCATTCAATACAATACAATACAATATGCTTTATTTGAAAAACACTCCGTCACATTGACATGTGAAACAAGAGGTAAATTACAAAATACAATCACATACAATTAAAAAAAAATAAAACAACTTAGAAATAAAATATATGGAAAATTACTTTATATTATAATATTTTAACATTATAATATTTTAGTTAACTTTGAAATGAATATAGACACATTTTTAAATAATAAGTTAATATTTGTCAATGATCGACAGTTAGTCCTTTCATTTTTGCTTAATTCTGATATTTCACATAGTACTCTGGAATATGCTGATTTCTGATATTTTTTAACTAATAAAGAATAGCATTCAAATAAATAATGGAATTCATTGCCAATTGCAGTTAAACACAGATTGCATGTCCTTTCTCAGGCGTGTAGCTCCCTATACGCTAACACGCAGTTGCGTGCACATCAATTCGGCATGCAAAAAAAAATGGTTAAAAAAAAATTTAAAGATTAAATGTTAAAAGAAACACCTATGTTGTCACTTTTTTAATTGATGAAATATCATTAAATAACGGCATTTCGTTTCAAAATAAAAGTTTTATTGGAGATTATGACAAAATCGGACAGTTACTTGTATCTTTTACAAGATTTGAATTTGTAATACTCAGTCTAAGACATGTAGTTTTTGGAGCACATTTTACAGTGTACGGATCATCAGTTTGGAATGAGATGTACCAATCGGCATTAGAATTATCAGAACCCTTCGATATCGTTGAAAATATGCCGAGGCGATGTGGTCGACAGACTACCAGAGCCAATCACCCTGCAAACACGAAAACAGTATAGGAAAGTCTTATTATGTTTTGCGTTCATAGACCATATGATAAGGGAACTGGAGAGTGGAGTCGCGTCTAGTATTATCAGAAAATAGCTTCTTTGCGCTGTATCTGCTTCATCGTGTTGTAAGAAATATAAAAAACGAACAAATCTCAACATTGTCTGAGACATACGAAACTGACATGGCATGTAATTTTGACGATATCAATTGGGAGGTCGCTATATGCCGAACACGTACGCTGGTTTATAACATCTCGCGAGTGCTATCATGGAGATATATCAGTGTACTACGTATGTTGAAAACAAATGTACAATCAACAATGTACAACGACAGTTACTAGCATTACTGCATATTCATCGGGATTTAAGTCTGAATATTGACAATTAAAGTAATAGAGAAGGTTGTTTCTGTCTAGACCCGAAGAGCAGATTTTGGTCAATTTTGAATTAATTTGGTATCACAAATATGTGATGTTTATGTATTACTTTATTCAGAAGATTTATTAATAGTTTTACATTCATAAATTTTTTATAAGTCCTATCTACATATAGCTCCTTTTTAAACTGTCCTATGACCGAAAACCGCAAAAAACACATTTTTCTGCATAAAAGGGTCCCAAAAAAATTTTTCCTCGCTGCGCTCGGCCGTCGTTGCTTGCACATCGTTTCTTTCTAGCTACGCCCCTGTTTCTTCTTTTGGAATGACTTATACCATCTTCCCAGCTCTACTGGGATTGTACATTGCAGCATCTTAACTTTGAAATATATTTACGTTCGAATGGTGTTAATTTTAAAATTCAAATGCATTGATCGTCCAATAAAGAACAATGTAAAAAGGGGGGTTCCAACATGTCCAACCCTCAGACCCTCCTGGATCCCTGACTGTGAGGCATGCTTTAGCTTGCCATTAAACAAAAATGTATACTAGTTGAGTGATAATGGACGTCATATTAAACTCTTTGATATTAAAAAGAAACTAAAATAAAAATCATACAAAGGTCACAAAGGCCATAACTTCTGGCTCCTGACGTGGGAAAAGTGCAAAATGCAGTGGGGATGAAAGCCTTTACTGTAAATTCCTGAAATTACAATTATATAAATCATCTCACATCTTTGCGGATTTCTTGAAATTGGTCATATTAATAAATGCATGCAATATTTTCAGAAAATTTCAATATATAGGCTTTTTAAAAAAAGTCAATCTTGTGCATGATTTATCAATGATTATACTTGCACAATTAACGCATGTTGTTCTCAAAACTAAGAGGTGTCTATGCTATTTATGATAATTTTCATGGTTCAGTGGTTATAGTTAAGTTTTTGTGTTTTGGTCTGTTTTTCTCATACTTTATGCAATAGGTCTACTATATTTGTTGTATGAAATGATTGTAAGGTGTACATGTCTAGTGGGATGATGTCATCTGACCTTGACCTCATTTTCATGGTTCAGTGGTCAAAATTAAGTTTTTGAGTTTTGGTCTTTATCTATTAAATACTATAAGCCATAGGTCTACCGTCAACTGTATTTGGTGTATAGAAATATTTTTTGATCTATATGTCAGTGGCACAGGTTTTATTTGACCTAGATCTCATTTTCACGGTTCATTGATCAGTGTTTTTGTGATTTGGTCTATTTTTCTTAAACTATAAGTAATAGGTCAACTATAATTGTTGCATTGAAGCCTTGTTAGCTGTATATGTCTGCCTGGCATGGTTCATCTGACATTGACCTCATTCTCATGGTTCATTAGTCTTTATTTATTTATCTTGGTAAATGTTAAGTTTATGTGACAGTTGTGATAAACATGATAAAGCTTTATACTTAGGACTATCAACATATTATCAATGATTAGTAAAAGAAGGCGAGACATTTCAGCGTGTGCACTCTTCTTATTAAACACACATTAATATACATCATGTACATTAAACAGCAAAAAAAAATATTGATGCAAGATGCCATTCAATAATAACTTTTACTCTTTTATGTATAGGACAAGAACTATAGAAGATACAGAGAAATTATAAACAGCAGAAATGATAGGCAATTTAAAATTTGCAGAAGCAAACTAAACCTAAATGGTAAGGCCACTTTTATTTATTTTTAGCTCACCTGGCCCGAAGGGCCAAGTGAGCTTTTCTCATCACTTGGCGTCCGGCGTCCGGCGTCCGTCGTCCGGCGTCGTCCGTCGTCCGTCGTCGTTAACTTTTACAAAAATCTTCTCCTCTGAAACTACTGGGCCAAATTTAACCAAACTTGGCCACAATCATCATTGGGGTATCTAGTTTAAAAAATGTGTTCGGTTACCCGGCCAACCAACCAAGATGGCCGCCATGGCTAAAAATAGAACATAGGGGTAAAATGCAGTTTTTGGCTTATAACTCTGAAACCGAAGCATTTAGAGCAAATCTGACATGGGGGTTAAATTGTTTATTAAGTCAAGATCTATCTGCCCTGAAATTTTCAGACGAATCAGACAACCGGTTGTTGGGTTGCTGCCCCTGAATTGGCAATTTTAAGGAAATTTTGCCGTTATATGGTTATTATCTTGAATATTATTATAGATAGAGATAAACTGTAAACAGCAATAATGTTCAGCAAAGTAAGATCTACAAATAAGTTAACATGACCGAAATGGTCAGTTGACCAATATAGGAGTTATTGCCCTTTATAGTCAATTTTTAACCATTTTTCGTAAATCTTAGTAATCTTTTACAAAAATCTTCTCCTCTGAAACTACTGGGCCAAATTAATCCAAACTTATCCACAATCATCTTTTGGGTATATAGTTTAAAAAATGTGTCCGATGACCTGGCCATCCAACCAAGATGGCCGCCATGGCTAAAAATAGAACATAGGGGTAAAATGCAGTTTTTGGCTTATAACTCAAAAACCAAAGCCTTTAGAGCAAATCTGACACGGGGGTCAATTTGTTTATCAGGTCAAGATCTATCTGCCCTGAAATTTTCAGATAAATCGGACAACCCGTTGTTGGGTTCCTGCCCCTGAATTGGTAATTTTAAGGAAATTTTACTGTTTTTGGTTATTATCTTGAAAATTATTATAGATAGAAATAAACTGTAAACAGCAATAATGTTCAGCAAAGTAAGATTTACAAATAAGTCAACATGACCGAAATGGTCAGTTGACCCATATAGGAGTTATTGCCCTTTATAGTCAATTTTTAACCATTTTTCGTAAATCTTAGTAATCTTTTACAAAAATCTTCTCCTCTGAAACTACTGGGCCAAATTTAACCAAACTTGGCCACAATCATCATTGGGGTATCTAGTTTAAAAAATGTGTTCGGTTACCCGGCCAACCAACCAAGATGGCCGCCATGGCTAAAAATAGAACATAGGGGTAAAATGCAGTTTTTGGCTTATAACTCTGAAACCGAAGCATTTAGAGCAAATCTGACATGGGGGTTAAATTGTTTATTAAGTCAAGATCTATCTGCCCTGAAATTTTCAGACGAATCAGACAACCGGTTGTTGGGTTGCTGCCCCTGAATTGGCAATTTTAAGGAAATTTTGCCGTTATATGGTTATTATCTTGAATATTATTATAGATAGAGATAAACTGTAAACAGCAATAATGTTCAGCAAAGTAAGATCTACAAATAAGTTAACATGACCGAAATGGTCAGTTGACCAATATAGGAGTTATTGCCCTTTATAGTCAATTTTTAACCATTTTTCGTAAATCTTAGTAATCTTTTACAAAAATCTTCTCCTCTGAAACTACTGGGCCAAATTAATCCAAACTTATCCACAATCATCTTTTGGGTATATAGTTTAAAAAATGTGTCCGATGACCTGGCCATCCAACCAAGATGGCCGCCATGGCTAAAAATAGAACATAGGGGTAAAATGCAGTTTTTGGCTTATAACTCAAAAACCAAAGCCTTTAGAGCAAATCTGACACGGGGGTCAATTTGTTTATCAGGTCAAGATCTATCTGCCCTGAAATTTTCAGATAAATCGGACAACCCGTTGTTGGGTTCCTGCCCCTGAATTGGTAATTTTAAGGAAATTTTACTGTTTTTGGTTATTATCTTGAAAATTATTATAGATAGAAATAAACTGTAAACAGCAATAATGTTCAGCAAAGTAAGATTTACAAATAAGTCAACATGACCGAAATGGTCAGTTGACCCATATAGGAGTTATTGCCCTTTATAGTCAATTTTTAACCATTTTTCGTAAATCTTAGTAATCTTTTACAAAAATCTTCTCCTCTGAAACTGATGGGCCAAATTAATCCAAACTTATCCACAATCATCTTTGGGGTATCTAGTTTAAAAAATGTGTCCGATGACCCGGCCATCCAACCAAGATGGCCGCCATGGCTAAAAATAGAACATAGGGGTAAAATGCAGTTTTTGGCTTATAACTCAAAAACCAAAGCGTTTAGAGCAAATCTGACATGGAGTTAAATTGTTTATCAGGTCAAGATCTATCTGCCCCGAAATTTTCAAATGAATCGGACAACCCGTTGTTGGGTTGCTGCCCCTGAATTGGTAATTTTAAGGAAATTTTGCTGTTTTTATACGACCGCAAAATTTGAAAAAATTTTCGTCGTATATTGCTATCACGTTGGCGTCGTCGTCGTCGTTGTCGTCGTCGTCGTCCTGCGTCCGAATACTTTTAGTTTTCGCACTCTAACTTTAGTAAAAGTGAATGGAAATCTATGAAATTTTAACACAAGGTTTATGACCACAAAAGGAAGGTTGGTATTGATTTTGGGAGTTTTGGTCCCAACATTTTAGGAATTAGGGGCCAAAAAGGGCCCAAATAAGCATTTTCTTGGTTTTCGCACTATAACTTTAGTTTAAGTTAATAGAAATCTATGAAATTTTGACACAAGGTTTATGACCACAAAAGAACGGTTGGGATTGATTTTGGGAGTTTTGGTTTCAGCAGTTTAGGAATTAGGGGCCAAAAAAGGGCCCAAATAAGCATTTTTCTTGGTTTTCGCACAATAACTTTAGTTTAAGTAAATAGAAATCAATGAAATTTAAACACAATGTTAATGACTACAAAAGGAAGGTTGGTATTGATTTTGGGAGTTTAGGTCCCAACAGTTTAGGAATTAGGGGCCAAAAAGGGACCCAAATAAGCATTTTTCTTGGTTTTCGCACCATAACGTTAGTATAAGTAAATAGAAATCTATGATATTTAAACACAAGGTTTATGACCATAAAAGGAAGGTTGGTATTGATTTTGGGAGTTTTGGTCCCAACAGAATAAGGGGCCCAAAGGGTCCAAAATTAAACTTTGTTTGATTTCATCAAAATTGAATAATTGGGGTTCTTTGATATGCCGAATCTAACTGTGTATGTAGATTCTTAACTTTTGGTCCCGTTTTCAAATTGGTCTACATTAAGGTCCAAAGGGTCCAAAATTAAACTTAGTTTGATTTTGACAAAAAATGAATCAGTTAGGTTTTTTGATATGCTGAATCTAAAAATGTACTTAGATTCTTGATTATTGGCCCAGTTTTCAAGTTGGTCCAAATCGGGGTCCAAAATTAAACTTTAATCATCAGAAATTGAATAAATGGGGTTCTTTGATATACCAAATTTAACTGTGTATGTAGATTCTTCATTTTTGGTCCTGTTTTCAAATTGGTCTACACTAAAGTCCAAAGGGTCCAAAATTAAACTTAGTCTGATTTTAACAAAAATTGAAATCTTGGGGTTCATTGATATGCTGAATCCAAAAATGTACTTAGATTTTTTATTATGGGCCCAGTTTTCAAGTTGGTCCAAATCAGGATCTAAAATTATTATATTAAGTATTGTGCAATAGCAAGTCTTTTCAATTGCACAGTATTGCGCAATGGCAAGAAATATCTAATTGCACAATATTGTGAAATAGCAAATTTTTTTTTAATTAGAGTTATCTTTCTTTGTCCAGAATAGTAAGCAAGAAATATCTAATTGCAAAATATTGTGCAATAGCAAGATTTTTTTTTAATTGGAGTTATCTTTCTTTGTCCAGAATCAACTTAAATCTTTGTTATATACAATATACAATGTATATTCACTTTTTACTACCAACTGATAAATTAAAATAATCTTTACCATTCAGTGATAACAAGCAGTTTTTTTACATCTTAATATTTTATGATGTATTTAAATGAGAAGTTATTGTTGCAAACTCCATTAGAAATTTTAATTGAGATTAGTTTTGGAATAAGGGAAAGGGGGATGTGATTAAAAAAATTGGGTTCAATTTTTCTCATTTGAAATTTCATAAATAAAAAAGAAAATTTCTTCAAACATTTTTTTGAGAGGATTAATATTCAACAGCATAGTGAATTGCTCTAAGAGAAAACAAAAATTTTAAGTTCATTAGAACACATTCATTCTGTGTCAGAAACCTATGCTGTGTCAACTATTTAATTTTAGATTTAAATAAGTTTGAAGAAGAAATCTTTAATTGATTTGTAAAATCTTGACATTTGTTTTGTGTAAAAAAAACCATGTAATGTCAAAAATTTGATCACAATCCAAATTCAGAGCTGTATCACGCTTGAATGTTTTGTCCATACTTGCCCCAACTGTTCAGGGTTCGACCTCTGCGGTCGTATAAAGCTGCGCCCTGCGGAGCACCTGGTTGGTTATTGTCTTGAATATTATTATAGATAGAGATAAACTGTAAACAGCAATAATGTTCAGCAAAGTAAGATTTACAAATAAGTCAACATGACCGAAATGGTCAATTGACCCCCTAAGGAGTTATTGTCCTTTATAGTCAATTTTCAACAATTTTTATAAAATTTGTAAATTTTTACTAAAATTTTCCACTGAAACTACTGGGCCAAGTTCATTATAGATAGAGATAATTGTAAGCTGCAAGGATGTTCATTAAAGTAAGATGTACAAACACATCACCATCACCAAAATACAATTTTGTCATGAATCCATCTGCTTCCTTTGTTTAATAGTCACATAGACCAAGGTGAGCGACACAGGCTCTTTAGAGCCTCTAGTTTAAAGTTGTTGAACTTGAAACATGATAATCATGATTACTATGAAAATTAAAAGATGTGGTATATTAAATATGAAAACTATCATGGCTTTAAGAAAGCAATTGTAGGCCTGTGACGACCTTCAATAATGAGAAAATCCGTACCCTATAGTCAAAGAAGGCAGCTATAAAAGACCCAAAGATGAAAAATTGAAACAATCCAACATGTCCAAACTGTAAAACTAATTGCCTAGTTTATTACAAAATAAATTACAAAAAATAAATATAACCGGTATGAAACAACAACAACAACAACCACTAAATTTTAGTGTCAGACTAAACTTACAAAACTACAGGCTCTGAACTTTGGACAGGCACAATAGGAATATGGCAACCTATGATGTAAATTTCCTGCAAACACAGACTGGACTAATGTAAATCAACTAATTTTTCGCGCCTACTTTATTTTGCGTTTTATACTTTCTAGTCTTACATCACAGCTAATTATTTTTCGCAAGGTTCAAGTTTACTTAATGAATTTTAATAAAGAAAGATACATATGAAAAACATTTATTGCTGTTTCTCTCTCCATTTATAACATTTTATTTGTTTATTTTGTGTATTTATAGGTGATCAGACATCTTGGTTTTCATGATCAATAGGTCATTACTGAAGAGGAAACTTAAAATTGAAATTTATTTACAAAGTGCATAATTGGATTAATGTGAACTGGAATGTGTGCTTTCCTGCAAAAAAGAAACAGAAAATTTCATCATTATCACATGATAATGCCAATAAACAAAATGGAGTTCTATCATAGATACACAAAAACACCATTGCATAAAAGCAACAACATATTATATATATTATTCGAAAGAAAGGAGAATGCAGAACAAAGGAACACCAGTTTTATCCACTCATTTATATCGCTCCCTCATATCAAATATACGGAAGAAGATCATTGAAGAACAATTTGCAAAAATGATTTCTCTTAGAATTGAAGGAAAATGTTATAAAGTGAATGGAATAATGTATTCACTGAATTCTTACGTAGTGGATTGAAAACTGTACACAAGCTGAGACAGAAGAAAATTTTAATTTAAAATAACACGAAAAGTGTAAATTTTATTATTTAATCTGCAAATATCAGTGAATATATAAACAAATTCTTTAGAACACCACAAATGGTATGACATTCAAATTGGTTGCTTATTAATGTATTGCATTGAAACAATTACAAAGAAAACCGAATCATTTGCTACAAATTTTTTTTATAAATCATAGTTAAATTTTATAAAAAGTATGAATAATACCTAGATCTAAACAGTCAGACTTTATCAATTTTCAATGTCATTAAAATGTTGAGTCAAACATTTATGAAAGTTTTGAATATCATTTGCATCAATTTAATACAGTCTTGTAATAATTATATTCATACTGTTTGTATACATGGTATAGCGAAGAAATGTTTAACAAGAACAAATAAGGGAAATTTGATGTTCAGAAATTTCTTTAGAGGAAATTTGAAGAACAATGATTTCATTAGACATGTTAGAGGACATTTGTTGTCTTGAAGGAAATCTTTTTCCCTTGAAAAAAACAATTTCCCTTGAGGAAAAAACAATTTCCCTTTGAGGAAAAATCATTTTCCTTTAGGGAAATTTGATTTCCCTTGAGGAAAACAACTATTCCTCTAAGGAAATTGTTGAAAAAAGGGGCATAACTTTTTTAACAGTGGTGCTAGAGCCAAACAATTTTAGGACAAATATCAGGGAACCAATACCAACCAAGTTATCAACTTCATTTTGACTTAACTCCAAAAATTAAGGTGAACAACTTTTGCACTCAGCGGAATTGCAAACTTGTCCCAGAGACAAATCTGCTTTTCTGAGATGTTTTACAAGGTTCCAAAAATGTGTTATGCCCTACAGCTTTCCATCCAGCTAAGGCAGAAGTATATTCTCTTTTATTCTCATATATATCCAGTATTTGCAACAAATTGTAATTTTTCTGAAGAAAAAAATTCAAATGGAAAATAATGTTTGTATTGTAATATAGTATGTTCCCATGGGAAGAAAAATTGTTCCTATGTGAAAAAAAATTGTTCCCATGGGAAGAAAAAATGTTCCCATGGGAAGAAGATTTGTTCCCATGGGAAGAAATATTGTTCCCATGGGAAGAAAAATTGTTCCCATGGGAAGAAAATTTGTTCCCATGGGAAGAATTAATTCCCATGGGAACTTTTTGTATTCATCTTTTCCCATGGGAACTTTAAAGTTCCTATGGGAACTCTAAACTTCCCATGGGAAAAGTAATTTTTCCCATGGGAACTTCCAATGTTCCCATGGGAAATTTTAATATTCCCATGGGAATTATCAAATTTCCCATGGGAAATGTACTTTTAATCAGCTGCAGTGACTAGAGTGACAACAGTGACAAGTTGGGACATATGGCATTTTTTTAATTTTTTAATAATCTATCACTGGGCAAATTTTTTTTTTGATATCTTGTAAACCGACAAAGTCAGATTTGCCGATACCGGAATGGCAAATTTGTCCCGCACAGTGTTTTTAAATACCACCACGATATACAGAAAATAGACTTTCTTGAAGTCATCATAAGTTTATTCCTTATAAACCAAAGTTATGTACTAAAAGAAAACTTTCAATATTTCAAATAGGATGAATTAATCGAGTTATAGTTGTTTAATAATATTCGAATCTTATGAAACTCGTTTTCTCAGATTTGTTAACATCATGGATTAATTTTGTTATCACATATACATATGATAAAGGGTTCAATCCTTCGTAACACATATTATGATATGTGATAAAGAAATTTACTCTATTATCGCAAATTACAACAATCTTTAATAAAAGATTAAACATACCCATTATTGGTGATGATAACAAATTATACAACTATTTATAAGAATTCGTTATAACGGTTATTTTGAATATTTTTTAATTCGTATTCTCGAACTAAAATTATTTGAATTCAGACATTACATTGACATCCGTACACACATGCGTTCATCTGTCTTTGATAAATTATAGTGACCTGTTTATCTTTAAAAAAAAGCTCATTTTTACTTTAATTAATATAATTAATGAGATTTACCTTTTTGGTACTACGCTTGAAATTCGTATAGTTATACATATTAATTAATTGGCTTTGTTGATCACTGTTTGCATCGCGTTACGTGCCAGCAAATAATGTGGAATGCATTATATGTTACACAAAACAAAGAATTTGTTGTATAGTGTGTAATGGTAAAACGACATACAACACATTGAGTGATTCAAACACCAGGAACAAACGTGTCTGTAGAACCTGTGTTTTAGAAATGTTTTGTTGTATAGTGTGTAATGGTAAAACGACATACAACACATTGAGTGATTCAAACACCAGGAACACACGTGTCTGTAGAACCTGTGTTTTAGAAATGTTTTGTTGTATAGTGTGTAATGGTAAAACGACATACAACACATTGAGTGATTCAAACACCAGGAACACACGTGTCTGTAGAACCTGTGTTTTAGAAATATTTTGTTATTCATTATATTCTGTCTCTTCTTTGTCATAATTTTGTTTGTCGTTCTTTGACGTATGATTTCTCTTTACCTTGGTATCTTTCTTTTTTTTTTATTTTCTATTGCTTCACTTGAACATACAAAATGAAATCACAATAATACTGAACTCAGAGGAAAATCCATCGGAAAGTCCATAATCACATGAAAAAATAAAATGACAAAACACATCAAAAACGAATGGACAAGAACTGTCATATTTCTGACTTTGTACAGGTACTTCAAATGTAGAAAATGGTGGATTAAACCTGTTTGTAAAGCGCTTAAACTCTCACTTTGATGACAGTCTCATCAAATTCCGTTATAATGACAATGATGCGTGAACTAAACTGACATACTAGTCAAAACATGGGTACAGTCATCATCGTGTAACAAATTTAAAAAGAACAATTTAACAGAACACTTAAACCACGACACATTTACTAACATACACTGTACTTAATAGCATAACAAAGATTACACACATAGGAATTTGGAAGTTTTATCATCTATATGTCTCTTTTGCTAATGTTTTCTACCATTTTTACTACCTTTCCAGTTGATACCGCTTAACATGTTTCCTCTATACTACAACAACTAATATAATGCTTATAGATTATCTGGAAATTATAAGAGTTCTGCCCTGAACCATTATGACTTTCGAAAAGCAGTATACTATTGTTGCTTTTATTGAAATCGCCCTGTATATATTTCTGAAGAATAACATTGATGTGTGGTCTTTGTGTAATTCTTCATTTAGTCATTATTGTCTGTTGACCTCTTACTCGTGTGGTGTTAAAAAAAACATAAATACAACAAAATGAAATAACAATGAAATAAGCAAGTCGATCATTATATCAACCTTCATATTTATGTATAAATAATCAACTGTATGATTCTCTCGATGTTAAACTCTGTCTGTTTTTTTATACAAATTGTACAAGAATAATTCAAATTAGAATAATTGAACTAAGATTATTCAGTTTATTTAAAATAAAATAGCAACACTTTGACGGGATTTTTTTCTTATAATATACGCTTATTGCACGGAAAATATGAATTTCCTATATGTGCTTAATTCCTTAAGACAATCATACTTCGATTATGTGCGATATATTATTTCTTTTTTAAACACAATATCTAAAAAAATTCTCACTACAATCGATTTAAATTGCTTCCTTTACCGATGACAAAATTAATGGAAATCAAAGAGTTGGAAGAACTATCGTTTGGTGTCCTCGAACTCTTACGGTCCAGTTCACTAAAGCATTATTGGAATGGAAGGAGATACAGTTAAGTGATACCTTCATTTAAACAAAAATGTCTTAACGTTAGATGGACTCTGTCAAAAACTATGTTAGATCGTTAATATTGATTTTTTTTAACTTCAAAACATGTCTTTAATGATATTTTTATAAATCAGATCAAAGAGTGATGTTGAATTTTGAGTAACAATTAATGTTATACTTTTGCTTTATCTGAACGATATAATACTTTTTCAAAAAACTATTTTGAAATTGCTACGACCTTATATTTGATGAATAACATATTAAATCATTGGTTAATTCTTTTTTTTTATCAATCACTATTTCAGTTAAACTTCTGACTTTTCTGATTTCGTTGTTTACATGATTGTTTCCTTCATTGATTATTCTTTGGTTCCTTTCATGTTTTAATTGGTTTTGTTAAAACAAAAGACGCACTCGCATATGCTAAATGAAAAATTAAAATTAAAATCACAATAAAACTGAACTCCTAGGAAAATTCAAAAAAGTCCCTAATGAAATAACAAAATCGAAAGCTGAAACGAATGGATAACAACTGTCATATTACTTTCATGGTACAGGCATTTTTTTTTATTTAGAAAATGGTGTATTAGGCCTAATTGTAAAGGGAGCTAAACCTCTCACTTGTATGACAGTCTTATCAGAAACTATTTTATTGACAACTATACCTTTAATCAGCAGAAATGAAACATTTAAAACAACACACCGATTAATATATCATATTTCATATTTCTGGATATAATAATAATGAAAAAATGACAACCGTGACTGGAAACATACTGCTCACAAAATGCATGTTTTTAAAGGAAAAGACTACATTAGCACGTGTGCATAAAAAAGTGACAGCAGACAATCAGATTTCAGTGAGCTGAGTATTATTGTTGTTTTTTAAAAATTATTTGTTAAAATATCTGTACAACATTGTATATTTCATTTAAAATGTTTGTTTTAGAAACGCAGAAATAAATGAAAACATAAGTTTTATGAGTTATCGTGTGATGACCTCGAACATAAGTCCCCCGGTCCATAACGCTTGAACAATAGAACGATAGAAGGTTTGGGTATGGGTCAATGATGCCGCCACGAAATAGAAAAGAAAAGTCATTCTTTAGGTTTCTGATGTTCTTCAATTTTAAACCAAAGAAATGAAAAAATCGAAAACTTTCATTACTGCAAATAAGTTAGATTGATGGATTTTAGTTTTATCTTAACGAATTAGGAGCAAATTGTCACAATAAATCTCACCTATTCATTTCGTGTCACGTGAAGCAAATATATTGAATAAATTTTCTCTCCAAATTGTGAATATAGATTTAATTTAATAGTACAGATTTTGGAATGCAATCCGTTGTAATAAATTCAACAATTTGGGATAAAGAATAACATCCGTGATCACAAGTTACAAAAATCTGTTATAACTAATTCAATATATTCTTCTCACGAAATCAATTTCATTTGCAATGGTTATGATGATTTAAATCCGTTTTTACGATTTTTTAATATTTCTAGATTCATAATCTTAATTTCAATTTCTATAAATTCCAGGTTCCAATTGAACTTCCCTTCAAGGTGCTTTTAAACTTCTTCTTAAATACATATCGGGACCTTTTTCAGTAAGAAAACATATTTTTAACTTGATTACTACAAAAAAATTAAAATCTGATTCATCTTTTAAAATAGTTAGACATGTGTATGGTACTGATTACCAATTGAGTGAGTTGTTTGTGCACTGCTTTTGCATGCAATTTCGTAAATGGCAGCTGCATTTTATGTCTTAGATAAGTTGTTAAAATAATATAAAACCTTTCAGCTGGAATACCAGAATGTTATGTCCCTCAATATGTTTTCAATTGAAATGTTTCCTTTTATAAAAAAAACAATCGTTCTCATGTGGAAGATATTATACTTTTTCACTGAACGATTGTGAACTCGGTCCGACCTTAATTCTGAATAGTAAATTATATATATGATCTTTGTTGTATCCTTTTGTAATAAAATTGAGAAAGGAAATGGTGAATATGTCAAAGCGACAACCACCCGACCATAGAGCAAACAACAGCCGAAGGCAACCAATGGGTCTTCAATGTAGCGAGAATTCCCGCACCCGTAGGTGTCCTTCAGCTGGCCCCTAAAATATGCATAATAGTACAGTGATAATGGACGTCATACTAAACTCCGAATTATACACAAGAAACTAAAATTTAAAATCATACAAGACTAACAAAGGCCAGAGGCTCCTGACTTGGGACAGGCGCAAAATTGCGGCGGGGTTAAACATGTTTATGAGATCTCAACCCTCCCCCTATACCTCTAGCCAATGTAGAAAAGTAAAAGAATAACAATACGCACATTAAAATTCAGTTCAAGAGAAGTCCGAGTCTGATGTCAAAAGATGTAACAAAAGAAAATAAATAAAATGACAATAATACATAAATAACAACAGACTACTAGCAGTTAACTGACATGCCAGCTCCAGACCTCAATTAAACTGATTGAAAGATTATGTCTTCATCATATGAATATCAGGTACAATCCCTCCCGTTAGGGGTTTAGTATCATACTATCATAAAATATATGAGAAGAACATAACCCGTGTCATGCCAACAACTGTTTTTTTAGAAATAAATGTGTTTAGTTCCGATGCAAAGACCCTATCAGTGAATCAATGTTAAAACCAAAATATGCAATCTTTAATGACCTGACCACAGTATCGTAACTATATCCCCTTTTAATAAGTCTATTTAAAGGTTTTGTTAGTTTCTGAGGAGAATACTGACATTTTTGTGTAAATCTGTTATCGATTGTCTTTAAACTTCTAACTCGTGTGATTTCATCGTTTAAACGAATTGTTAATTTTCTTTAGGTTCGTTTCAAGTTTTATAATTGGATTTGTTGAATAAAAAGAGACATTAGCTTTTTAAATTTCCCTGTTAAACAAAAGAAATAAAAGATTTACAATAATGATATGTTAATTGGCTTTGGCTTCTCACTCGTGTGATTTCATTAGTCGGAATATTAGTCAGTTATGCCCGTTGATATGTTTTTTTATTGAAATGAAACAGTTAAAAGAATGCTATTGTTTTATCTGATTGATATAAACTTCTTCACTTGACGATTTTCAAATCGCTCCCACCTATTTTCTGAAGAATAACATTTCATATAGAAATGGGGTCTTTGTTTTATTCTTTTTGAATTAGTTTATTGTCTTCCTATTCGTGTGAATTCAATGTTTAATTGACTTGTTTCTTCATCATGTTAATTAATTTTCCTTTAGTTGCTTTGATTTTTTTCCATTTACTTTGTAAATCATCCGTTTTGTCTTTAGACCTCTTTCTCGCGTGACTTCATATTGTTCAAATGAAGTGTTGCTTCATTAATGTATACAAAAATAAATTAACTTCCTTTCATATTTTGATTTTGTTAAAAAAAAAAAAAAAGACGCTAACTTATAATTTTTCATCTGAAACAAGGGAAACAAAACAATCAAAATAACCTTTGTTTTTAAACAATCCAATTAATATTAGTATGTCTTCGATAATCTGTTTATAATGCAAAGTTACAATTAAATGGAATTAATCTTGAAATATAAACAGTACAGCCATGACTGCAAAAAATGTTCCTAATATAAATATACTAATAAAATGGATTGAAAAGATGTAATTTCCCGTAAGTGCATAAAAAGTTGAGTATTTGTTGTATTTTTTTTTTAATAAATTTCTAAAATATCTTAAAATAAAATTTAGAATAGAAATGGGGAATGCGTCAAAGCGACAACAATCCGACCATAGAGCAGACCACATAAAAAGAAGATGTGGTATGATTGCCAATGAGACAACTGTTCACAAGAGACAAAAATGACACAGACATTTACAACTGTAGGTCACCACACGGCATTCAACAATGTGCAAAGCCCATACCGCATAGTCAGATATAAAAGGCCCCGATAAGACACTTTAAAACATTTCAAGGGAGAAAACTAACGGCCTTATTTATATAAGGAAATGTACGAAAAACATGTAAAAAATATGTAACTCATAAACAAACGACAACCACTGAATAACAGTCTCCTGACTTGGGACAGGCACATACATACATAATGTGGGGGTTTAAAACATGTTAGCGGGATCCAAACCCTTCCCCTAACCTGGGACAGTGGTATAACAGTCATCCGATGGACAAAAATATAAGTAACAGCTGTTTGTTTTCCCTTTTATTGTAGCAATGGAGATATAAACGCAAGCAAACGTTTTTTAATAATTATCCTGTGTTGTCCTCCAAAATTACTTTTTCAGTCCATTGGAATGAGAGTATTATCCATGTCGCCACGAAGTTAAAAATCTATAGTTGTCTTTACCAACCATAGTAACGTATAAAACGAAAACTTTCAATATTGATCAATTGATTGTTATTTGATAAACGCTACATAAATCATCATGCATTATAACCAAGTGGTCACAAAATGTTATAACTCTTTCTAAGTGATTTATTTCTTGCAATAACTTATAAAAATTCACAGTTACGTGAACACGGATTTCATTCAGTATCATATATTTTTCGATGAAATTAACCGTAATGAATACAAAAATGTGTGAAAACGATTTACATTCGTGATCACAAATTACAAAAACTAATTTGATATTTTTTTGTGACAAATTTCATCTGTGATGGTTGTGACGATTTTAATCGGTTATTACGTTTTTTAAATATTTCTAGGTTCGAAATACATTTTGGTTTTTCGCTTACAATTTATAGAACAATCCTTGCATAATAAAATTCAGAATAGAAAATTACGGCCTGTTTGATATATTGTCAAGGTGTTATTTAAAATGTAAAAAACATCTAATGAGTCAAGGGTTGCGTTAAACATAAAACCAGTAGTTTACTCATCAGGCGACTATTATGGTAGAAATAGACAATGACTGTGTAGTGTCTTCAAATATCAGCTGTATTTGTAAGAGGCTGGGGAACAGGTGTAATGCGAACTTTAGAGAGCTATGTCTCCTGTTTCGAGCTGAGTACACTTACAGCAGATATTTAAAGACAGTTATTGTGTTTATCCTGCAATTAATTTTGTATATTGTTGCTGCTTTGAAAGTCAGAAAAACTCACATTTATTGCATTTATTTTCGATTTAAAGTCTTTTGAGACCCGCGTAGTAATGTTAAAATCACACATTCAGCTGAAGACCGTGGGTACGCAAAAAAATATCTTGAATGGTCAAAAATAATACATCGCTCAGAGTAAATATCAATATCTGAAAACTTACCATTAAGTTTTTCTTTATTCCTCTTTATTTCTTGTCCCTGAAATGATGTCAAAGATCAAAAGCTTAGGTAAAAACATCTCTGCACGTGTGTAATATATATATATCAAGGACAGGAGATAATCCCAAATGAGCAATCATGTTTATTCCGCTGTACAGTCTTCAGCAATATTTTGAACTAAAATTCTAGTTTTTTAGCAATATTCTCTAAAATATCTACTCCTGATATAAAATATTAAAATTATATGTATATTATTCAGCCAGTAGAGTATGCAAAAACTAAAGTGTGAAATAGAAGGAGATTCAGATGTGAGTCATACGTCAATGACACAGCAGCCCAACGAGAGAAATAACAAAACAAAATCGTGATGCATGCATATAGTCTACGACAAATTGATTGATGATAAAACATTGTCCATATGTCTTGCTCTTAATGGTCTCGATTCCACGAAAGACATACATGATAAACTGCTTCGCAGAGCGCAGCTGGATACGCCCGTAGAGGTCCAACCCTGAACAGTTGGGGCGAAAATGGACACACTATTCAGGTCTGAATTTGGATTGTTATTAAATATTTGACATATTATAGGTTTCTGAATAAATGTAGTCAGAGAACTTGAAATTGGTTATATGAATTGAATTTGTATTTAATCAAAGATTTCTTGCTGTTGTTCAATTCACTGTGCTGTTTTGTAATACTTAGAAAATCTGTTGTCAGGCTATAAACAAATAAATTTCAATTTCTTCTCAATGTCATATTTGAAATTGATGAAAATCAATAGGGAGATTACATCAATAGCTATAAATAATTCACCAAAGTTTCATGAGAACTGCTGAAAATAGTTTTTGAGTTATTGTCCAAAAACTGGAAAATCCTCCCTTTTTTATTTAATAAAACCCCATAACTCAGAAATGTCAAATATAAAATTAAAAAAATTCTAAAGGGAGCTTACATCAAAAGATATAAACAATTCACAAAAGTTTCATGAGAACTGCTGAAAGCATTTTTTAGTTACTGTCCGAAAACTGGAAAACCCCCCTTTTTTATGAATAAAACCCTCTAACTCGGAAACGTAAAATCTAAAATTTATAAAAATCGAAAGGGAGCTCGTGTTAATAGATATGAACAATTCACCACAATTTCTTGCAAGTTGGTGAAAGCGTTCTTGATTTTTTTGTCGGAAAAGTAGAAAATCTTCCTTTTTTTTATTGAAGAAAACCCCAAAAACGTATAAAAACAATAGAAGCAATCAACGATCTGCTGTTAACACAATATTATATAAATATTTGGGGAAACATTACGATATGACGTACGACCACTAGTTCTTAATGTGGGATACTCAAATGTAACAGGATTTAAAGAAAGAATAGTTTGCAATATATCTCCAACAGCTCCCTCTTATATTACAACATCACTAGAAGAGATATAGGAATAGCTGCAGCTAAGATGTAATTCCGTTGCCCCAACGTACGTATGTCCCGTAGAGGGCTAAGTTCTCAACCAACTTTTATAACTAGACTGCGGTTAGTATATACAACAACAAATGGAAGTTTTTAACGACCTTGACTGGCTATACAGCCCTTGCACGGTCGGAACTATATGTTATATAGTGTGCATTGGCAATCTTATATGTAAACAAATATTTGATGAAAAAAGTATAATAAAACGGAGTTATTTCAAAATTTTGCAAAATCTTTGGGTTTTTTCTTGAAAAAACCGTGATAAAGACTCATTCTATAATTGAGTCGTTGTTTAAATTTTTAAATAATCTTTATTTTTTATCTGTGCAGATTACAACTCAAATAAATATGAAAAATGCAAAAAACTCTACAAAGGTATATATTACGTACATAAACGATCCAGATTTTTGCCAATACCTTTTCTGAGAAAATTTTACAAATTGTGTACTATATAAGGCTTTCAAACCCTATACATCGTATGCTTACCTCTGAAAGAAATTGTTCGTTTTGTCTCGTATCGCGTATGGAGACATTTTTTCACTTTTGCATTTTACATTGTTTTGTGTATTGACATTTGTTTTTAAAAGGGGGAGGGGTGATGCCCTGAAATAGATTTTTCTAATGATAAACATCAGCTATAAAATGAGATAATATTTCAATGGTAAATAGGTAAACAGAGTAGATCACTGTACATTTTATATCATAGTGGTAAATAGGTAAACAGAGTAGATCACTGTACATTTTATATCACAGTGGTAAATAGGTCAACAGAGTAGATCACTGTACATTTTATATCATAGTGGTAAATAGGTAAACAGAGTAGATGACTGTACATTTTATATCATAGTGGTAAATAGGTTAACAGAGTAGATGACTGTACATTTTATATCATAGTGGTAAATAGGTAAACAGAGAAGATGAATGTACATTTTAAATCACAGTGGTAAATAGGTAAACAGAGTAGATGACTGTACATTTTATATCACAGTGGTAAATAGGTAAACAGAGTATATAAACTATATTATCTTAGATCAAAACAATGCGAGTTTAAAACTCTTGAATCTGTAATTTAAAGACCCAAATCTACTGTAATTTAAATGTAGATTTTTAAGATTTAGATTACAAGCAAACACCATGCTAATATTCGGGAAGTTACGAAACTGAGGTTGCTATAGTGACAAAACTAAGTTATTGACCCCAGATTTTTTTCATCACATTTTGTTCCTCAAATCATGAAATACCTTTACACAAAATGATAAGGACAAATCACTGGAAGAAAAGAATAGTCTGTTTGGTCTTTAACTCTTGATCATTTGTCTGTCTGTCCGTATATGGTATCAACAACGTGTTTTCTTTCATTACACACACTCTTTCATTATGAATACCAGTAAATTATGTCCTTCAAGATTATTAGGTCTTTCCACTTTTCCGTGAAAAGACCTATTGTTTTTCTTCTGATTATTAGGTCTTTCCACCTTTCCTGGTGGAAAGACCTATTGAATTTGTTCTGATTATTTTTTTTTTCTTCCGCCTAATTTTTTTCTTGCGGTGTAAAAAAGTTTCAAAAGATGTCGCTTAGTTTTTTTGTATATGATATCATACAGTCTATAGGCTTTTGAAACTAACCCTGCTTAACCGAACACTTTTCTTTGTAAGAGTTATCTCCCCAAACACTGTTTTTCTTGTTATCAGATCTCCTCCGCAACCGTAAAAGAAAGCGACAAATTTATTTTTCCAAATTGCTCGTTATATCCTCAGAATGTTAGTTTTTATTTTGACCGAAGCTTTACGAAGACTCCATATGAGAGTTATTTCCCCTTTTATATTGAAATAAATGAAATATATTTGTAACTGGAAAACCATAAGTGATAGAGGCCTAGGGTCTTTTGATTTGAGGCCCTTGGTCAAAAAGTATGAAAATGAGGTCAAGGTCATAGGTCAAGGTCATGTTCAAATTTTTGATTTTGGCTTGTTATCTCTTATTTTCAGAAATCATACAAGATATCGACAAAATAGTTTCAGACAATTGTTAGTTGCGACATGTCGTAACATGTAAATTTTACTTAAAAGGGTACGTAACATTTAATGCGAGTTTTGCCCCCTTTTATATCTAATATTAGTTGTATGGTAATATAACTCATTAACAATATAAAGTAGAGGCCTAGAATCTTTTCATTTGAGGTCCTTGGTTGATGACCTTGAAATTGAGCTCAAGGTCAAAGGTAAATTTAACGTTCTAGATTTTGACCTTTGCTTTTTCCTCTTATATATACATGATAAAGCCATGGGACTTTTGTCAAAAAGTTGCAAGCAATGTGACCTTGAAAAATCCAACCGGAAGTGACCTTTTGTAAACCGGAAGTAGACATTTTTTGTACTAATTTAATGTAAAAGTATATAGAACCATCTATTTTTAGAATCAGTGTCAAGTAAACTATCAAAACATACCGAAAGTAACATCTTTTAAACTGGAAGTAAAAAATGATCTCCTTATTTATATCTTTTTGTATAGAAACCATACATTTTTGGAATCAGCGTTCAATAAGCTGTCATTTGACGCTAAAATTGACATTTAAAACCGAATTTTAATATTTTCATATAAAAAAGATCCTTACTGGTGGAAAGACCATCAATGGTTCTCTGAACAATTGGTTTTTAATTATTATTTTTTTTTTTCTTCCGCCTAATTTTTTTCCTTCGCTGTTTTTTTGTTTCGCAAGATGTCGCTTAGATATTTGATATATGATATCGAACAGTTTATACACTTTTGAAACTGACCCTGCTTAACCGAACACTTTCTCATATAAGAGTTATCTTCCCGAACACTGTTTTCCTTGTTATCGCTTAATATTCGCAACCGTATAAGAAACCGCAAATTTATTTTACCAAATTGCTCGTTATATCCTTAGGATGATTTGATCAATTTTGACCGAAGCTAGCCGGAGACTCCATATGAAAGTTATTTCCCCTTTTTTATTTGATATAAGTGAAATGTATTTCTAACTGGAAAACCATAAGTGATAGAGGCCTAGGGTCTTTTGATTTGAGGTCCTTGGTTGAAAAAAATGAAAATGAGGTCAAGGTCAAAAGTCAAGGTCATGTTCAAAATTTTGATTTTGGCTTGTTATCTCTCATTTTCAGAAATCTAATAAGAAATCGACAAAAAAATTTCGCACAATTGTTAGTTGCGACATCTCGTAACACGTAAATTTTAGTCGTAAGGGTACGTAAACATTTGATGCCAGTTTTCCCCTTTTATATCTAATATCAGTCGTATGGTAATATAACTCATTAACAATATAAAGTAGAGACCAAGAGTCTTTTGATTTGAGGTCCTTGGTTTATGACATTGAAATTGAGCTCAAGGTCATATGTTAATTTAACGTTCTAGATTTTGACCTTTGCTTTTACCTCATATATACACATGATTAAGCCATTGGACTTTTTGCATTAGGTTGTAAGCAATGTGACCTTAAAAATACAACCGGAAGTGACCTTTTGTAAACCGGAAGTAGCTATTCTTTGTACTAAATCAATGTAAAAGTATATAGAACCATATATTTTTGGAATCAGTGTCAAGTAAACTATCAAACAATACCGGAAGTAACAACTTTTAAACCGGAAGTAAAAGATAAACTCCCTTATTTATATCTTTATATAAAGAAACCATATATTTTTGGAATAAGCTTTCAATAAGCTGTCATTTGACGCTAACATTGACATTTAAAATCAAATTTTAACATTTTCAAATGAAAACAGATCCTTACTGGTGGAAAGACCATCAATGGTTCTCTGAACAATTGGTTTTTAATTTTAATTGAAATGCTTCGTTTCAACGTAGTAATAAAAAGGAGGAATTTGATATATCTTTTTTTTTTACTTATACATTTATTTAGTCGTATTTATCTGAAAGTTATTAGAGTACAATAGTTATTTGGTCTATAGTTTTATACCTTTTAAAATCAGACCTTTGTTGTATTTTGACTTGTCACTGATTGTTTTTATTGTTTAACGGATTTATTCGATCATTAATTTGCCTTTGTTTCCTGTCGCGTCTTCTATTGTTTTTATCAAATCTTTCACAAAAGAAATATCAAATATCGAAATGTTTAACAAACCGATTAATATTAATATCGTATTTCATGTTTCTGTATAAACGTAGAGCGTATATTTCTATTGGTCTTCAATGTATATTTTTCGATACACCTTTTAAAAAATAGAGTGGGAACAATTAAAATGAAATAAATCAGATTAAATTATAAACAGCAACATTTTGACTTAAAATATATTTTACAAAAATGCATAAAACTGTGAAAGAAGACTTTATTCAGGCAAGTATTTATTATTAGGTGGAAAACAATATATATAGTATTCGTAGGATGACAAGCACAATGATGGATCCTTTGTACATCGTGTTAAGTAAAATTGAAACAAAGTAGTACAACATAAACATAGTTGTCCGCAGTTAATCGAGTAAGAAAACAAGGTTCAACCTACCAATTGTCTTTCTAAAAATGTCATGTATCATGTCAGGAATATAACTGTTGTTTTCAATAATTTCGTTTCTTAGTATGTTGTTGTTTGGTTTTTTTGCACTTCGATGGTTTTTTTTTCTGTTCCTCTTATATTTGATGTGTCTCCCTTGGTTTTAGTTTGTAACCTTGATTTGTTTTCTTTCTATCGATTTATGACTTCTGTACAGTGGTATACTACTGGTACGTTTATTTATATTTAGCAGTATTTTGTTATCATTTTCTTGTGTCTATTTTTCCTTGTTTTTGTCTTTTTTCCTTGATGTATGAATTTTTTTTGCATGCTGTTTTTCCGTAAATGTTATTAACCATGCATTTTCCGTCCTGATATTTGTAAAGAACAGACAATTTGAATGTAGTAACAGAACGTTATGTTTCTGTTACATGTAACAATCAAGATTTGCCTTTGTGTTGTCTGAGATATATTATGCTTCTTAACTGAAAGATTGTAAATCGCTTTGACCTTATTTCTGACAAATAACATAAATAAGTGGTCTTTGTTTCATTCCTTTTGAAATTAGTCATGTGTTGTCTTTCGAAGCTATACTTTTATTATTTAAATGCTTTGTTTCTTTATTAATTTCATTTTGATTCTCTTGCGTTTTTGTTTAGTTTTGTTTAATCAAAAAACATATAAACGTGTTAAATGTCCTTCTAAAACAAAAGAAATACAAATTTTCTGATAACAATACGTTAAGTAAACCGATTGATATATCCCACTTGATAATTATCTATATGAAACACACATAATACTTTCTATTGGTCTTGATACAGTAGAATTGGAACAATTGAAATGAGATTTACCAGTTGAAAACAGAAAAACCTCGACTGAAAACAAAATTGTTGACTATATACAATGTTTTGAGAGGAACAGATGAAATTCCCATACATGCCTGAAAGACAAGAATCAGCATTCAGTTAGGTGAGTATCTATTGTAACAGTAATACTGAATGTTGACTATATCTCAAATAAATTCCCTTTTAATTTTGTTTAGCACTGCAGAAATAAATTTAATACATACTGTTTAGATTAATCGTCCATTGCCATCGAAAATAACTCTTACGGTCCATTACGCAGGAGTATTCTCGACAAAAATATGGCGTTTTGGGTAAATTTAAATACCACCACGATATACAAAAAATAGACTTTCTTAAAGTCATAATAAGTTCGTTCCTTATAAACCAAAGTTATGTACTAAAAGAAAACTTTCAATATTTCAAATAGGATGAATTAATCGAGTTATAGTTGTTTAATAATATTCAGTTGGAATTTTAAAATATATTATCAAGAATTTAAAGCAAGTCGTCACAACAAATTTGATTTGTTCTCACTGCTTTTTTCGAATCTTATGAAATTCGTTTTCTCAGATTTGTTACCATCATGGATTAATGTTGTTATCACATATAAACATGATAAAGGGTTCAATCCTTCGTAACACATATAATGATATGTGATAACGAAATTAACTCTATAATCGCAAATTACAACCATCTATAATAAATGATTAAACATATCCGTTATCGGTGATGATAACAAATTATACAACTATTTATGAGAATTCGGTATAACGGCTATTTTGAATATTTTTAATTCGTATTCTCGAACTAAAATCATTTGAATTCAGACATTACATTGACATCCGTACACACATGCGTTCATCTGTCTTTGATAAATTATAGTGACCTGTTTATCTTTAAAAAAAGCTCATGTTTAACTTTAATTAATATAATTAATGAGATTTACCTTTTTGGTTCTACGCTTGAAATTCGTATAGTAATACTTATTAATTAATTGGCTTTGTTGATCACTGTTTGCATCGTATTACGTGCCAGCAAACAATGTGGAATGCATTATATGTTACACAAAACAAAGACTACAATAATACTGAACTCAGAGGAAAATCCAATCGGAAAGTCTATAATCACATGGCAAAATAAAATGACAAAACACATCAAAAACAAAGGGACAAGAGCTGTCATATTCCTGACTTTGTACATGCATTTTTAAATGTAAAAAAGGTGGATTAAACCACTTTTTAAAACGCTTAACATATCACTTTGATGACAGTCTTATCAAATTCCGTTATAATTACAATGATGCATGAACTAAACAGACATAATAGTCAAAACATGGGTACAGCAGGCATCATTGTGTAACAATTTTAAAAGGAACAATTTAACAGAACACTTCACAACGACACATTAACTAACATACACTGTACATTATAGTACAGCTGTGTTCATCATTACAAAGATTACACACATAGGAATTTGGTAGTTTTATCGTTTATATGTCTTAACATTGTTTCTTTCGCGAATGTTTTCTACTATTTTTACTTCAAGTTGATACCGCTTAACATGTTTCCTCTATACTACAACAACTAATATAATGCTTATATTTTATCTGGCATTTATAAAAGTTCTACCCTGAACCATTATGACTTTCGAAAAGCAGTATACTATTGTTGCTTTTATTGAAATCGTCCTATACATATTTCTGACGAATAACATTGATATGTGGTCTTTGTGTAATTCTTCATTTAGTCATTACTGTCTGTTGACCTCTTACTCGTGTGGTGTTAAAAAAAACATGAATAAAACAAAATGAAATAACAATGAAATAAACAAGTCGATCAATATATCACACTTCTTATTTATGTATGCTTCTCTCGATGTTAAGCTTTGTTTGTTTTTTAATACAATATATACAAGAATAATTCAAATTTGAATAATTGAACTAAGATTATTAAGCTAATTTAAAATAAAATTACAACACTTTGACGGGATTTTTTTCTCATAATATACGTTTAAAGCACGGAAAATATAAATTTCCTATATGTGCTTAATTAATCAAGATAATCATACTTCGATTATGTGAGATATATTATTTATTTTTAAACAAAATATCTAAAAAAATCTCACTACAATCGATTTAAATTGCTTCCTTTACCGATGAGAAAAAAAATAAATGGAAATCAAAGAGTTGGAAGAACTATCGTTTGGTGTCCTCGAACTCTTACGGTCCAGTTCACTAAAGTATTATGTGAATGGTAGGAGATACAGTTTAGTGATACCGTCATTTAAACAAAATTGTCCTAAAGTTAGATGGACTCTGTCAAAAACTATGTTAGATCGTAAATATGGAGTTTTTAACTTCAAAACATGCCTTTAACAATGTTTAATGATATTTTTATAAATCAGATCAAAGAGCGATGTTCCTAATCATTTTTTGACTTTTGAGTAACAATTCATGTTATACTTTTGTTTTATCTGAACGATATAATACTTGTTCAAAAAACTATTTTGAAATCGCTACGACCTTATTTTTGATGAATAACATAAATCTGTGTTTAATTCTTTATTTTTTTATCAATCACTATTTCAGTTGAACTTCTCACTTGTCTCATTTCATTGTTTACATGATTTTTTCCTTCAATGATTATTTTTTGGTTCCTTCCACGTTTTTATTGGTTTTGTTAGAACAAAAGACGCACTCGCATATGCTAAATGAAAATTTTAAATTAAAATCACAAGAATACTGAACTCCGAGGAAAATTCAAAACAGAAAGTTCCTAATGAAATAACAAAATCGAAAGCTCAAACGAATGGATAGCAACTGTCATATTTCTTTCATGGTACAGGCATTTTCTTATTTAGAAAATGGTGTATTAGGCCTAGTTTTAAAAGTAGCTAAACCTGTCACTTGTATGACAGTCGCATCAGAAACTATTTTATTGACAACTATACCTTTAATCAGCAGATATGAAACATTTAAAACAACACACCGATTAATATATCAAATTTCATATTTCTGGATATAATATTAATGAAAAAATGACAACCGTGACTGGAAACATACTGCTTACAAAATACATGTTTGAAAGGAAAAGACGACATTAGAACGTGTGCATCAAAAAAGTGACAGCAGACAATCAGATTTCAATGAGCTGAGTATTATTGTAGTTTTTTAAAACTTATTTGTTAAAATATCTTTACAACATTGTATATTTCATTTAAAATGTTTGTTTTAGAAACGCAGAAATAAATGAAAACATAAGTTTTATGATTTATCGTCTGATGACCTCGAAAATAAGTCCTCCGGTCCATAACGCTGGAACAATAGAACAATAGAAGGTATGAGTACAGGTCAATGATACCGCCACGAAATAGAAAAGACAAGTCATTCTTTGGGTTTTCTGATGTACTTCCATTTTAAACCAAAGAAATGAAAAAATCGAAAACTTTCATTACTGCAAATAAGTTAGATTGATTGATTTTAGTTTTATCAATTGAAGCAAATTGTCACAATAAATCTTATCTTTTTAATTCGTGTTACGTGTAGCAAATATATTGAATAAATTCTCTCTCCGAATCACGAATATAGATTAAATTTGATAGTACAATTTTGGAATACAATCCGTTGTAATAAATACAACATATTGGGATAAAGAATAACATCCGTGATCACAAGTTACAAAAATCTGTTATAACTAGTTCAATATATTCTTATCACGAATTTCATTTGCAATGGTTATGACGATTTTAATCCGTTTTTACGATTTTTTAATATTTCTAGGTTCGTTATCTCAATTTGATATTCTATAAATGCCAGGTTCCTATTGAACTTCCCTTCAAGATGTTTTTAAACCTCTTCTTAAATACATATCGGGACCTTTTTAAGTAAGAAAACATATTTCTAACTTGATCACTACAAAAATTTAAAATCAGATTCCTATTTTAAAATAGTTAGACATGTGTATGGTACTGATTACGAATTGAGTGTGTTGTTTGTGCACTGCTTGTGCATGCAATTTCGTAAATGGCAGCTGCATTTTATGTCTTAGATAAGTTGTTAAAATAACATAAAACCTTTCAGCTGGAATACTAGAATGTTATGTCCCTCAATATATTTTCAATTGAAATGTTTCCTTTTATAAACAAAAATCGTTCTCATGTGGAAGATATTAAAATAAATTATTATACTTCTTCACTGAACGATTGTGAAATCGGTCCGACCTTATTTCTGAGTAGTACATTAGATATAATATGATCGTTGTTGTATCCTTTTTGAAATCTGTTTCTTGTTGTCTTTAAACTTCTAACTCGTGTGATTTCATTGTTTAAACGAATTGTTAATTTTCTTTAGGCTCGTTTCAAGTTTTATAATAGGATTTGTTGAATAAAAAGAGACATTAGCTTTTTATATTTCCCTGTTAAACAAAAGAAATAAAAGATTTAAAATAATAATATGTTAGTGGCTTTTGGCTTCTCACTCGTGTGATTTCATTAGTCGAAATATTAGTCAGTTATGCCCGGTGATATGTTTTTTTTTATTGAAATGAAACAGTTTAAAGAATGCTATTGTTTTATCTGAGTGATATAAACTTTTTCACTTGACGATTTTCAAATCGCTCCAACCTATTTTCTGAAGAATAGCATTTTATATAGATATGTGGTCTTTGTTTTATTCTTTTTAGATTAGTTTATGGTCTTCCTATTCGTGTGAATTCAATGTTTAATTGACTTTTTTCTTCATCATGTTCATTAGTTTTCCTTTGGTTCCTTTTATTTTTTTCCATTTACTTTGTAAATCATTCGTTTTGTATTTTAACCTCTTTCCCGTGTGGCTTCATATTGTTCAAATGAATTGTTGCTTCATTAATGTATAGAAAAATAAATCAACTTCCTTTCATATTTTGATTTTGTTAAAAAAAAAGACGCTAACTTATAATTTTTCTGAAACAAGAGAAACAAAACAATCAAAATAACATTTGTTTTTAAACAATCCAATTCATATATCGCACTTCTTTAATATGTCTATATTTGTTTTCGATAATCTGTTTATAATGTAAAGTTACAATTAAATGGAATTAATCTTGAAATAAAAACAGTACAGCCATGACTGCAAAAATGGTTCCTAATATAAATATACTAATAAAATGGATTGAAAAGATGTAATTTCCAGTAAGTGCATAACAAGTTGAGTATTTTTTTTTTTAAATAAATTTCTCAAATATCTTAAAATTAAATTGAGAATAGAAATGGGGAATGTGTCAAAGCGACAACAACCCGACCATAGAGCAGACAACATAAAAAAGAAGATGTGGTATGATTGCCAATGAGACAACTGTTCACAAGAGACCGGAATGACACAGACATTAACAACTATTGGTCACCGCATGGCCTTCAACAATGAGCAAAGCCCATACCACATAGTCAGCTATGAAAGGCCCCGATAAGACAATGTAAAACAATTCAAAGGAGAAACCTAACAGTCTTATTTATATAAGAAAATGAACGAAAATCATGTAAA
This sequence comes from Mytilus galloprovincialis, assembly GCF_965363235.1. NCBI lineage: Eukaryota > Metazoa > Mollusca > Bivalvia > Mytilida > Mytilidae > Mytilus > Mytilus galloprovincialis. The sequence continues at coordinate 4,304,659 of NC_134850.1, read as the reverse complement.
AAATATGTTACACATAAACAAATGACTTGGGACAGGCACATACATAAATAATGTGACGGGTTTAAACATGTTAGCGAGATGCAAACCCTTCCCCTACCCTGGGACAGTGGTATAGCAGTACGACATAAGAACGAACTATAACGATCAGTTGAAAAAGGCTTAACTCATCAGATGGACAAAATTACAAGTAACAGCTGAGAAATAAACGCAAGCAAAAGGTTTTTAATAATTATCCTGTGTTGGACTCAAACATTACTTTTCAGTCCATTGGAATGAGAGTATTATCCATGTCGCCACGAAGTTAAAAATCTACAGTTGCCTTAACCCACCACAGTAACGTATAAAACGAAACTTTCAAAATTGATCAATTGTTTGTTGTTTGATAAACGCTACATAAATCATCATGCATTATAACCAAGTGGTCACCAAATGTTATAATTCTTTCTAAGTGATTTATTTCTTGCAATAACTTATAAAGATTCACAGTTTCGTGAACACGGATTTCACGCAGGTTAATACAACAATCGACAACAACGTAGTCTGGCAGTGGGCGGAGCTTTAATGTGATATCTGTGTAGTATTCATAAAGAGCCTAGCGATGTCTGTAGGGCTGTATCTGTATAATACAACACCCAATTGCAGGATAAAAAGAAATAAAGGCCACGAAAAAAGTTGCTTGTGATTTGAGACGTAGATAAATGGAATTGGTCAACAAGTTTGTAACGTTATTCTGTTGAAGCACCTTTGTAAATGCTGTTCGTACAGTGTGAACATGCCCAATCATACCGTTCCTTATCCTACACTAACTATTAATAAATCGTCATATAACATTTCGTTTTAACAACCTTATAGATATAGTTAAATTATAAAACAAGAACTACTTGATCAATATATTTTCTACAGATATAGATATGATATAACAGAGAAACTTTAAAGTAATGGCCGTCATTGTTGATGTCCCATGCCTTGTTATATATATATTAATATTAAATATTAAAAAATATGATTGAAAATGATAAGACAAGTCTTTTTTAAATTAAAATGCAGTTATTGTCTTATTTTAATAGAAATCAGAAACCGCCTTAAGATTTCAGTACTTTTTGTACAGCAGGATCAGTTGTTTTTCAAAAATATGCTTGATCTTAGGGAAAAGATGCTAAAGTTTTGTACGCGTTGCCTAACACGCAAATATTTCTTCTCATATTTGGAAAAATGCAACGTCAATTGCAATCAGTCATTAAAGTCATTTGCATAAGTTATTTTGTATCAAATCTGAATATTTGAAGGATAAATATGCATAAACTTTTGTTTATCAAGAATGTAATTATTTCTTCATTTTAATGGAAATCATTAACTGGCATTGGATTTTTCTACTTTTTATAGTTAAGGATTGGTTGCTTCTCATAGAAATAAAAGATTATCTTAGAAAATATACTAAAATGTTGTTTGCATTGTATAAAATTGTCAAACTTATTCTTCTGTTGGTAAAGAATTATGCTATCTTATTATTTTAAATGCCTCAAGATAAGTCTTTTTTAGAACTAGGATAATTTCATAAGTGATTTTGTATCAAAGGTGAATATTTGAAGGATAAATGCAAACGACATATCCTCACAAGCAACATTAAAAACCTGCGAGAATCGCAAGAACTTCATGTTCGTCGACAGATAAGCGCCATTCTAAAACAAGCAAACATATCCACTATGTTAATAAACAAGCGCTTAAAATGACCACAACCTGTAGATAAACAATCCCTCTGATATCTCAAAAGACCACGCAGCATGTCGCTAGAGTATTGAGACGTATCGTATCGGTCATTATCTAGTGATTGTGACCGTAAAATTTTACAGGCGTCTTTCTCATAATTCTGTAGGAGCAGTTTTTATATCCCATTCGGCAAATTCTACAAAACTAAAATTCTACTATGTTTACATGTGAAATTGTAAATGCACGGCAGATGGAATTCTACATTTGTGAACATACTTCCACAAGTCTTAAATCTATATATATGTAAATCAAGTGTTAACTGTTGAAAACAATTATTGGTCATACATGAATTACGATTATAATCACAGATCTTTGCCATTTATACATCAATAATTGTTATTGTATGATCACATAATCATCTGTGATCATAAACAAGAATAATTTAAAATTGTTAGTGTTTTGTTGATATTAATTACGAAAGAACAAAATATGTTTTCCTAATGCATTAAAACATTCCAGACGTATACATACAGATTTATACAATTCTTTAAACCGACTTAATGAAAAGAGCACCGTTCACTGCTTCTTTTGTTAATATGTTATGAGTTAATAATACTCTCATAGTCAATGGTTTTAACTGTGTATTGTTAAACCCGTAATGTTCGTCATACTCCTGTGCCTGCATGTTAAGAGTTAAGGACATCCATCTTTTTAGCAATAATAACTTAAAGATATGTTTACCAGGAAACAGAAATATAACAAACATCTTGACATTGACAAACGATTCATCAAATATATACAAAAATTTAAAAACCAAAGGTTGAATTATTAAGTATTGTAATGCACAGTTTATGATCAATTAATCAACCTTAGATTTTTTAATTATTTTCTTTTTAGATGGCATATATTATAAATGAAGAACAAACATCCTGGACATGTTGATCCTACTGACTCTCTTTCAGGTATGTTTCATTTATATCTGACACATATGTTTAATTTTCTGTATCTCTGTCTTCTTCCGAGTTAAGGAGTATGGTTAAGGAAGTTGACCACGAAGTTGTGACATTAATATTGAACTTTGTAGGAATAGTCATGTTAATGTAGTAGAAAAGGAAAGGATATGGGGTTACCCACGATTCTTGAAGACACCAACTCCGTTAATACACAGCAAAAGACAAAAACAAACAAAAAAGCACTTGAACATCGCCTGTATTGTTGTTCTTGAGTATGTCACAGCAAGGTCTTTCAATGGAGCAAAAGCAAAAACAGTCTCACATCAATGCCCGTTTAAGACGCCTCTAGCAACGGTAAGAAGGAATTCTTTTTGGCAAACTAACGATATAACCAGATGCGTATTTCGACGGAACCCGTCTGTTTCATGATAAACGAGACCTTTTTATTAACACTGTTTATACTCATCCACACTTTATACTACAGTGCCCCGTTCCAAATTAAAAAAGAATTGAAAGGGTTGGTCTTACTATTTTACATAAAACAGAGTAGCCGAACAAGTTGGAATTATTCTAACTTTACTTTATGCTATATAGGTGAATAATTCACGATTTGATGACTAAGTTAAACGTATCTATTCCATCGAACTTGAGATAAAGGAAACAACGGATACAGTTAGGTATATCTCTAATCTATACTTACATATATACTTTGACAATCAGGGTCGATTGCAAAAAAAACACGACAAAAGAGATGATTTCAGGTTCCCAATTGCGAACTTTCCATTTCTATGTAGCAACATTCCAGCAGCGTCTACATGCGGAGTATATATTTCCAAGTTGATACAATATTTCAGGGTTTGTATTACCTCTCATGATTGCCTTAAAAAAGGATTGCTGCTCACAATAAACCTATAAAAAACAAGAATTGCAAGTGATGAAATTGAATGTATCCCTTTGTCAATTTTACGAAAACAGTCACACGTTGGTTGACCGTAATGAAATATCCGGTTCATAAATGATCTGCCTTCCCGTCTCGAGCATATGAGATCAACCAAAGTTTTTGTTTGGTTCGTGTTGCTCAGTTTTTTGTTTTATATGTTGTGTGTTGTGTACTATTGTTTGTCTGTTGGTCTTTTTATAGCTATGGTGTTGTCATCTTTTTTTTAATAACTTATAAGTTTGAATGTCCCTTTGATATCTTCCGCCTCCCTTTTGAAGTATGACAAAAAGCCAAGCCAGGAACCAGAGCTTGCACGGGAGAGACATATATCTTACTTTAAAATACTTTCCATAATGTTGTAACAGCATAGTATTATAACATTATATCCGTACACTGTCGTACTTGTTTGGCCAACCAACATTATTGTCGAGTACTATCTAGACTCAGCGCGCGTCTAAATACTAGTATACAGTTTTAAGTCTGATGTATTTATGACTTGTATGTGCTCACACACCATCGTCTTTATGCGTTTGTGTCGACAAAATACATTTTGAATAGAATAATTGCTTGAATTATTGATGGATACGCATTTATTTATTTTGTAGATGATATCCTTAAATGAGGCATACGACTTCACATGTCCATTGCAGGCCCACTGGAATTTTCGGGCAAAATCCATGTGTAAGCCTCAAAGAAATTATACTTGCTTATTCAACGTAACGTTTAGAGTTAATGTATACAGAGATACATGTAACAGACCTAGACTTTTAGGTCATGGTAAGTCTTTTTAAATATCTAAATAGTTGTATTATTAATAATATCATGGTTTTGAGCAAAACGTGTTACCAATATTTCAGATATGTTCAACAATTATTTTTATATAATAAACATGTTTGATAAACAATTTAAAAATACAGTTTCTTCAATAAATAATAGTTGTTTTTATTTATTATTGTATTTAATTGTAAATAAAATAACTTTGTTAAGAACGTATTTGTACCTGGATTCAGATGTGACAAATGCAGCGAAATAATTAATACTGTTTAAAAAGTAGTAAGCATTTTCTTTACTTACCATTTGCAGGATATAAATACGTCTTTCAGCCGAACTTAAACAGGGCACCATGCAGTGAAACTAGATATCAGCCTTTCCTTTTTGACACAATTGGGAACAGTGATTGCACCTTTCAAAAAACTCCTTGTAACAGCTTAGGTCAGGAGACTTATGAAGACGGCAACACTACGGTCAATAGAAAATGTATATGTACTACCGATAGAGGATATATTTTTGTTATGAACTCGGCAAACCAGTGTTACTGTGATCCTACAACTGAAGATTGTTCCTGCTATCTCGGAATAAATCCATACAATAAAACGATTGGAATGAAAGGTAAATTACTAGTTTCTTTTTATCAAGTATGAATAATATCAATATGTAATAAACAAATGGAGCTGTCTCTCTAGTTATGATGACGCAAACATTGTATTTGATTTATATTTAAGGTAATGTTTAGCATTTCATTGACCAATAGTTATCAAAAGTACCAGGATTATAATTGTATACGCCAGACGCGCGTTTCGTCTACATAAGACTCATCAGTGACGCTCAGATCAAAATAGTAATCTAACATCGTAATTATCTATCAACTACAGACAATAACTTTTTCATCTTTAGATTGTTAATAAATTAATATTTGGTATCGTAAATTAGTATATTAGCTGATTAAATTTGTGTCGGTAAATGTTCAGCCTCATCATAATCAAACATTCTACAATGGGGTCAATTTCAGTGCAGGTTACACATTTAGAATCTAGGATATTTTTAGCCGAGTAGTAAATACTTTCGTGTTGCTATCAAGAATTATTGCAACGTTTTATTTTACGTAAATTGACTGTTTAGGAAATATTTGAAACAATAATGATGTTCTCCCTCCAGGCATACACCCGTATTCGTATTTGGCATACCTTTGTGGAATTGTGGCATTCAACTATGTTTTTTTAGTTTAAATTTGATGGGACCTTTTAACAGTACCAATGACGAGTCCATTTTAAGACACTTTATCGTTCAGGTATACTTCTTAAGTCATTATCTCCGTCACTAAATGTCGTACATTTTAAGTTATTTCATTGAGAACTAGGTGGAAACTGTGGAACATTGATTGCTATTGTTGATCAGTTATTTTTTTTGAGAACTTAGCTAGATGGAAACGGTTGGACATTGATTGTTACTTTTGATGAGGTATTTTATTGAGAATTAGATGGATACGTTGTGTAATTGATTATTACTGTTAAATTTATTCAATCGATCCCTTGTTTACAATATCTCTTAAGGAATGTACATTTTGCAAACAAAAATGATTTATCAGTACCATTTTAGAAATAAAAAAAACGATGCCTCGTGTATATTTATAACCTACAAGTGCAATGGAGAACAGTTGAGTGAATGTGCATGCATGATGTTAATCGAGATTGTGTAAGCAAAAATGTTACCGACATTACAACTGACGATAAAAATTCCGGATATCCATTTGTATAGCACGTGCAGAAGGGAAACAAACTGATCAATTATCTTTTTTCAGATATTGAATGCCAGGATGGTATGCAAATGACAAGAAGCCGTTACTTAGAAGATAGGTAAGTGTTTTTGTCTCTAAAATGATTTCTTTATTCTGTTCATGTATCACTACACATGAATCTACATATAGCTAATATCTTTGAAAATTCAAAATGGTTTAGCTCTGTATCAATTAAATTGGACTAGTTAAGAAATATATACATGTGAGTCTATATAGTGTTACGCAGCGAAAATAATTTTTAATTCCAAAACTAGTATCAATACCAAACGTGCCTGAAATTTCAAAAATTACATACGTTTTACTTTGTAATTCACAAAAGAAACGTTAACGAAAAAAAAAACAGAATTGTTTATTTCATGAAAATTGAAATTATTAAATGTTTTTATGATTATATCTATGATTTGATCTGTACAGAACTCTGTAATAGTCATGTGTAAGTGTTATCTTGACAGGGTTAATCTATCACGGACAATACAGATCTTTGAGTTTGACAACTACAGATACAACATCAACTATGCTCCTACAAGTAAGTTGGTACAGCGAAATCAAATAAAAATAACAAAGTAATTCATCAATATATTAAAATTGAGTTCTTTTTGATTTGTATTGTGATAGTTGTGCAAGTCTTCGTTATTAGGTAGTAGGTATTCCTATGGGCACCAACTGTGCCCCTTTAATAGCAGATTCATTTCTAAGTTGCTATGAATCTCAGTTTATGACCAAACTCAGTAAAGACCCATCATCGTTATATTTGGTTGATACCTTCAAAAAGACCTAAGGTTATCTGGATGATATGTTTTCTTTGAATAATCCAGAGTTTTCTAAATATACTTCCGAAATTTACCAAAAACAACTTACTTTAACTAAAACTAACATAAACAGCAACTGTTCTTTCTAGATTTAGACATTTCAATTTCAAACGGGAAACTTCATACTAAAAATTACGACAAAAGAGACGATTTTTATTTTCCTATTGTTAATTTTCCTTTTTTAGACGGCGATGTGCCTTTGGCTCCATCATACGGTGTTCATATATCCCAACTCGTTCGGTTTGCCTGTGTGTGTTCTGATGTCATAGATTTTATCGAAAGCCAGTTGATATTTTATCGTGTGTACCATTAAAACGTTTAATTCCGCTGCAAATGTTTGCACCTGTTCTAAGTCAGGAATCAGATGTACAGTAGTTGTGTTTGTTTATGTAATTTATACGTTTTTCTCGTTTCTCGTTTTTTGTATATAGATTAGTCCGTTGGTTTTCCCGTTTGAATGGTTTCACACTAGTAATTTTGGGGCCCTTTATAGCTTGTTGTTCGGTGTGAGCCAAGACTCCGTGTTGAAGGCCGTACATTGGCCTATAATGGTTTAATTTTTTAAATCCCTATTTGGATTGAGAGTTGTCTCATTGGCACTCACACCACATCTGCCTATATCTATTTAACAGATTCACAGATGACCCAAACTGCGGACGAATTGAAAAGTTTCAATTTTTTTAAATTAATAAAAGGAAAGAAATGATGAAAAGTATGGTTAGCATTATATTAAATAAGGATTCTTCCTTTTAAATCCTGTTAACTTACGTGCATTTGGTGTGTGTTTTTTATAAATGGCATCATCGTAACTTTTGCGACATGCTTCCTTGTTGATGTCTTTTCATATTTATGGTTATATATACACCTAGAAATAGGAACAGTTAACATCCTTGACAGTAGTGAATTCAGCCATTTCGAATTGTTGTTTTTGTGCAATCAACCATCAATTGCACAAAACAACAATTCGAAATGGCTGAATGCACTGCTGTCAAGGATGTTAACTGCTCCTATTTCTATGTGTTTCTGTCAGAAATTTAGAATCGCCTACTAGTTTTATTTTCTTTTTTTCTTTTTTAACTTTATTTAAATTCAAATTTATATATTCAAAATTGTATTACCATCTTAAGTTTGTGACATACACAAAATGAATAGATAATATAGCTTAATATTCCAGTATCCCTATGTCATATCGTCTAATGGCGTGTTGGTGTAGGACCCACATTTATTGACTTGTGATGGTGTTGATAGATTGAGTATAAACCTCATTTCTTTTTTATCAGACAAATCTTTAAAAGAAAACTGTAATTCTCAATTGTCATAAAATTTATTTCTTAGTTTCCTAATTAATTTACAATCTAATACAAATGTTTTTCGTCTTCTTTTATGTTACGTTTAAATGAATTAATTATTCAATATCTAAATTCAGTTCACTAAAAATATTTTGTACATAGATAAACTAGGAGTATATTCCGGGTGCGGGAATTTCTCGCTGCATTGAAGACCTGTTGCTGACCTTCTGCTGTTGTCTGCTCTATGGTTGGGTTGTTGTTTCTGTGGCACATTCCCCATTTCCATTCTCAATTTTACTCATATTAAGTCCTATTTACAACTTATCTTTGAATCATGTTCACGTTTTCTTGAAAGAGAAGACTAGACCAAAGTTAACTTGGGATTAAGTTAACTTTGTTTTAGAGGAGCAAACAAGACCAAAGTTAACTTTTATAAGAACAGGTCTGGTCATGTGTTAACTTGTGTATGTGACTGCTCGAAGCATAGTTAACTTTAACACTGGCCATGGACCTATCCTGAATTGATCTTTTCGAGCCAACATTAAACAGTAAAAGGACTGCTTTTTAAGTTAACGCAAGTTTTGTCCTTGGACCGGATACTGCAGTCATAAAACCTATCCCAAATTAACTTTAACCAGTCATAAGGTCTGCTAGTTAAGTTAACTAGCTGTACAGGTTAGGACCGCCCTCATCTGTATTTGTCAATTGATTATTTATAGGACTTGTCATTTTGTCATCTTTTTACGGTCCGTTATCTATGTACATGTATAATCCATTTATTACAGTCTTTTGGAAAGATTGCAATTGTTATTAGAGAGGCAAAATCGATTAAAAAACAAAAATCTATAAAGTTATTTTTTAAAAAGGTAAAAGATACATGCAACAAATCGTTCGATATTTGAAATAATAATAAAAATGTTGCTGTTGCTCGTCAGAATGGTGTTGAAATGACTATCTTTGTTAATAGAATTATAAATTTTTAAACAATCGAAGATGAAAATGCCGTACAATACAAAGTACTCGATTAACAAAGACTTAATTTTGAAATTGTAGATGAATATCGCACCAGAGCAGCTACATGGGTTATGATATTGTTATTCGTTTATTGTAAGTACATCTAAATATATGAACAGTTTAATTTAAGAGATTTTTGTTTTCTTTCTATTTCTACAATCCTTTTTAAAACGAGTTTTGGAGGAGGCAATACTACATATTTTGCACAAAGAACAATACATTTTTCAACGCTCCTTCTAACATGGGTCATTTTCATAAAAGTAGAAATTTTGAAATAACAAAATTGATTTAAAGTTACTACTTCAAACAAACCTGATCATAAGCAAATAAAAATAAACAGTACTGAAGGAACAATTAACATATCAAAAGATGAAATCTTGTCAATATCAAACAAGAATATGAAACATTGTTTGATAAGTGGTGCAATATTTTGTTTCTCCTGTAATCATGTTTAAAAGAATTTTCAGGTTGTCTAGAAAATATTTCGATAACACATTTCATGAATATGACCTACCAAATTAAAATATTTACCGGATTTGTTATAACATGAGCAACACGACGGATGCTCCATGTGAAGCCGAATCTGTTTACCTTTCCTTGGCACCTGCGATCACCATGATCATCCATAGGTTTTGCTGGGGTTTGTGATGCTTATTTTTCAGTTTTCTATGTTGTGTCATGTGTACTATTGCTAAGATATATGAAGATGTGGTGTGAGTACCAAAGCGACAACTCTCCATCCAAATCACAATTCATAAAGGTAAACCATTATAGGTCAATGAACGCCTTCAACACGGAGCATTGGCTCACACAAAACACAAAGCTATAAAGGGCCCCAAAATTACTAGTGTAAAACCATTTAAACGGGAATTCGAACTCATTGAATCCGTTTTCATGTGAACTTCAAATTAACCCCTTAGCTAAAAATGAACATTGCACAATTACAGGAAAAGAAAGTCAACATTGAAAGTGAAAGAAAGGAAAATCATTTGATTAACCCACTCGATTAACAAAAAAACATTTTTATTCAAGTAAAATCGAAACATAACTTATTTTTATTTTACCTTAATATTGAAATAAACCTGACATAGATAAATCCATCTACACGAGGTCCTTTTATCTATTCATATTTATGTTTATGTTTATATGGTGTTATGCCACCACCGATTGTTTTCGTGGTGATCTCGATGGTTAATTGGATGGCTTCTAGACTGAAATACACTCTTAACAAAGCTACATATTATCGTGTCTATGCTTTGTATTATTTACATTATCATAAATCTTAGAAATATGTTCTTCCTTCAAATACTAGACACAAGTTGTTTTTCGAAGTTAGACAACCGTTTTGCAGTTCCTGGTGACAAAATTGAAGACAGGTCCATCATATTGCAAATGGGAGTTAAGAAAAAAACCGATAAACATACAATCATAACAAAGTATATATGCAAGTTACCAACTAGATGCAGATGTCCGCATATTTTGTCTGTATAAACCTTGACTAGGAACGATTCAACCCAAATTAGGAGCAACATATCTTTAACTTATTTACTAGTGAATACGTGAAGAACTTCAAAATAACATATGTATGTGTAATTGTTTTTTTTATTTTTCATCATTTTTGCATATATTTAACAGTTAGATATGTTGGTACAGAGCTATCTGACATACCATTACATTGAAACACTTCTATTCTTAACATGACTTGTATTATCATTTTCAGTTGTTGTTTTGATTATAATAGTAGGAATTGAGCGACGATGGATAAAAAATCGTAGCAGTAAGTTATTACCACATGTAGGCAACACCGGTGACTGGGGTTTATAAATTCATTCAATTAAATAAATGTATTGTTTAAATAAAAAAAATCAATACAAATTTGTCCTTCATACCATAACTTAGATACTGGCAACTGGGCTGAGATTAACATCAAACTGTCTTGCTTTAGAACAGATAAAGAACAAATTTCAATTAACCACCGACGACAAATACATTTTGCTTACATTGTTTTTAATGTCAATCATATCATTTGTAATGAAATATGCCTACTTTGTCAAATGAGGAGGTTTTTTTTTTAGCTTTATTTGCTGTTGCGTCTCGCAAAATACTCATGATTGTCTGTAGTGTTCGAAAACAAACACTGCTCTACATTAAATATTGCTTGATACAAGTGCGTGTTAGTGAACTTGAAAAAAAACAAGATCATTCAATGTTTTATTGGACGTTCAGTTAAAATGATGATGCTTTTTTAGCTCACCTGACCCAAAGGACTGAGTGAGCTTTTTTCATCACTTGGCGTCCGTCGTCCGTCTTCATCGTTAACTTTTACAAAAGTCTTCTCCTCTAAAACAACTAGGCCAATTTTAACTAAACTTGGCCACAATCATCATTGGGGTATCTAGTTAAAAAAAATGTGTCCGGTGACACGGGCAACCAACCAAGAAGGCCGCCATGGCTAAAAATAGAACATAGGGGTAAAATGTAGATTTTGGCTTATAACTCTGAAACCAAAACACTAAGAGCAAATCTGACATGGAGTAAAATTATATATCAGGTCAAGATCTACCTGCCCTGACATGTTCAGATAAATCAGATTACCTGTTGTTGGGTTGCTGCCTCTGAATTGGTAATTTCAAGGACATTTTGTCGTTTTTGGTAATCATCTTGCATATTATTATAGATGATAGAGATAAAATGTAAACAGCATTAATGTTTAGCAAAGTAATATCTACAAGTAAGTCAACATGACCAAAATGATCAGTTGGCCTCTTAAGGAGTTATTGCCCTTTATAGTCATTGTTTACGAATTTTTCTTATATTGTTGTAATCTTTAACACAAATTTCCCTCTCTGAAACTACTGGGTCAAATTTAACCAAATTTATCCACAATCAATATTAGGGTATCTAGTTTATATGCACTGAAAATTTCAGATAAAATGGGCAACTGGCTGTTTGGTTGCTGTCCCCAATTAGTAATTTTTAAAGAAATGTTGTTTTTTGGTTATTATCTTGAATAATATTATAGATAGAGGCAAACTGCAATAATGTTCAGCAAAGTAAGATCTAATAATAAGTCAACATGACCACAATGATCAGTTGACCCCTTAAGGAGTTATTGCTCTTTAAAGATACAAAGGAAAATATTTAATAAAATTTACAAAAATTTACCAAATTAATAAAAATTGTTAAAAATTTACTATAAATTTATAGTCAATTTTTAACAATTTTCATTAATTTGGTAATTTTTGTAAATTTTATTAAATATTTTTTCCTCTATATCTAAAGGTCGGTCCGAACTAATAAAGATAGAGAAAATTGTAAGTAGCAAGAATGTTAAGTAAAACTAAGATTTGCAAACACATCACCATCACCAAAACCCAATTTTGTCATTACTCCATATGTGTCCTTGTTTAATATGCACATAGACCAATGTAAGCGACACGGGCTCTTTAGATCCTTTAGTTTCATAAACAATTCCAAATTTTCTGATTGATTCTATGTGTATCCTCCTAAACTATGAATTAGAAAAAAACACACACACAGATAGCGCTTTCACCGCCTTATTTCAAAAACATTCCACGATTTTGACTACATTGGTCATCTCAGTACCGAAATCTATGACAAAGGGGACAATCTTTAAATCATAAATTGTCCTTACCTTAACAGCAATAAATTAACTTCACCCGCGATTGCATATGATATCAAAACCTTCTTACATGTGCTACTTAGACTTTGAACGGTGCGTGAACAAAACATTGAAAGATCCTTTTCTCGGAAAGTACAATAGATATTTATTAAGTGTTTACGTCAACAACAAAAAACAAGATTGACCTTTGTAGATTATATTATACTCAAGTTATGTATTAGAAGGTCTTTGCACTTTTCTGTGGAAATACATTTGAATTTGATTATTAAGTATATGATGTTAAACATTTTATGCTCTTTGACCGAAAACTTTTTCCTGAAAGAGATAGTTCTCAATACAAGCACGTTTTTTTTTTCTTTTGATATCTACTGAATTCGAAACCGTAAAAGAATCCGAAACATTTATAATCTCAATTGCTAACTATATTGTGAAGATTTTTGTCGACTTTGATACATGACAGTTTGCTTCCCTCTTTTATATTTTAATGTAAAAATGTTTCGTGTTTATTTTTGTTTTGTTTGTAATTTCCGTTGCACTCTTTTTCGTTTATGCAAAGAAAATAATTCCATTTTTGATTTGCTTAAATGAAAATTTCTCAATTTTGCAGAAAATATACTCACATTCAAAAAACTTATGCAAAAGTCAGAAACTGAAAAAAGGTATTTTGTAAGAATTATGATAGTTGGAAAGGAATCAGCTGGAAAAAAGTGCCTCTTGAGAAGATTATTGAAGGAAGACATAGACGATGTTACCAGTACAGATGGTGTTGATATTGTTGTTCGTAGATGTAAAATCAACATAGAAGATGGAAAATGGACAATCGGCAAAGGTAAATAAATACTAAGTGGTGATAAATAATGATCATGCATTTTACATTGAGTCCAGAAATATATTGTTCTAGGTACTTTGAGTAATATAAATGCATGATATTGTTATTTTTGATTTATTTAATATCACTTCAGACTGAACCTGTCAATGTTATATGTCAGTCAACCTTAAGAAACTAAGGTTTCAACTCCCACAGACAAAGTTGACCTTAAATGGATTTGGCTTAGGTTTATTTTTGCCATCAAAGTCTTTAACTATTTCGGTTCTTATACAGTCTTGGCTTTGAAATATTCGGCTATTAACGTTCCTGATGAAGGTAAGTCAAGAAAAGCGCTTCGAACGCATGACATTATTTAATGTTTTGTTTTCTATTTTTACATAAATGGATCGATACTTCTTCGGCTTGACTATCAGTTGCCGAGGTTGTCATCAGCTTAGTAGTCAGTACTTCGATACTGACATGATTTATATCAAATCTTTCTATAATTGTCCTTTTCAAAGGAGTAGGTTCAGTAAGACCCCTTTTTGGCCTCAAAATATAGCAGTTTTAGCAAATTGTGAAAATGTAATCGTTTAGATATTTATTACAAAGTAGAATGCCTCCGCTACATAAATATAGGCTGTTTTTGACAACACAATGCACATATATCGGGTACTAGCATCATTAAGTCATGCTAAATTACTGAAATCTTCACAATTGTAGCATTTTAGTTAAATTTTAGACGGTTTCCGTCTAAAATGAAAGTGGCCGCATTCGTGTTCATTCATAATATTGAAATGTAAGTTGTATTTGATAATAATACATAATATATATAAAGGTTGAGGATGAACACGGATGCGGCCACTTTCATTTTTAACAAAAACCATCTGAAAAGTGGCGACTTTTAACATTTTTGATAGATATTTCATATTTAAGCTTGAATCGGGGCGTTTTAAATGACTTATTTAGTTAAAATCTTCCACATTAACGAATTGAATCAATTGAAATAGACACTTAAGTGTTTAGAAAGTGTCTAAAATCTTTCGTTAGATGAACTTGAAAATTGAGGCCGAAATCGGCCCTTACCGGACCTACTCCTTTTGAAATCATAAAGAAACTAAGGTTTCAACTTCTTCAGGCAAAGTTGACCTTAGATAGATTTAGCTATTTTTGGGGTATTGTTTTGTCATAAAACTGTTACAATTCTTATACGTTCACAGCTTTTAAATAGTGAAATTATTGAACGTGTTGTTTTCATTTTTTATCATGCATAAAAACGAATGTATACAGGGATCAAAATCTATAACGTCAAATTGACATTTGACCTTGCCATAAATGTTAAAGTCAACAAGAAAGGATTTCAAATTACATGACTGTATTAGTTAGTGAGGTATTCACCTACAGCTAATGTTAAAATAAAACTCCAACTTATTGGCAATTCTCTCTTTTAACCAAAATATATACAATTTTTTTTCATATTTTGCGACATGTACTAACTAACTGATCAATAACAAATGCATGTGTTGGTATTTAAAAGGTTTCTGAGCAGAAACGATAAGTCAAATACAAAAGCTACATCTTTTGAAATAATACAGCGTTAGAAAGAAAAAAAGACAGAACCCAAAAAAAATGATCAGAACAAAATAAAAAGTTCTTACTGGGGACAAATATAATGATATAAGACATACGAAAGGTTTGTTCTCCATAGGGGTATGGCCGGGATAAAAGGCGGGACATTGTTACTGTCAATGGAAAAGGTCCTTAGGTGTACAGTGACCTCAATTCACTGCCTTAAAGATTCGAAGCAAGGGTTCTTAACATTGCACTTTATCTAAACTAGATTTCAGATTTAACGTCGGCTGTCAATTTATAAATCCTAAGGTGTACAGTGGCAGCAATTCACTGCCTTAAAGATTCGAAGCAAGGGTTCTTAAACGTTGCACTTTATCTAAACAATACTTCAGATTTAACGTTGACTGCCAATTTATAAATCATACAAAGCGAATCGGACGCCAAAATAGGGCAATATTTTATTGCCAAGTTGACCATATGTCTGTTCCCCAGTTGGATATTCCATCTGCTAAAGTTGAGTTGTACTTTGAACATGCATGGAAACACAAACATTTCATTTCAAGTAAAGTTGATATTAGCTTAATAAACGTAATAATCTGAGTTTTTATAATGGATAAACAAAAATAAAGATCCAACCCCGTAATATTGGTATGAAAAATGTTCTATAATGACATTGGATTGCCCAGAAACTTGTAACAAAATGGTATTATGGTTAAAAAATACAAGTTTACTTTTTCTATCAGAAATTGATGACAAGAAAGAACGGATGGATAGAGCACTTAGTCCAAATGGGAAAACACAAATAGATGATATAGAAAGTACTAAAAGAACAACAGTATCAACTAAATTAACACAATCAGAAAAACGAGAAAATAATGTACTAGTTATTAAGTCAATTGACGTTAACAATGGCTATCCGATTGATATAAAAGCTGATCACCTAGCTGACAACAGAGACGACCCAAATATGCATGTAGATCAGATAAACTATAGTACTGTAAATCATCCTGATAATACGGCTTCTTATAAAAAAGACAGAAAAAATGACAAGAAGATAAATATGGATAAAAATCAGTCTTCTTTATTGGTAATGCCTCAGGATTTGATGGCTAAAGTATTTACTAAGTCAACTGCAAAAACTCCACGAAACCTATTTGCATTATGTGAATTATGGGACTTTGCAGGGCAAAAAGAATTTTATGCTACACATCAAGCATTTTTGACAAGTAGTGCAGTATACCTTGTAGTTGCAGATATGAAGGACGACATATTAAGAGAAGAAGATGAACCGAAGTTTTTCTGCAGATTTTCAGCATATTGGAGGTATGTTTTCATATCAGGAAAAAAATTCATAGCAGAATGATAATATAAAAACTTTAGATACATAAATAAGGATGTATAGTATAGCTTTTCTGGATTATTTTTTATATGTTTTAGTTGCCTCCTGTCAAGATATAGACCACATACACACTTTTATAAAGGTTAATCAATGTTAAGTAAAAATCAATAAGACTTCGTGATTCAGCATTGATCGTACAAACATACCCAATTCAATACGTTCAATGCAAACACTATGAACATATGTAGTTTTATATTGATGGCCTATGTCTGTAAAGTTATTCACCACAGATCAGAAACGAAAGAGAGCTACAATATATGTTTGTATGCCCCATATATGGGCATTATGTTTTTGTGTCCGTTCATTCGTCCGTTCGTCTGTCCCGCTTCAGGTTAAAGTTTTTGGTCGAGGTAGTTTTTGATGAACCTGAAGTCCAATCAAGTTGAAACTTAGTACACATGTTACCTAAGATATGACCTTTCTAATCTAAATGCCCCCATTTTTACGGTTTACTATACATAGAAAATGACAGTGCGGATGGGACATCCGTGTACAAGGGACACATTCTTGTTCAACACAGTATTACAACACAAGTTGTCCAAGTGCAGGATTGTTCGTCGGTGAAAAGGAAATGCCAATATTTAGTGAAAAAGGACGTGAGGACTGACATTGGCACCCTACAATAACTGTCCAGATACTATACACCGATATTCCCGCCTACGAAACCCAAGTTAAACCTCTGGGGGTACTCCAATCTTTAAATATAAGGCACATAGATCCTTACATATATTAAAGAAAAGTCTTTCAATTTCTAAATATCTATTTCCAATCAAAAGAACTTCTACACCTACATGACCTATTAGACACACCCTTTTCGCTGAAATATCAAAATCACCAAAGGCAGATTTACAAAACGTATTAATCATGAGCATTAAAAAAACATGATAATCTCCTGATATTTAACAAACCATTAAAAGTATGATGTTATTGAATCAATGAGTTATCAGTTTTATATCTATTTAAGCATATATAAATTATTCGACTTTTAATTAGCATTTATCACAGTTATTGTGTCGAGAAAAGTCACAAGGTAAAATATAAATAAAATAACACTTCCTCTCAAGCATTCGTGTAGCCCGTTTCTATTTTAGATTTTAATGAACGTAATCTATGGATTACTGGTAAATTATAAAGTCAGGGATTTTGTTACCACAAATCACTTAAAACCTTTACTAAATTCTTCCATAGATTTAAAGAAAAGGTTTTGAAGTTTGGTTGTTCCTGTATTTTTTTTTATTTCAAACGGGATAGCACATCCTCATTTTTACGGAGATGTTGATGTTTACCTTGCCAGGAAATTTAGAAATGATCCTGGCAGACTTATCGATCCTTTAAATAAACTTATTATAAAGTTTACTAATTCAACACTGTCATTACTGTAATAATTTTTTTGACTACTGTTTTAAATGGTATTAATATTGATTTTGTTATCAGTAAATCAAAAGCAAACTTATTATTACTGTTAAGTACTTTCATAGATCTACAATATATCGATACCTGTATTTTGGCATTGCACAAGGTCATGTTTTTTCTGACTGTTTATGACGTCTTTACACTAAGTAGATTGAATGTTGTATGTGTACTTAATGATAATTTAGCCTTTGATGCACGCTTTCTTTCCTTATTTGTTAGTGGATATGAAATACTGTAACTGCGAGTACTCTCAGATCTGTAATTAGTGTATTTGTGTTGTTCCAATATACAAGTACCCGGCCTCGTCCAAGGTAAGGGACGGATTGAAAAAACACTGACATGTTTAACCCCGCCACATTCTGAATACATGTGTTTTTCCAAAATCAGGAGCCTGTAATTCAGTAGTTGTCATTTGTTGCTGTGTAACATATTTGCTTTTCTATATTTTTTGTACATTTAGTAGGCCGTTAGTTTTCTTGTTTGAATTGTTTTTGGGGCCTTCTATAGCTGAATATGCAGTATCGGATTTGCCAATTGTTTTTGACCGTACAGTGACCGATAGTTGTAAATGTCAGCTTCATTTGGTCTCTTGTTAAGAGTTGTCTCATTAGCAATCATACGATAACTTTCTTATATGACTTTCTAAATCAGAACCGATTCCCTAACACAGAAAATAGTAAAGACTGACAGTTGTTAGATTTATTCAGTCGTCTATCACTTTCGGACAGCGTGAACATGGTGAAAGCCGCCATAAACGATATTCAGTCCCGAGGACAGAAAAAAAATTAATTTGAATTCGCAGGTCTGTTAAAATAAATATCTCAAATGTTTATTGTAACTTTATTCAACAATTTCTCGTGAGACGACTGATGTTGCAGGAGTTGAACACCGTGAACACCAGTACACAATACGTTCGTCTATTCATTAAAGCAATTGCCACAGCATAACATAATGATCAGTTGAATAAGGAAATTGCGATTTTTAGAATTATACATACATTGAGAGGTGGCGAGAATGACTCAACTCAAGCATTACCGGAAAACTATTGTTTTTCATTGCAGAACCGATTTTGTGTAGATTACCAGCCGTGAAAGTTTACATAGATTTATCAGTAAAGATTAAAACGACCAAAGTAGGATAATGAATAAGTTCAAAGAGATACGGGGTATACTGGAACAAACCAGCAACACAACCTCATTTCAAAATATTGTAGCTTTTTATTGATATATAAAATAGATCTTATTCCATGAAGTTTGTATAGCTTGTGCCTATAATACCTCCATTATCAAAACGTTTGAATACACGAGACATATCTTTGTCTCATATATAATTTATAAAAGTGTTTAATTATCTTAGACATGTTAAATGCCGCACCTTTCCTGGTATTAAGGAAGTAAAAGTATCGATTAACACGTCATGCCCGAAAATAATTAGAAATGTGTTTGCATTTTCTTACACTCTAATGTCGTATTACACAGTATACTTGTATAATTATTCAAGGGATGCTTATTTCAATTTAATTGGAATTAAATATAGTTATATTTCTTTCTCAAAGGATATAAGCGATAATAATTATTACTTATTTAATAGTAACGGTATGTTTCAGAGTATATTGATGTTTGGTTTGATTCTATCCATTGTCATCGTGCAGCTGACGAACGAGCTAGCTATGCGCACTGGGAGCCTCCGATTGTATTAGTTTTCACTGGAAAGGATAAATATAACAAGGTAATACAATTGTAGAACGTTGTTTATCATTTTTTCTCTGAAGAACAGAAATGTGGCATGATTGTCAATCAGATATACATCCATAAACAGCCATAGTCACTCTAACATACAAGTGAAGAATCACATGTCCTTTTACGACCTACCGAAACACATGCACTATTGAAATATTTTCAAAAGCGAAGATAAACAATATACAATATCATTCAAAAGAGAAAGCCGAAAGCATAGTTTATAAATAAACGCATCATAGATACCAGGAATAAATTTTATATATACGCCAGACGCACGTTTCGTCTACAAATGATTCATCAGTGACGCTCGAATCCAAAAAAGTTATTAAAAAATATAATAGAACAATAATTAAAGACAATCATGATAGACAGCAACCACTGACAAAAAATGAATTACATGCTACCTACTGAGGACAAACTCATTCAGAAGGTGCGATCTTGATAAAATGGAGAATGGAAACGGGGATGTGTCAAAGAGACCACAACCCGTCAATAGAGCAGAAAACAGCTCAAGGCCACCGATGTGTGTTCAACACCGCGATTAAATCCCGCACACGGAGACATCCTTTTGCTGGCCTCTAAAGAAAAATGTTTGCTAGTTTAGAGAAAATGGCCAAACATTGACTTCACGCTTAACCCCGAAACATAGATGAACAATAATAATAATAAATCCTCCCCCTATACCTCTAGCCAATGTAAAAAACAAACACATAGCAATACGAACAGTTAAACTCAGCTTAAAAAAGGTATGAGTCCGATATATATAAGAAGAACAAAACACGTATCATGCCAACAATTGGTTTTTAGAAAAAAAATGTGTTTATTTCCGATGCAAAGACCTTGAGTGAATCCATATTAATTAAGAAAAAATGTCATCTGTAATGAACTGAGAACAGTATCGTTACACTATCCTTTCTGAATAAGTTTGTTTTAAGTGTTTGGTTAGCTTTTGAAGTTAATGCCGATATTTCTGTGATTTGTATAGAATGTTACTATAAAAGATTGTATGTTAAATACCTCAGCATATAAGATGTCTACAAGATGATTTATATTTAAAAAGAAATGTCCTTGTATTGATGATAAAATTCAGTAAATGATTTGACAAGTATGTGATTTCAAAAAGTCCGTTGTGTAATAACTTTATCTTAAAATCAAATACTTTGTTACACACATTTTGAACACGAGCGAACCGAACAAATTGATATATATTAACACCATAAGATGGTGACAAAGGAACGTAGTCATCTCAAAAAAAAATTAACAATAGGAAATAAAAAAAATCATCTCTTTTATCTTACATTTTGGTATTAAAAAGTAAAATCACAAAAATACTGAACTTAGAGGAAGATCAATTGGGAAAGTCCATAATCACATGGCAAAATCAAATAACAAAACGCATCAAAAACGAATGGACAAAAACTGTCATATTCCTGACTTGGTACAGGCATTTTCAAATGTAGAAAATGGTGGATTAAACCTGGTTCTATAGCGCTAACCCTCTCACTTTAATGACAGTCTCATCAATTTCCGGTATTTTTACATTGATGCGTTAAATAAACAGACATAATAAATATAATAGTCAAAATATGGGTACATCAGTCATCATCGTTTAACAATTTTAAAAGGAACAATTTAACAGAACACAAAAACATATTAAGCATCCCATTAAAGTTATCAATATCAAGATCAAGGAAATGGCAGTGTTAGTACTAGCTTTATTTAAAGTCAGTTTAGCAGGACGAATCTCTTTAGTGTACATACTGAAGTTGTCATTATTTAGAGCCAATATATCATCCAAATATCTAAAAGTGTTATTATTTTTTTTGTATCAGATATATTTAAATATGTTATGAGCACTTTACCCTGCAACAACCTTGGACATGTGCGTTACAACACAACTTAAGAAGAACCGTACAATCTAATTGATGTATTTACTGTTACCTGTACGGGTTTGCCCCCAACATAGCAATTGAAAAAACAGTCCAGTATTGGGTTTTCCCAGGACCCTTTTAAAATGATCCACTTACACCTTTTAGTGTCACGGACATATTTTATGAAAAGAATCACTAATCAATGAGTCATGGGCACTTTACACATCATTTAGATTTGAACTTTTTATTTCATGTACATATTTTTTGTCTTTTTTTATTAAAATATTAACGTTGGCTTCAACAACTTTATTTTTTTTCTTCAAACAATGCTAGGATATTACTATTTACATAACAATGCATAAGTACACTAAAGAATTAGACTTTAAACTTCAAGGGTGTTTTTTGGTTTATTTCCCCCAAAAAATCTTCTGATCCCTATTTTTATGAGAAAAAAAAATATTTGTGATCAAGCAGATGACAAAACATATAATATTCTTATTCCTGATTTACCGAATACTGTATATAATACTGCTAATTTCGAAAAAATAATTGGATGACAGCGTTGAAAAACTTAATAATTTTCTTACTCAGAAAAAAAAAACCATACCCCTTTCAGAAGCTAAATGGTTGGTCCGTAATTTTTTTTTTTAAATTATATTAACATGTAAAGTATTTGGACAATGCTGAAAGTGAAGAAATGCTGGTAACAATGTTTATATTTCAATAAACAAGACTGGAAATATATAACATGTTTAATATAAAAAATCTGATCAATTGATTTAGTCCCTCTCAACTCACCAATGCACGATTGATTCTATAAATAAAAAGTGTCCGTGGTCAAACAGTCAGCAAATCTTGAAGAAAATCATTGTGTAAACAATTTTGGACGATAAGCAGCTATTTGGATCATATTGTGACACGTGTTTATTTTGTATCACGTGTTTAATTGTATTCACTAATGAAATACAAAATTATTATTTTACTATATTTATCATGTTTATATTGTTATTGAATTCATATATTTTGGAGCAAACGTACAATTTGTATTACTTTTGTTAGGGGCAATGGAGGATGGAGTGGCACATCTTGCATTTGTTCAACAAAAAAAGGATGAAGGCTGTATTTTTAATGTATTACCCACGCCTCCACTCCAACCTGTTTTCCATTTTTTTACCCCAAAAAATAAAATGTAAGCTTAAAATTGAGAATGGAAATGGGGAATGTGTCAAAGAGACAACAACCCGACCAAATAAAAAACAACAGCAGAGGGTCACCACAGAAGCTTGCCTACATCTCAAATCTTTTTCAAAAATAACTTACTAGCGAAGTTGCATTTAAAAAAAATCTCAAGCATTCATCTTTTACTTGACATGGAATGTGTTTATAAAATTATTAGATAACTGAATTTCTTGAGGAAAAAAAATATCGGCTGAAGGGAAGTGTTTTTTTTTCTCGACTAAATTCCAGTCAAATCTGTTTATTTCTGAATCCCAGTCAACTCTGCATAAAGACCAAGCAACAACAATGTAAAAACGTTCATCGTACAGTCTAGATTACAGACAATAACCAACTCCATATATTATAGTGGGCAACATACATTTTCTTAAATGAGTCATGACAGGTAGTGAAACATTGAAATGCAGGTAATGTATATAGAAAAATCATTATCTTTTGAAGTCCTTTCACTAATTAGCGTTATCAAACATGATAATTGTTGATTCCCTTGTTTATTTTCTGTAGGCAGATTTTAAGAAGAGAAAAAAGGAATTACATGATCAAATAGACAGAATTTTGGGATATCAAAGCAAATATCATCACTTGCACGACGAGTTTTATCTGTCAAATAAGGAAGATACTGACAAAGAATTTGAAAAGTTGCGATTCGCAATTTTTGAGACTACAGGGAAAATGAAAAACTGGGGTGAAGACGGAAGTCAGTTTTCAGGACAAAAAGAACATTTGCATAAAGTTATGGAAAAGCTTGATATATTGGTTAAAATAGAAAACTCAAATTATATAATGCCAAGCATGATGCCGTCTGCCAAATTCGAGGATTTATGTAACAAATTTGGAATTCTTAAGGAAAAATGCAAAAGAACTTCCTGGCTTTGTTTTAAATTTGAATTCCTTCCACCTTCATTCTTTAACCATCTCTCTGCATGGTTTATTAGACATTACAATCCTAGCAAGGTAGATGGTGGTATTGCGTTATACCGTGGCATTTGTATGTTTGACACTGATCGATCTGGTGGTACAAAGATTCTAGTTACCATGTCAACTGATACAATTGCTCTTCAGATTGTGACGTTTTCCGAACGACAGG
The DNA here is from genome assembly GCF_965363235.1 of Mytilus galloprovincialis. Classification (NCBI taxonomy): domain Eukaryota; kingdom Metazoa; phylum Mollusca; class Bivalvia; order Mytilida; family Mytilidae; genus Mytilus; species Mytilus galloprovincialis. Next base: position 4,280,604 of record NC_134850.1, on the reverse strand, counting down.
CCGTATTAGAAGGTTTATGTAGCAGTATATACAATGAAGTAACACAACTATTTATAAATATTACAGAGAGGTATAAGGTGAAAATATCTTTTAAGCTCCATTTCAAATGCAGTGATGGCTATTATTTTCAAGACATATTTGAATATGAGAAATTAACAGTTGAGAAGGAGTTTTTCTGTATTCAGCATAAACAAATGCATCGATCTGACCAAATGTTTTCACCTTGGATGAATAATGAGTTATGTTTTTAAAACGGCATCATTATAAATTGGTTATATTATCATATGGAATCCTCAACAGTCTTTTCATAGTTCGATATAATCTGGACCCATTGTATATAGTCTTAACTCTGTCTCGGTACCTTTATTCTCAACTGTCTAAATGTTTTCTGAAGAACACAACTCAAAATCTCAGACTTTCAAAAGTTCATTTTCAGATGTCAAGTCCAACTAACTAAACTTAACAAGCATAATCTGTTTTAAATGGTATTTGTAATGATAATGAAAATGATTATGGTTTTGGTAATAACAATTTTAATATCCATTTTTTTTAATATTCTTTTGACGGTGCTCGGCTTTTATACATCCCGCCGTTGTGTCATTGTGTTACAGTCAATTTTTGTATCCTTGTCTTTCATTTTTGCTTATGAAGTTACTAGTTTGGCTTTCTAACTATTTTGATCTGAGCGTCACTGACGAGTCTTATGTAGACGAAACGCAGGTCTGGCGTATGAAATTATAAGCCTGGTACCTTAGTTAAATATTAAGATATACGAAGACAAAATCAGAATGGAAAGAATATGTCGAGACAAATTAAAAATGGTATAATTTGTTATGAAAATTCCAGGTTTTAAGAAAAAATTAACACAAAAGCAGAAATGGTAAGGATATACCAAAACAAATTATATGAGGATTGATTCAGAATGTATTCAGTATTTGTAGAGACAGAATTCATACTTTTAGAATAGTAACACACAATTCATAAAAACTCAGATACAAATTGGTAATGTTGGATCTGGATCAGTGAATGTATAATCAATTCTCATTCATAGTCTCCTCGACAAGATTAAAAAGAAGATAACAATAATAATGTAATGAACTACATGTTACTTAATTTTAGATTTTATTTCTCTGTTACCATGAGTGTGTAATACTTGTTTCTTGACGTTTAATATAAACTTATCATTCTGCGAATAAAACATTACAATCAATGTATTTTCATATATGATTTAAGGTGGTACCTAATACTACAGGGAGATAACTCTGTAAAGTCAGCTAAACGTTTTAATTACGTTGTGTTGTAAAAGGAATATTAAGCTTCTCAATGATTAAAATTGGTGTTTGTCAAATTGCTATACAACCAGTGTAATTTTTCTGACAAAACGGTTGGTTCAAACAATTTTAAATTTTGATATTTATATCAAAGTCTCAAAGTAAAAACTTTGACAAAATTTTATGAAAATTAAACGAGCCAAATTAATTTTAGTGAAAGTGTTGGGTACCACCGTAAATGTGTTTTGCAATAACATGATACAAATACCGTTAATTTACCCACAATGTAACAACATTCTTAATTTACGGAAATATTTTGTAAACTTTTTTCAAGTATGAAGCTTTCAATGTGCACAAATAAAATTTTTAATCAAACAGAATGATTCGCAAAATTACATGTCAATAATATATTGACAAGGCCATGGCATAAAACTAAAAACAACCAAAAAAAAATAAACAGTAAGAAACTAAACATAGAAAACTAAAAACTGAGCAACAAAAACCCAACTCATATCCATGGGTGATCGCAAATGCTCTGGAAGTAATACTTATTTACATGTATATAAAAAAAAGAAGATGTGGTATGATTGACAATGAGACAACTGTCCACAAGAGACCAAAATGACACAGACATTTAAAACAACTATAGGTCACCGTACAGTCTTCAACAATGAGCCAAGCCCACACCGCATAGTCAGCCAAAAAAGGCCCCGATATGACAATGTAAAACAATTCAAACGAGAAAACTAACGGCCTTATTTATATAAAAAAAAAATAACGAAAAACAAATTTGTAACATATAAACAAACGACAACCACTGAATTACAGGCTCCTGACTTTGGACAGGCAGATACATATATAATATGGCGGGGTTAAATATGTTAGCGGTATACTAACCCTCCCCTAACCTGAGACAGTGGTATAACAGTACCACATAGGTCGTTTCTGTGCTCATCGTCAATTCTCACATTTGATGTATTTTCCAAACTACTGTGCAGATCTTAAAGACCGATCAATAAATCTGAAGTACTACTGGCGAGTGGACTCATGATATTTTGGGGGACTACAAGTCCATTAGATATATCAATCCAGTGGTAGTAACCCAGTGAACATTAACAGAACCTATTTAACTACACCAGATCTGCATTTCGACAATCAATTATGCTCGAGACCAATTTATATATGAAAATCAAAAATCGAATACAAAAGTGTACCAGCTGATAAAACCAAAAAGGCCCGAATGTAGTTTAACTCGGACAAGAAGCTATGCATGAAGATACTACATTCCTTTAAATGAATTCAAAATTGTTAAACGCAACCTCAATGAGACAATATCAGTTAATATCAGAATTTCTATGCCTGAACTAGGTAAATGATACCAGGAAAAGTATAGATTCAGTGGTTACTAATAGCATAAACAATAACGGTACTCATTTTACTGCACCAGTGAAGCAAAAACTGGACATGGCTAGGCACTAGGGACATACATTCCTTTAATTAAAAATTCATCCGCAATTTTAAAACAGCAATTTAAATCATAACAATATTCGTATTTTCATGCAAGTATCAAAATACTGGCTACTAGGGTAATGCTAGGCTAATGATATAATCGTGGTCAAAAAGTCCCCCATTAGACGTATCAATCCAGAGGTAGTAATAAGTAAAGTTCAATCCAAAAACACCGATCAGCCAGTCTTCACATTATAAGTTTGACCGATTGGTGATATGAACTTGACTTATCAGTGACGGATTGATGACTACTGACTGATCAACAAAACAGTAAAGCATACAGATGCAGGAACTATATTGGCAACTAGTTTACATGTAGTTCTATAAGATACCTTACAGTTTTAATTTTGCATAACGAAATTATCATACTTGTTAGATGTTCAGTAATACATTATGAACAGTAAAGCTACATTGTAATAATGTCGTTTTAGTATCCAATTAAACTCTTTTTTTTTCAGGTTAAAGAGATTCTCGACAGAACGAAAATTAACACTACACAGGATGACAAAAATCCAGGTAGTAAGAATATTTTCTCCTTTTGAACCTTTATCGTCTAATCGTTTTTTTGTTTGTTACTACATCATGTATAAATGGTGTTATAACTCAATAGTCTTGCCTTTCGAATATTCTACTTGATATCCAGGGAACAACAGGGAGGGTGGGGGGGTGGGGGGGTCGTTCCTTTAATTCAGACTTACAAGAATTAGTTTGATAGATGACTTTCAAAGTTTTTCAAGTTAATGTGTTTTCCACAAATATATCTCTCCTTGATTATTGTTTACACATATTAGGTTACTTTTTCTGACATATTTTCCGTGTTGTTAAGTAAGAAGACAATAAACACAGGAATAATCAAGGCATACATTTAAATGAGGTTTGACGGATGGCGTTATTTGGTCCCAGCAATAGCAAAACGTGTAAACTGATAACAATAATGTCTTTGTATATGCAAATGCCACAGCCTTACCAAATGTGAATGTTTATATTAAGTAGCAACATATCTTTCTTCTATACTATATTTTAACATGATTAAATAACAAAATCTAAAATAGACTATTTTTTGACAGTCTGTGCTGTTTCGCATTAAATGTAAAATGTTTAAAGCTATGATCATGATGATGCGAATATAAAAAATAAATGTTAAAGTTATTAAAAAAATGAAGTCTTTAATACTTTTAATCGGCTTTAGAAATAAAGATGGAAATTTAAGGATATTATAAACATTCTCATTTCATGATTTTTGATAAATTAGGAAATCAATAACAAAACTGAATCAGGCCAAAGACGGAATATGTCCTATACAATAATAAAGCTGCCGGTCCAACATTGTATTAAATCCCCTGATAACAACGTCAACAGCTTTAACGGTATTGTTTTATTGCACCACATGCATTTCGGCAATAAACATTTGTTTTCAGTGATGCTCCTTGCCGTCAGTCCACAATCTACTAAGCATTAAAGAGCTAATTAAAGGATTAGGAAATAATAGTAAAGCCAAAAGTGTTATTTTTCATTTTACTTGCACTGGGCTGACACCAGTACTCCATGTTATGCCCAAGCTCAGTATGCGGTGCTTCGGAACTGTCATGACTAAAAAGTAAATATGTTTTAAATTCGACGTTCGTCAATGGTGCAACAACTAATAAACTAAGGTTCCCATTCCGTCAAGGTCACTATTGGTCCTTTACCGACCGCGACTGCCAATAAAACCTTGGCAAAATGCGGGATATCCCCTTGGTTGAGAGTGATGTACAAGTACACAGCCACGTAAGTTCAGATTTGGAATGTTGAATCCGATGTCTCATGGAGAGAATGCCATGTTTTCTTTACGTTGGAACCTTTGCAATACCTCTTAACCGGGGTGAGAAAATTGCCTATTGCACATCAATATATTCTGTCACTTTCCAATTCACAATATATTGCAGTCAAAATTTAACAGACATCTATCCCGGAATTACCCATATTTACTGTTACATGTGTTAAGTGATTTCGTCAAGAACATGCAGAAATCATTTGCAACTGGACGGTAAGCAACAAACAATCAATTAAAGGAAATATGATTGATTACTCAATTAGTACTAGTTTAACGTTAAGTGGCAATTATTTCATGAAATAAAGATTTGTTGGATAGGCAGAAATTTGGACTCAAAGAGGTTTCCGATGTTTCTTAATCGATAACTTGATACTCTCCTTTACAGAATTGCGTAATTAAACATTCAATTTAGCCGAAAATTGGCATAGATGATATCAATTAGGTATTACTACATAACACAAGATTTAATGACAAAGATTAATTGATGCCATAAACACACGAAGGGCACAATTTTGGAACTAATCCAATAGTTTTCGACAAGTATGAAAGGCGGTGTATTCGGTGAGTTTGAAAGCCATTAAACAATGACATGTTACAGAGTCAAAAGAAGTGATTCAAATTAGATATATTGATCCCCGAAACCGTTTTAATATTAAACTGCAGAAAGGGTGTCATTTTCCTTCAGGGGTCAATATATTCTGCGTCCAAAATTTGGTTGGACGTGGATGCGTATTTATACATCCTACAAAACCGAATATACCATTAAAGCCAAATATAAGCGCTTCAACATGTTAAACGGAGAGATTTGAACCGATTCTACCTTGGTTAGAAAGGGTGCTCCCTTGCAAAACCTGCTCCATTCAGTAACCAAAAGACATCCTGTGCTTAGCTATAACTTGACATTATATTCATGTTCCCTCTAGTTCATAAAAATAAAGCTGTGTTCATGATAAATCTTTAATTAAAAAAGATCACTTCAAAAGGCAGAGAAACCGTTGTCTGAAGTGTAAGCTCGATTGTTTCATTATTGTTTGCTTTACGTTCAGTGGCAAATATTTTATTCATTTTCAAGACGCGAAATTACTGAGAATGCTTTTAGATTGTAAGTACTGAAGAACGAGAAAATTCAAATTCATATTGTAAAACAACATCGCTGATGTGTTTCTACTTTAGGAATTTTGACCAGTTTTCTCCAACTACCTCTACCATTTTAGAGCTGTGGGTAAACAAAAGATCTGAACAGGAAACATTTAATTCGTATCTTTTCTGTACAAAAAAAAACCCAAATGCTTTATAAAGTTTATGGCAATTATGACCAGGGGTGTTTAAACATTTGGATAACTGCAGCTGGGATTTCGAAAACGCCTCTATTCATATATTGAAGTTATTTATTTAAAAGCAAACACAGCATATTCAAAAATATCTAATCGAAAGATCAAAATTGTTGACCAGTTTACTTTTACCGTGTTAAAACTACAACCCATTGATATATGAGACATATGAAACAGGGATCCAGCGACACGTCTGTGTAAACCTTATGAAGAAGGAGCCCAAAAACCCGTGATTAGTGTAATGTAGCATATGAATAGATTTGTCTTTTGTCTTGCGCATGATTTAAAGGTAGCATGAAACAGATATATCTTCCCACTGTTAGACTATATAGATAATAGATGATGGAACTGTATTTTAATATTTTACCTTCATATAACAATTTTTATCATATACTTAGACTAAATAACATATGATTTTTACTGTATGATAATAGCATTAAATCAACTTAAATTCCATATTTTTCGAATTGGTGCTTAGCGGGCTGATATGAAAAGTTTATCACATGCTTCGAGTGTTATTACATGCCTTTCCGTAACGTTATCGCATGGCATTCCGGTGATACTCGGCAAATTCCGGAAAATATACCTCAATGCTACATTTTCATTAAAAAAAACTTACAAAGTAGTGTACAATCTCAATTTTATTAACAAAACAATTATTTGGATACTGGAAAGTATATTTTGTAAAATAATAATAATAAAAAAAAAATCAAATTATTAAATAAATGCGTTTTTTTTTTTAAAGTTTCAAACATAAATTAGAAAGTTACGTTAAAAAAGTTTACTTTTTCAAACAGTGTTCATTATGTATATTTTTGAATCATTTCTTTTGTCGTTTCGTCCATATTAAAATGTTGAGGCATCTGATAGTAAGATTTCATATCGAATGTACTAAATTTGGGATCCGACGTCCGTGAACTTTTCACTCTTTGAACTTCTATTTGGGAACCACGTAAAAGGATCAATATATGAATCTGTTATTTTTCTCCATTGTTGAAGCATATGATAAAAAGATCATAACATGTCATTTTTCATATCGCATGTATTATCAGCCTTCGGTCAACATCAGCCCTCGAGCCATGCGGCTCTTGGGCTGATATTAAACCTAGGGCTGATAATACATGCGATATGAAAAATGCCATGTGATAATCTGATAATATTGTGTGGTCTGATATTTCGAAGCTTGATATAAAAGTTAAATGAGTTTTCAATCTTGTAAGTGAAAAAAAAAACATAAATCAATAACATCTGAGATGAGGTCGTGAAAAGTTACTTAAATTATTTAGTTTGCAAAACATAAGAAAGGTTACAACATTCAGTCACTCTTAGTGGTAAACTGTATTATAAATTAAGCAATCTATTGTTGAAATAACCAATTTGATACTTGCTTTATTTCAGAAAATAAACCAAGCAAAGAAGACGTTCAGGATCAGACTTCTGTTAAAACCAACCTTCCGGTTTCTGTCAATTTGCGTAAACAGTTGAAAATAAAACAGTCAACGAATGAAAATCTGGTCATTACTAGCTGTATCAAAACAGGCAATACATTAGTGTTTACTGACAGTCATAAAAACCGACTTATTATTTGTCATTCAGACGGTACTGATATCCATCACATTCCTCTGTCCTATAGACCATATTATATAACAGACGTAGATAGTAACACAGTAGCAGTATCCCGTAGTATTGACAGTACCATACTGATAATAGATATATCTACACGTTCTATCACCAGTACAATCGACACCAGTGGTTACTGCTTGGGAATATCATATAATGATAATAACCTATACGTTGTTATTGATGGGAGTATAATACGTGTGATGGACCTGACCGGTAAAGTAAGACGTACTATACCGGTACCTTCTGACGATATCCGCGACATTACAGTAGACAGAGACAGGTTGGTCTGTATAGACGAGACATCAATATACTGCTGCTCGTTAGATGGAAAGTTAATTTGGAAGTTTGAAATGGATACAAATCAAAATTTACGTTTTGTAACAACAGATAATGAGGGGAATGTGTATGTTACTGATTGTAAGACGAACTCTGCACTAGTTATATCAGAGGATGGTAAACATCATAGAGAACTTCTTACTGAATCAGATGGATTGAATGGACCAAATGGAATTTATTATGACAAAAAAGAAAATATTCTGCTTGTTTGTAATAACAGTAACGGAAAAGCTTTTCTTTTTGACGTGAAAAAAAAAAACAAATAAGCATGAATAATTCTTTCAGACAATGAGTTTATTCGGAGTCGGATCTGTTCATTCTAGTCATTCAAAATATCTTCTGTTTATTTGTGTTTTCTTTACTATCAATCTAACTTAATTGATTGTGACGATCTGTATTCCGTATTCAGATTTAATATTTACAATATTGTGTTATGTACATTATGTGTGTGATCAACACGTTAATTTCAAGTGTGTCAACAAAATCAGCTGCAAAAACTTTCCTATATATATGTATATAGAAATTCAGAATGTCCATTGATTCACATCCACTAACTGTATGATAGTTTGATAAAAATAAATTCATTTCATCATATCGGTTTTAACCATATTTAAATTGCTGAAGAGGAAATTTTTAATTTGAGTCATATGTATGTCCCCAATATTTTTTTAATTTAAAATAAATATTCTATAAGGATGTTTAGGTTGTAAATGAGATCAGAACACATTGATAATTGTATTGTGTCGATTGGTTGCTGTCTCATTGACTGGTTTCCGGTTTTCCTTCATTTGACGAACACATTTCTGTCTTTTATCCTGGATGACTTGCATGTACATTCAATATATACTGTCCATTCGTCACACTGAATATGTATGATATATTTGCCTCTTGACAACAAACAACAGATAAAACCATTTGAAATTATATGTATATTAAACTATATGACATGTTTTAAGTGTATTCGTTTGTTCATATCCTAATAATTTTTATGATGAATGTTTTTGTTGTTAATCAAGAACAAATAACACATTGTCCAACACCCTACAGACTCATATGTTCTAATAACTGTGTGTCCTACATCGAGATAAAACTTCGTTGAAACAAATTTACGGAAAGATTCTGATTGATTTAGAAAATGTAACTTGAATCTTCCTCGGCTGTTGTATTTGTTGATCGAATATGAATTTTTCGGCATTTTTTTTTTTAAACATTGAAAATTCATTTGTCCTTTAACATGTATATTCGATATTGAACATCAAAAAAATTGTCCCGAGTAAAAAAAAAAACTTTTATCTGTTATGTCTAATTAATACTCCAATGAGAAGATATTATCCATGAATATGTTAGGCATTTTCTTTTAATAAAAGATTTTATTTTTACAAATCAAATGGATTGAACAGGCTTTTTTTAATTACGTTCATTTGTTAGGATACATTAAGATTCTCAATGATCAGAATTAGTGTAAAACTGCTTTATTTCCAATGGAACGTTAACGATAAAGTGTCCAAATGTTTGAAATTTTGATATTTTTGTCAAAGTATTTACAATTTTTTGAAAAATAAACGACCGAAATTAGTCAGAGTCAATTTGAAGGTATTTGATACCACCTTAATATAAAAAAAAACATTGGTATTTAACTGATTACATAATCTAATCAAAGTGCTTTTAGTACTTTCTTTATTTCATGTATTCTAATCGATCACCCGCATCGTTTTCCTTTTAGACAAAAATATTGAATAGTTATACTATTATTCATAATATGATTATCAAAGTCAGGTGTCAAATAGTTTAATAAAACAACACTTGAACTGGGTACGTGTTTGTTTCAGCAATTGGATTTTAAAGTGTTACCTCTAAGTAAAGTGACATGAGATTTCATTTTCAGATGACATATTTAGAGAACGAAAATGACTTTGGTTAATTTCTTTTGTTTTTGTCAATAGTAATTTAAGCATCGCAAAATACAAATCACGATTTAAAAAAAGACGAAAAATACATACCAATTGCAAGGGGACATTTCTAAAAAGAAATATGTCGACAGACCTGACAACGTTCGCTATGTGTATGTATAGACAAACACTATAAAAAAAAGATGTGGCATGATTGCCAATGAGACAACTCTCCGGTGAATACCATATGTCACAGAAATTAACAGCTCTTTTTAGGTCATCTTACGGTTTTCACCATAGGACAAAACCCTTGTCGCATAGTCAGCTATTTTAAAAAGGCCCGAAAGAAAAATGTAAAATGATTCAAACGAGAGAACCAACGGCCTAATTTATGTACAAAATAATGAACTAATTTTGATCAAATATGTACAATGTATCAAAGCTACAAACTACACAGGTCCACCGAATGTTTCCAGTGACTCAGTATCTTTTAAACGTCGAATCTGCTAAAGACAAGACTTAAACGCCTAAGATAAGTTATTTATTTTTTAAAAAGGTGTCAAATGTTGATCTTTTTAGCTAGTAAAGTTAAATATGAGGAGGAACTGTGTTAAATTCGTGTCTTTACTGTTACATGTGGACTATATTTGTGCAATCATTGATTAAACATTGGAAAACTGTCATTTTAAGTATTCTTAAAAATATACAAAGGGATTATGTATTATGCAAAAACTTTATTATGAAGTTCTTAGGCATACTGACTCTGAATTCAGTCTGATAAACGAATTAATTGTCGCCTCTGTGTACATGTCAGCACACATGCAATTTTTCTTCAAGATTTTTTTATCTATTGTGGTATGTGTTTCTGTGAACCTTGTAAAACATTTCTAGATCAGCCATTTCCAAAAAAGAGGGAAAAAATTAAGTTTGGTATTTGAAATGACCGATTATTTATTTACAACAGTTAAAGAATATTCTTTATTTTCCTATTTGTTCTCTTTTATTTTCAGTTCGTTATGTACAACAATAAAATAGAATAAAATACATGTGGCTGGGTATCGAAAGAATGGGTTAAAAATCCATGCTCAGTATTTAGATTGCCGATTTTTTAATTACAAAAATAAAGAAATATTCTTTATTTCCCAATTGTTTCTCTTTTATTTTCTGATAGTTATGTACAATATATTAGAATAACTTAATGGGAAATACATGTGACCGGTAGAAAAAGAATGAAACTCGCTACGGTTTTAAAAGTATTTCTTCAGATCGTTGAAAAAATCATACAATTTTACTATACATGTTGATAAGGTGCCGTTAATACTCCCAAACTTCACACATGTATAATTTGTCGTCCTGTACATGAATGAAATATATGCCACTGGACGTTTTGTTTGAGTGTCATTCATGATGTTCTTGTAGTCTAAATACACATTTAGCGTACACAATTGTCAACCTGGTATCTTTAATGAGTTTTTTTCTTTCTTTTTTTTCTGATTTTGTAAAATAAAATTGAGAAATGACATGGGGAATATGTCAAAGAGACAACAACCCGATCGAAGAGCAGATAACAGCCGAAGACATCAATGGGTCTGCAACGCAGCGGGAAAAAAAAAATCCGCACCCAGTGGTAGGCATCAGCTGGACCATAAATAAAAATGTGAACTAGTTCATTTTCAATGAACGTAATACCAAATTCCAAAACATATTGATGAAATGAAATTAAAAAACACACAAGACTAACAAAGGCCAGAGGGTCCTAACTTTGGACAGGCGCAAAACTGACCATTTTAATTCCTGATTCATAAAACAAACAGTTTTACCCATGTACAGGGCTAGACTTCAAAAGTAAAATTAGTGATTAAACCCTTAAGAAAGCACATTACAGCCTGTATCACCAAGTACGAACTCTCTTTTACGCAGAAAAGATTAGCAAGTTAAAGTTTCTAAGATCAAAACGAACCTCTTAAAATATTTGTCAAAACATTGCATAAACATGTGTACTTAATGGTTTTGTTTTAACCTGTACTTGGGCGTGTTTACCATACACGATGATATCTTGCTTTGTTTTAACCTGTACTTGGGCGTGTTTACCATACACGATGATATCTTGCTTTGTTTTAACCTGTACTTGGGCGTGTTTTCCATACACAATGATATCTTGCTTTGTTTTAACCTGTACTTGGGCGTGTTTACCATACACGATGATATCTTGCTTTGTTTTAACCTTTACTTGGGCGTGTTTTCCATACACAATGATATCTTGTTTTGTTTTAACCTGTACTTGGGCGTGTTTACCATACACGATGACATCTTACTTTGTTTTAACCTTTACTTGAGCGTGTTTACCATACACGATGACATCTTGCTTTGTTTTAACCTGTACTTGAGCGTGTTTACCATACACGATGACATCTTGCTTTGTGTTAACCTGTACTTGGGCGTGTTTACCATACACGATGATATCTTGTTTTGTTTTAACCTGTACTTGGGCGTGTTTACCATACGGGATAATCTCGATATGCAGTAAACAACAAAAATACTTCAAACAATTCTGTAAAAGGCTTAAAGGGGTTGCGTTGCGTAATTCTATTGAAAGTGTATTTACTCAAGTAATGTTAATTCCCATGTATTTGTTCATTAGACTTATAGCTGAATTGATTACATGTTTTTATTTGCATTTATTTGTTCATTTTGATGTTTCGGAGTTAGTGTGGCACTTATTTCTCTTAACTAGAATACATTATTCTAGCAGTCCATTCCATTATTCAAAATATCCATTTCATTATTCAAAATTGGCTATTTCTCAATGTTCACGCGTGTTTCGATATTTTAGTTTTTCGTTACTCCTTTAATGTCCGTTGCGGAACATATTGACTATATACCTTTTGTTCCTCTCTTGATAAGATTTCGATTGAGGTTTAATATATATCTGTAACTAGGAGCTGAAGGGTCCTAGCAGTCCATTCCATTATTCAAATTATGCATTTCATTATTCAAAATGAGCTATTTCTTCATTTGTACGCGTTTGGTTTTTTTTGGCATTTAGGTCCTCCGTAAACCCTCTAATGGTCATGGCGGCTCAGGATATATCCATAGTGTCACAGTCAATTTTTTTTATATTTATTTCACTATTCACCGCTCCAAGTTGAATAATGAAACATAACCTATTTCATTATTCATTATTCATTTTTTAAATACTGAATTGTGAATAGTGAACTATTTCAATATTCATTTTTTAATTTTTAATAATGAACTATGAATAATGGACGTACATCAGCGCGGTCAAATTTTTATTAAAAACCTAGGTCAAACACTTCAGGTAACTTAAGCAATTAATCTGCTCTCTATACGATGTTCTTCAACAGTGAGCACAATTCATATCGTACATCTTGCTATCAAGCGAGCAATTTTCCCGTGCCAGTGGTGTAACAATACACGTTCAACCAATATTATAACGTTAAAAAGAAGACGTACAGGTGTGCTTGCAAAACAAACAACTATCCACATGAGAACAAATGCATGAGATTCAAATAAACTTTAGATAGGTCATCATACGGCCTTTAACAATGAGTAAAACCAATGCCGTATAGCCAGTTATAAATTATGTCAAATGTATTGTTAAATAATTCAAACTTGACAACCAACGGCATGAATTTTGTAAAAAAATACCCAATAAACAAATAATATATTATGAACATAAAACGAAGACAACTACTGAACTACAGGTCACTGACCTGGACATACACATAACCGAATGTGAGTGTTGGAACATATTTTGGAGCACCAAACTCTTCCTTTATATAAGACAGGGTTGCACAAGCGCACCCAACAATCATTACTGAAACACACAATTTGCCATAAATGAGCGTTTGATGCAGGCCTGCAGCAAACATTAATATCCAAATCTGGGTTTGCCACATACCTGCAGCAAATATTTATATGCAAATAAGTGTTTGCTATTCTTGCAATGAACCAAATTTACTCAATTAGTACACAAGGTCATTAATTTGAAAGGAAATGACTAACAAATTTCAGTCACTGTGAAGGAAATTTTCATTTCGGATTTGAGTTGGAAAATTTCAACATTTTCTTCGTTGCATATACTCTTGAGAACATGCTATACAAAAAAGTGTCAATAAAAACTAAATCACAAAAATACTGAACTTCGAGGAAAATTGGAAATGAAAAGTCACTAATAACATGGCAAAATAAAAAGATAAAACACATCAAATGGATAAACAACAACTGTCATATTTCTTACTTTGTACATACATTTTCCAATGTAGATAATAGTGGATTGAACCTAATTTTAAAGCTAGCTAAACCTCTGACTTGTATGACAGTTGCATTAAATTCGATTATATTGACAACGATGTGTAAACAAAACAAATAGACACAATACTGATAAGTAAAATTGTCACATATTGGGGTAAATAGTCTAATTTTTTAGGTCACATTCGTAAAAAGAGAATAGGACTGTTGTGACGACAGAAGGAACATACCGATAACGTGCTTGTATATTAACAACAAATAAGCAAACTACAAAATGTATAAAATAATGGTCATGTCATCACATCCGTATAAATCCGCTAGATCCAATATATCGACACGAGTTTTGCTCGAGGAAATGTATTGGTTGAGGGTTGATATAGTGTGTGATATTGAAACATTCAAATCATATTAAGTCCTCAGTGCTCTTTGATAAAAATGAGAATCAAAATGGGGAACGTGTCAAACAGACAACAACCCGACCATAGAACAGACAACAACAGGAGGTCACCAACAGGTCGTCAATGCAGCGAGAAATTACCGCACCCGGAGGCGTCCTTCAGATGGCCCCTAACCAAATATATATACTAGTTAAGTGATAATTAACGCCATACTTAACTCCAAATTGAACACAAGAAACTAAAATTAAAAATAATACAAGACTTACAAAGGCCTTAGGCTCCTCCTGACTTGGGATTGGCGCAAACATGCGGCGGGGTTAAGCATGTTTATGAGATCTCAACCCTCCCCCTATACGTCTAGCCAATGTAGAAAAGTAAACGCATAACAATACGCACATAAAAAAATCATTTCAAGAGAAGTCCGAGTCGGATATCAGAAGATGTAACCAGAGAAAATAAACAAAATGACAATACTACATAAATAACAACAGACTACCAGTTAACTGACATGCCAGCTCGCAACTTCAATTAAACTGATTGAAAGATTGTGTTTTCATTATATGAATATCAGGCACAAACCTTGCCGTTAAGGGGTTAGGGTTATTGTGTCTGTTTAGTTAACGCATCATTGTAAATATAACGGAATTTGATGAGACTGTCATCAAAGTGAGAGGGTTAGCGCTATAAAACCAGGTTTAATCCACCATTTTCTACATTTGAAAATGCCTGTACCAAGTCAGGAATATGACAGTTCTTGTCCATTCGTTTTTGATGCGTTTTGTTATTTGATTCTGCCATGTGATTATGGATTTTTCGAATTGATTTTCCCCTAAGTTCAGTATTTTTGTGATTTTGCTTTTTAGTATCATACCCTCATAACATATAAGAGAAGAACACAACCCGCGTCATGCAACAACTGGCTTTGTAAATGAATGTGTTTAGTTTCGATGCAAAGACCCTATAAGTAAATTAATATTAACGCCAAAATATGCAATTTTAATATTACTTGTTACACTTACCTGATATCCTTACATTATGGATTATCTTTCCGGTATTTGGTCACTTCTCGCTCAAAACGCTTGACTGATCAATAATTCAAACCTCTCGGTGAATCAGTCCAAGCGTGAGAACCCCTTCAGTATTCTTTCCGGCGAAATCCAATGCGGTCACGTTTCTTTATTCGTCAGAATTAACGTGTCTTTGACACAATTTTTGCATTTTAAGTTTTTGTATGCGTGCAAGGATGACGGAAGCTACCGTTCACCACACGCTCAGTGAAGACGAGGTATTTTCTACTGCCAGCAGTCCAAAGTCGTCAGTGGCAGGTGATACTCGGGATAAAATGGCGGAGCCCAAAGCCTCGAGAAAGACCAGTTCCCGTAGGTCCAAGAAAAAGGACGAGGTCGAGGAACTGAATAAGAAATGGGAAAGCCGTTTCACACAGATAGAAACCAGGTTTGATAATTTTTTTGATTTATTTAGTTCAAACGATGGTATAAATATAATCAAGGATAGTGTCACATCAGGTGAGCAGAGACCTTGTCAGAATCAATCTAAACAAGATAGTGGCTCTTCAGGAGCGCACAGACTTGTTGAGGATTCTAACCATGAACATTTTCAAACAGATTCAGTTCGTGAAAGGGAAAATGATGATTTTGTATCTTTGGCACCAGGTCATAGAGAAAGACATGACATAGGTTTACTTTCAGAAGATGAGTCTTCTTTAAAAAGTGAAACTGAAAATCCTCAAAAATCTTAATCAAGATTTAGTAAATATGTGAAGGGTAATGAAAGTGATTTAGATGAGAACAATAATGATCACTTGAAATCTTTATTTGGGGATGATGTTAAGACTAAAAAAGAGACAAGCTCTGGAGGTCTTATTCTTGACAAAAGTCAAATTGATATTTTATCTGGTTCTTGGAGGTGTAAAAATCCAGAAAGGTTGACAGCCTATAATGATGAGTATAGACACAGTTTTCCTGTTCACGAGAAAACTAGTGACATTTTAGAAGTACCTAGTCTAGATAATATGGTACCGGATTTATTAGTGAAAAAACATGGTGCGAAAGCTTATGCAGTAAGCCAGAAAAGCAATTTATACAATCCTTGTTTAAAATCCCTTGAAAAGTTGGCATATCAAGGCCAGGTAGCTGCACGCATGGGGGTAATTACTACAGCATACACCCAACAAGCTTTGGGCAATTTGTTAAATACTTTGTCAGAAAATGAAGTTAATTTGGATAAATCTATCCAACTAGTAAGAGACATATTTGCAATGTCTACAAAATCTTTGGACCAAGTAGCACAGGCTGGTGCATTTCACCACTTAATTCGTAGAAAAGCTACTTTAGAGGACACAGGTCTTAATGATATTAAAGAGCTTAATCATCCACTTGTGTCGTTACCTTTGACAAAGTCAGGTGTCATTGGTGACAATATGGAACAAACTCTTAAAGACAGGGTTGACAAAAATAAACAATTAAAAGAGTTACTGCCTCAATTACATGTGAATAAAACTTTTTCAGTGAAAAGGAAAGCTACAGGCAATCAATTTTCTAATGATTGGTATAAGAAACCAAAATTTGACAATGCACAAGGTTCTACATTCACAGGTGCAAAATCTGGTACACAGCGTACAGTGCAAAGAACTATAGTACAGTAACAAGACCAGATAAAGACGACAAGAGTTCTGGTACAACAAACAATTTTCGTCGCTTTAACAACTCATTTCATGCAAAAGGGCAACAAAAGAAATGACTATCAGAACAAGGTAAGCAACTTTTATGTGAAAATGTTGCTTCCAGAGATACCTGTAGGGGGTCGTTTAAGCCTATTTCTATAGGAATGGACAAACATAACAAACGATCAGTGGGTTTTATCAATTATAAAAGAGGGCTACAAACTGGAATTTCAACAGTTTCCTCCAAAAACAGGAGTAAAAATAACTTCTGTTCCTGCAAAAGATTTAGAAATTTTACATTTAGAAGTAAAAGAACTTATGGAAAAAAGCGCTGTAGAATATGTTCCGCAAGCGGACATTCTAAACGGTTTCTACAGCACATTTTTCCTAGTTCCGAAAAAAACAGGGGACATGAGACCCGTAATAAATTTAAAGCCCCTCATCAGGTATCTCCGAAAACAACACTTCAAAATGGACTCTCTATCAACAGCCTTGAATGTAGTAAAACAAGGGGGTTGGGCAATATCTCTCGATCTAAAGGACGCATATATGCATATCCCTGTATTTCTAAAACACAGACAGTATCTGAGGTTTTGTGTAAAAAACAGCCCTTGCTTACAATTTTCAGCTCTACCGTTTGGTCCAACATCAGCTCCTCGAGTTTTTACCATATGAAAGTAGTATCGATAGTAGCTGCATATTTACGAGCACAAGGCATCAGACTGGTTGTATACATGGACGACTGGTTTCTAGTAAATCAATCATCTCTCATGTTAGTGCAGGATCGAGAGATAGTGTTGAATCTTCTGGTAAAGTTGGGTTTCATAATAAATCTAAAAAAATCCTCTTTAACTCCAACACAGAAAATAACATATATAGGTGCATTATTCCATCTGGATTTAGGAATAGTAATGCCAACACAAGAAAGAGTGTTGAAATTACAAAAAAACAGTCAAAGAAATGAAACTGAAAAAACATGCAACAGCCAGATAATTTTTACATCTACTCGGAATTATGGCTTCTTGCATAGAGATGATTCCCTATGCAAGACTTCATATGAGACCAATTCAAATTTATTTGTTGAGTCATTGGCGCCCCACTTCTCAAAATCTGGAACTGAATGTTCCAATTACACAATATCTAAAATCTCATCTGATTTGGTGGTCAGCTACAGCCAACATTACAAAGGGCAGATCTTTACAACACTGGGAAACTCATGTGACCATAACAACAGATGCTTCTACATCGAACGGTCGGGGCGGTCACATGGATTCACAGATAGTCCAAGGGACTTGGTCAGAAATACAGAAAACTCAACATATCAATTGTCTAGAGTTAGAAGCTGTACTGAAAACAATACAACATTTTCTTCCTCAGTTGAAAGGGAAAAATGTACTTCTGCGATGCGACAACTCGACAGTTGTACAATACATAAACAAACAGGGGGGCACCAAATCAATTCAGCTTTGTCAAAATACTTGGGATTTGTTGAAACTCCTAATAGAACACAAAATTCAGATAAAAGCAGCACATATAGCAGGCAAAGCGAATGTGTTAGCAGATCTTCTATCACGGACAAAAATAAGACACACAGAGTGGTCTCTTCAGGAGACTGTAGCTCAATAAAATTTTTGTCAGGTTAGGCAGACCAATGATAGATTTGTTTGCGTCAGCGGAAAATCGCAAAGTGAAAATATTTTGTTCATGGTTTCCACACCCAAAACCATATGCAATAGATGCTATATCCATACCATGGGACAATGTAGTCGGGTATGCATTTCCTCCGATCTGTCTAGTACCGAAAGTGCTTCAACACATGAATCGATACAATTGCCAGATAATTCTGGTAGCTCCTCATTGGCCAAGGAGACTCTGGTACCCAGGCCACCGTTTCACAAAGCCTTTTTAACTTACGATGATCGTATCAGTTTACGATCGGTTTACGTGTGGTTCTACGTTCCCGTTACGTGTGTTTCACAAAGGCATCGTAAAGAACTACTAAGTTGATCGCAAGTTACGTCGTGTGTATCATCGTAAGTGTATCGTAAACCGAGAAGAGTGCTTTCTTTCACGTCCGCACTTTTATCGAGTATGGCATGCCAAATAAACATTTTTAAAAATAATTATTATGGATGGCGAATTATGGAGATATTTTTATATCAATATTAATACAACTAAAGAACTTTAGTCCGTTTTCAATATTAATTCAAGATATATGACGCTTACAGTCATAGGACAAAAGTGAGTTCCCACTCAAAAAATGTCCGATCATTTCAACTAAAATCGGTACTTTTCAAAAAAAATTTACCAAGTAAGTCTATGAGTGATTTTTATAAAATAGATACCATAAGATGCAGAAATGTCCGAAGTTTAATTGTTTATTTGGCCATATTTTTAGTGAGGTTCTTTTTCATTATTGAATGGGTTAAACACAAATGATTTTTTTTTACGATTTTAATTTGGTTAGAATACATAGCAAACTTTACCGTGAGTCAAGCAATATTTTTCTTTGTATTCACCTCGTCAGTAATTTAAAATACATATATTAACAACACTTTGTACCAATATTCTTTTTGGAGGCAAACACAGTCAAATATATTCAACGAAACTATCCGACACAGTGAGGGTTTAGATTAGGGGCAACGTGGGTTGGGGGGGGGGGGTTGCATTTCTTTGTTCTGTAATTCTTTTAGCCATTCTTATCTTTTCAGAATTATAAAATATGCTTATACTTTAAATTATGTGCCCCTTTAGAATTTGCACTACACAAATGAAATCATTTATCAATTTTGTTAAATTTCTGATTGAAACGAAACACAGAAAAATATAAATATTGTAACTTAGCTTATTTGTAATAATTTGGATATATGGGATAACAATAAAAATTATTTAAGCAGTAGATTAGATGAAATTAGTTATATTTGATCTTATCTAGTTTGTAATATATGAGGAAATAGTAATGAGAAGCTAGCGCTGAGCATAAAGTTTTATAACATATACAGCAGTATTAGTTATCCGACATAAAGAGTTATCTGGAATCTGACAAAGTAAAAAATTTATCACCAGAACAGGTTAGATTTATTATTGATAGCCCAATATAGAAAAAAATGCTTATCAATATAATCGTTTTGAAGGATTTAATTTTTTTTTTAACTTTAATTCGTAGTGAGAGAAAAATAGGTTTTCCCCAACCCCCAAAAAAATCAAAAACAATGTCATCCGTCTCCGAGCATTCGTCTTCCATATCTATATATAAAATATATTGGTTTTTTTTTTTTTTTTTTTTTTTTAAATTGGAATGTATTATGGATCTCTCAAATATGAAACTGAGGACGTAGGAATCATTCCGGTGAAAGAGACGTTTGTATTCTGCGACTCCCTTAAAATTATCCATAAATTTTGAAATTATAAAGAAACTAAGGTTTCAACTCCATTAGACAAAGTTGATCTTCGTCTGCATGATTTGGCTATTTATTCGGTTCTATTTGGTCTGATAGCTCTTCAACTGTTTCTGTTTTTTGTGCATGCTTCGTTCCAAAAATCGAGAATTTTGTCGGAACTCTTTCACGAAATTTCATTGTTGTAATTATTATTGACACAATGTAGGAGAAGGATGTAAGGTTAACTAAGTCTGCAATAGTGGACGAAAATACCGATGCTTATTAATGAACATAATTTGCATGGCTAAATCATTGAACCAGTTTTGATAAGGACCAGTTCAACATTTCATTCCACATGATATACGTATATCAATATTTAATTTGGTATGCAGAAAACGCAGAGTTTAGTTATTTTGTCAACTTTACATTATATTCTCTCTCTTTTTTTCTCTTTTTTTTGGGGGGGAGGGGGAGGGGCATTATTCTCTATATCTGTAAACCTCATTCACAACCTCATATATCTTGGGTTATTCCAAATAAATATCTGGTATTCAAGCGCCTATTAATTGGATAGGATGCTTAATACTATAAGAGTATCCACAAGTAGAGTTTTGAAAAGTCGGTGCATGAGAATATTATGCTACAACCAACCAACAAAAAGGGTTGCCTACTAAGTATATAAAAGCTAAAGAATATGCAAAGCATGTAATTTTTACAACGCAGGAGTTCGGGTTAAAGGGGTTCCCAACCGTGAATATTAAATAATATATACCGATTTGATTGGCCAATAAATGTTTTAACACACGACGCCATCAATTTACGTAAATATTTAGGAAATATACAGACGATATTTCGCAATCCACGGCTCCTAGGAAAGTTTCTTGTAGTGTTACGTAAAGCGGGAAATACGCGTTTATGTAGTTAAAAATTGGTAGTTTTTAATTATTAACTTTTTTTACATTTAGGCTTCTTCCTTTTTTTTCTAAATTCAACGGTTACATTATTTGGAGAATTGCGATTTAATGTTATTTTTTGTATCGTTTCTATCAAATTTTATTTTTATATTAAAACTAGAAATTGATCTGTTGTCTCACAAGGAAACAGCTGTTTTGACGGGGTTTTTTTCTAGAAAAAAATCCTAAATTTTCTAAAAACTTTTCACCCACATTTTGTCGGCTTCAATTCAGCGAGCAATATTGAATTTCATGCTAAATACAGGAGCTTACCAGATTAAATTAACGTGACCTATTAAAATAGTCAAAATAATAAGTTTTTATTCCAATTACAATTGAACTTTTTATATCAATTCGAAATTTATGTCATGTTGATCTGTAATATATTTATTTGTATTAAAACTTGACCAACTTCTTAAAATCTGACAGACCGTACGCAAACAGTCCGACGTATGCCGTGTATTTTGAAAAAGTACGCGTACGGTACAAATACTCATATGGTCTGGAACATAGACATCTATCTATATTGTTGAAAACTATACTATACTATGTTGCCTTCTGGATGTCCTTAGTTTGTCTTTGTCATTTGGTTGCTGTCTTATTAACGTATAACCTACATTTCCAACAGTTTTGTATAGCTAAAACGGCTAATGTGTATAGAATAATTGTCTTCCTTTTCTAAATAATATGCTTAAAAGAAGAAGGACCGAGGAGAGATGTGCACAGGCACTTGTTTCGATCTATCAATGGGAAGGTCGACTATCCATATATATTACATATTGATAGTCGACCTTCCAATTGATAGAAACAGGTGCATGTGGCGATGTCCCTTAATAAAAAAAAATAAAGTAAACAGAAAAAAATGCTTCACTTTTCAATCTTTAACTTCTCCTCCCGCTTCCAAATTTTTTTTCTACTGTATTAATTTTTGAAGACATGTCGCATCTACACAGTCTTATTGATCTGCAGCTTACCCCTAATAGTTTTGATATATATGATCTACATTAAATTCGATTCAAAAATAGTCACTCGAAAGGCATATATATCTAAATAGTTGCAATAAGTTCCATTAACCACGAAACTAATTACAGTCAGATATTTATTTCGATATTCTTATTAAAATACATTTCTTTTTTGGCCGAAATTACAAAAAAATAATTATTATCTGGTTTGACTGTAAAACACTGATTTCAGATTTATATTGTACACATAACTTTAAAAATGGGAATAAAACATCCTTCTTTAAACGTTTTATCGATTAACACTGTGCCTGTAGTGATATAATTATAAATAGATTTCAGAACGCGGACGTGATAGAAAGCCTATTTATTTAATTGTGAAGACGTACGCCGGTGGGAAATAAGATGAGTAAACAATGAGTAATACCTTAGATTTGCATTAAGTTAGTTGCTTGAATATACAAATAAACAAACGAAGAAAGACTTGAAGTGTAGTTCTATAATATTGAAGATTCTTCTTCGTCTTCTAACATTTGAGGCATCTTGACAAAGAATAAAGAACGCTGCAGCCATGTTAGATGGATTAATTTATTTTCGTAGAAAAACTACGATGGAGTTACGACTGGGTATAGCTGTATTAAGTTACGCCAGGATTTACGCTTTATTTACGATCATCTTCACTTACGACGGCTTTGTGAAACGACTGTAAATCCTACGATTTATTTACGATGGACTTACGATGACACGTAGACTTACGAAGGCTTTGTGAAACGGTACCCAGAACTGCTAAAAATGATATCAGATTATCCCATAAAAATACCAGTTCAAAAAAATCTACTACATCAGCCAAGAACAAAAATATACCATCCAAGCCCAGAAATATTCAGTCTGGTTGCATGGCCTCTATCAACAGAATTTTCAAAAAGAGAGGCTTTTCTAAAGAAACTAGACAACTCATGTCAGATTCTTGGAGAACAGGAACTCAAAAAGACTATTCTAGTAAGTTCAAAAAATTCTGTGGCTGGTGTAGTGAAAGGAAAATCGATCCCTATTCTGCCTCTTTAACAGAAACTGCAGATTTTCTTACAAGTCTTTATACCAGTGGTCTCCAGTATAGTACAATAGGGGGCTACAGATCTATGTTATCAAGTGTTTTACCACCAGTCGAAAAAATACCAGTAGGTCAACACCCATACACTATTTGTTTATTGAAGGGTGTTTTCAATTCAAGGCCTCCAAGGGTCAAACTACTTTCTGAATGGAATTTAGATAAAATACTTGAGATGTTAAAGAAAAAGCCTTTTGAACAAATGAAAAAGGCTGAACTCAAGTTTATCACTTGGAAAACTGTAATTAATTGCTATCACTACTTTCAGGCGTTGCAGTGATTTACAGGCCTTACGTTTGGGAGATGGAAATGTTTCTGTACATAGCAGAGGAGTTTATTTTATTAGAGAAAGATTGTCAAAACAAGACCGTCCTGGACATTTTGGTGCTAAGATTTTTGCACCTGCTTTTGATGCAGAAAAGCTTCTTGACCCTAAAAGGGCATTAACTTACTATTAAAAGAGCACTGATAATTTTCGTGGTGAGAACAGACAAGATAGTAAATTGTTTTTAGCAATAAGCAATCCACATAGGCCAATTTCAAGTCAAACAATTTCCTCATGGATTGTGAGTACCATTCAGATGGCATATAACGACAAAAAGAAATCAGTTAAAGCTCATTCGACAAGAGCTATTGGTCCTTCTTGGGCTCTTTATAAAGGTGCATCAATGAAGAACATCATGGAAGCTGCTGATTGGAGCAGGGAATCCACATTCACCAAATTTTACATACGTCACATAGACCCTCATGTTTTATCGAAGTAAAAAAAAAAAAAAAAAAAAAAGAAGAAAAATACATAAAATTAAAAAGAAGAAAAATGTGTACAGTTTTTAACTTGTAATATAGTTTGTACAGTGTTGGAACTATTCATATCCGACGAGATGCGATGCAAGTTTTTAAACCTTTGTGTGTGAGATGAAAGACATCTATTTAGACTTTGTATATAGTGTAATATAGTGTACATTATTTGAACAAAAGAATTACAGTCCACCGCTTGGGTTGGTACTGCTTTGGAATCTAATGATATCCATAATGTAAGGATATCAGGTAAGTGTAACAAGTACCATTAAAATTGTACAATTTTGTTCACAAATTGGAATTTTGTGAACGTAATTACACTTACCTGATATACTACCCACCTCCTCCCCATTAGTAATTCTTTTGGCAATTTGTTTGGATTTCGCCGGAGAATACTGAAGGGGTTCTCACGCTTGGACTGATTCACCGAGAGGTTTGAATTCTTGATCAGTCAAGCGTTTTGAGCAAGATGTGACCAAATACCGGAAAGATAATCCATAATGTAAGGATATCAGGTAAGTGTAACTACGTTCACAAAATTCCAATTTGTGAACAAAATTGTACGATCTTTAATGCCCTGACAACAGTATCGTAACTATTTCCTTCTTAATAAGTCTATTTAAATGTTTTCTTTTTTGGAATTTTGGGTCCTCAATGCTCATCAACTTTGTATTTGTTTGGCTTTTTAACTATTTTGATCTGAGCGTCACTGATGAGTCTTATGTAGACGAAACGCGCGTCTGGCGTATAAAAATATAATCCTGGTACTTTTGATAACTATTTACACCACTGGGTCGCTGCCACTGCTGGTGGACGTTTCGTCCCCGAGGGTATCACCAGCCCAGTAGTCAGCACTTCGGTGTTGACATGAATATCAATTATATGGTCATTTTTATAAATATTCTGTTTACAAAACTTTGAATTTTTCGAAAAACTAAGGATTTTCTTACCCCAGGAGTAGATTACCTTAGCCGTATTTGTCACATTTTTTTGGAATTTTGGGTCCTCAATGCTCTACAACTTTGTATTTGTTTGGCGTTTTAACTATTTTGACCTGAGCGTCACTGATGAGTCTTATATAGACGAAACGCGCGTCTGGCGTATAAACATATAATCCTGGTACTTTTGATAACTATTGACTAGTTTGTGATATCGAAATCCTGGTGTAATAATTTTTCAGTAATACATCAATTTCTTTCGTTAAAATCTAAAATATTGTTACATACACGAGCGAATCGTACACGTTGAGATATATAAACACCGTAAGATGGTGACAAGGGAACGTCACCATCTAAAAATTGATAATTAACGATGGGAAACGAAACATCATCTCTTCATGCTCTTTCCTCATAAATTTTAGTATTAACTCTGTACTTTATTTGGCCTTTGAATTTGTATGATTTGAGCGCCACTGGTAAGTCATATGTAGAGTCCACACGAGTCCAGTGTCGACAATACTTGTCTGTAAGTATCATTTTGGTCTTGTGTACCAAAATGAAACAGGAATGCATATTCTTGAATGACATTTAGATTTTAAGGATATCTTTAGAATAACTGAGATATCACTATATTAATCACTTTACTAAATATTTTAGTCATTAAGCCTAATCATTCACTCAAACAAATTGACCGTCATACATTTATGTTTAACTCTTTGAAATCATTTAGTCACTTGTTAATACAGTTGTAAGTTTTCCTTTTCTTTCAATTGTACTTTCGACATTTGAATAATATCTAAGAAACGTCATACAAGGCAGAATTCCCACTCAATTAATCACAAAGTAGTAATGTATTTCTATGTTTGTCATAACAAATTGCATGTGGTTGACTTAAACCTTTACCTTCTGACAGTAATGTATTGCAGTCTTTGCCACTATTGCCTATAACTGATAGATTATTTGACCAGTGACCTACGACAAATACGTTCTGATTAAGGTATATTGCTATGCCAGTCGGGTGTATGATTACTCAATGGCTAAATTGCCACAACACTTGTCCATTCATATTACTACAATGCACTAAATTTGTATTTCTATTAGTATAGAAACGTTTGTCTTCGAAAACTGCAATGTAAGTTGCGTGCTCTATAACCAAGACGATCTGCTTCCAACCTGATAAATCCAAAACAAAAATCTTATCTTTTCCTACAACGTAAAATTTATACCAAAACAGTCTTCTTCTGGACGAAAGGTCTGTAGAACATGGAAATCATGACTATCCAGTGTTTCAATGAATTGTTTTTATCCATAGGTAACGGCAATGCGATCACAATCTACCACTGTGTATATCGTATGGGAAAGACGTAACACGAACTCTAGACACTTGGTTATCATCATCAACTCTGTTGTATTCAAAGAAATAAAGTGTATCTGTAAAGTAGTTGGTTACTAAAAAGCTATCTTTTGACAAAATGACGCAACCCGTTATATGCGTGTCCTCTCAGTTTGTCACATTAAAATTCTTTAGTAATTGAAGCTGAACTGAAAATAAACAAAGTGATTAGAATAGGCAATGTCTGATGATTCGGCTGTAAGAAAAATCACAATGAAAAACATAAAATCAGGCCAATTGTAGCAAGACTCATATACCAAGGACAATTCAAAATGATATTAAAATCAGATCAAACCAAAACTGAACCTCAAAGAAATCAAAGAGTGCTGACATCTTTATCAAAGACGAAAGAAGCAACAAAAAAAGAAAGAAAATAGGTACACACATAAACTATAAACTGATAATAGAGTGTAAAGTATATGACCCGATACCTGATAATAAGATTTAACAAGTAACTGAAGACATTCCGAGACCTACGAACAGGTCAAGCAAAATACATATAATCAGCCTAGATAGAAAAATTCAATCATATTCTCAACAAATGCAGACCTATACATTCAGAACGAACATTAGTAGCTCACATTATACGTTAAACAAACTCACGATTAATTTGAACAAATATGATATGCAAAATTTCGTAGCTCTCCGAAATATCTTAACTACTGGATTTTCAAAGAAGGTTTGGAGTTTGAAAATGATTTTGATATTCTGGAATATCCCTACATTTTAACATTATGTAAATGTCGAAGCGACTTACATCACTTTACATCATGAAATCCTCTGCTACAGAAATTGAAAGAAAGCATATTCAATAGTTGCAATATTGTAATTAAAAAATACCAATTACTGCAGGCTGAATTTAACCATCTCCTGAATGCAAAGAGATAAAATAAACCGGAAATTTATTAGTAATAAATGAAAAAATGAAGGCAACAGTAGAATACCGCTGTTTAAAGTTAATACATCGATTGATAGAAAACAAATCCAGGTTACAAAGTAAAACCGAGACACTTCATATTTCTATCTTTTTGATTTTTTTTTCAATACTATGTTTCTGTTTTTCTAAGCTTTTTTTTTATTTCGTGCTGTTTTGTTTTTGTTTTCCTTCATTTTTTATTGCCGTTTGAGTTAATTTACTCCATGTATAACTTTGTCATGTTTAATTATTTTATTTCCATCTTTGCACATTTTTTCATTGGGTTTACGTATCTATCTGTCAGAAGCGATTAACATTTGTTGTTTACAATAGATATAAAAAAAATGGTGTAAATGCACCCGCCAGAAAAATATATAATTTATGAAAAAACAATAAAAAATTTCATTGTTTTGATACTTCTGTTTTAATTGTTCAGAAGTTTATTTATTTATTAAATCTGACCTGTCTGCATTGGCCCTTTTCCGAATCGTAATCTTTCTGAATCTTCTACAACAACAAATAAAGTACAAATAAAACAACAAAATACACATATTTTGTTTAAGAAAAGGTTTCAATCATACTTTGTATATAAAAATCTCTGGGAGATTTGAATGACGGCATATTTGTTCCGCATAAACTAATAAAAACAGGTAGAAAAGGTTGACAAATTTTTAGAAAAATGGATTTAAATTAAATTTATTCGTACTTCAGGCAAATGTATTTATAAATAGGAATCGATATATACTGAGTGCCAATGAAAACGCAACACTTAGTTTTTCAAAAATAAAATTTATATTAGAAATGATAATCTTTCAAAATAAATTGTTTTTGAAAATTAACAATCCTAACAATAGATCGATATCAAACAAAAATGTTTCATTGTCATCTTTTAGACGCTATAGGTAAACGAAACATTTAATGTCGAATCATCAACTTACAGTCCTAACAAAACATGTTAGAACACCATTGTGCAGCGCAATCTCGACAGTGCCGTGAAATTAATCATCCCGGACGTTTAATGTGATCTCGAGGAATGTTGTTCCACTTGTCCCGCATATCAAACTCAATCTGACTTTATGATATTGGTGGTGGTTTTCATCGTCTAAACCATGTCCAACCTGATGCGAAATTTGCTTGGTCGGACCAAAATCGGGCGAAACACATGACTTTAGGCCAAGATGGGTGCCAAATGTCTATGTAACCGCAACCGACGGTTTTTGGTACACAATGAATGATTTTTGGTCTACAGAATTCGATATTTACGTCTTACGGCCGTTTGGATGTCACTAAGGAAAGACTTTGGTGCTCTTTAACAATTTCTGCGCAAAAGGTGCTTTACTGAAATTGCTCCAAAGGATCAACTGTGACCACCATTGAACTCTCGTGACCTTTGTACACCCATCAGAGTCAATATCGAATATGTTTAAGACCAAATGTATCGGTCTGGCTGAGCGTTTCTTGCTTTTTGTACCCGGGATGTCGCTTATCATTAAATGATTCATTTTGGTTGAATTTGTGGATGATCTGGGTTATTGTAGAGGCTACAACTGCAGTCCTCTCGTAATTGTATGCAGTGAAAGGCTTCATTGGATCATGCCCAAAACTGCATGTCGCTGGTTGTCAGACAGTCCTGGGATTTACTCAGATGTTTATTGCAGTTTCCTTAAAATAAGGGCGGGAAAATTCATGACATTAGCCAAGCTTTACATGACAAAATCGTGAGAATGGTGCGTATGTTGAAAAGCGGTGAACTCGGTTTATGTCCGTTCAAAATAATCCTTACTTCGCATTTGTTCCAAAAATCACTCTACCGTAAAGTTGTCGTCAATTGTCTTAAAAGTCATTTTAAACCAACTGTACAAAGTTCTCATATAAATAAAATAAAAATTATTAGATTTTTTTGAAAAACAAAAGTGTTGCGTTTTCATTGGCACTCAGTATATAACTGATCTTATTATACTTTCAATTATGAGGCATTTAGCAATACTAATGATTTACTTTAATAGTTGAAGTTTACAGGGCTGTTAATTGGGGATCCTGGCTCTACTACTTTCACAGTTTATGAAAATATTTGAAATCAGGCTCCATGGAGCCTCTAATTTTGTTTGTGATTTTATTTTCAAAATTGAATAGATACATTTAGTCTTAGTAGATATAATCGAGGTGATTGATTCAGGATACATGTAGTTAAAGTCTATAATTTTGTTCTTATATTTTTATTTTCAAAATTGAAAAGACGCATCACTGGTTCCTCTTGTACCGCCTACGAATGAAAGAAAAGGGATCCTCGTCAACCCTCCAGAACGACCAATCACAAAGGAAGATGAAGATAGAATATTTCAAGGTTCATCTTCGGAAGTGAGTATCTATTAGATAAATCGGTTATGGTACAGTTCTTATAACCTGTCACACAAAAAACTCATCAATGCTCTATTAAGGATGTTTGCTACTCTGGTTTTTTGTCGAGCCTGCGACTTTAGTTGCGGAAAGCTTGAAATAGGGATAGTGATCCGGCGGGGCGGTGGCATGGGAGGCAGCTTTAACTAACTTCTTCAAAAGCTTTATGTTTTAGAAGGTAGAAGACTTGGATGCTTCATACCTTGTATAAAGATGCCTTATGTTGTGAAGTTTCCGTCTGTCACATGTCCATTGTCCTTGACCTCATTTTCATGGTTCAGTGACTACTTGAAAAAAAGTTAACATTTTTTTTAAAGTAGTTTTACGAACTATTCCATTTTACTTCATACTCTCAACAACAAATATATGCAATTAATTTCAAATTGCCGATAAACAGAATAATGGCATTTTATTTTTTGATACTGACTTCATCAGCTTGCCCTAAGGGGCTCGCTTGATATTCGTTATGATAAAATCAGTATCAAAAACAAAAATGCCATTATTCTGTATATATTTTGTGTATGGAAGGATTTTAAGGTGCACATGTCCAACTGGCTGGTGTCATCTAACATTGACCTCATTTTCATGGTTCAGTGGTTATAGTTAAGTTTTTGTGTTTTGGGCTGTTTTTCTTATACTGTATGCAATAGATCTACTATATTTGGTGTATTGAATGGGTGTAAGGTGTACATGTCCAACTGGCAAGTGTCCGCTGACCTTGGCCTCATTTTCATGGTTCAGTGTTCAAAGTTAAGTTTTTGAGGTTTGGTCTTTTTGTCGAGCCTACGACTTGGACAGAAGCTTCCTTATGATCAAATGCTGGTATCTAGAAGGAAATTTTGTTTCATCCAGTTAACATTAAATTCAGTCTGCAGTTAAAGTTTTTAAACATTTATTAGATTCATAAACTATCCTGGATTTTTACAAACTTGGACAGAAGATTCTTACCATCAAAAGATAGTATCAAGAGGAATATTTTTATTGATTTATTTCCTACTTTTTGTTGAGCCTGCGATTAACAGAAAAAATAGGCGAGACTGGGTTCCGCGGAACCCTCATGATTTTTTTTTCTACTACTTTATGCAATAGGTCAACTATATTTGGTGCATGGAGAGATTTTATAATGAAGATGTCAATCTCACTGGTTTTATTATACCTTGACCTCATTTTTCACAGTTCATTGCTCAGTGTTAAGTTTTTGTGTTTTGGTCTGTTTTTCTTTAACTATAACTATAGGTTAACTATATATAGTGTATTGAAAGATTGTAAGGTATACATGTATTTCTTGTTTGGTTTTTATGACCTTGACCTCATTTTCTTGGATCATAAGTTTCTGTGATAGTTGTAGTAAAGCTATGTATTTAGGACTATATCAACATAATATCAATGGCTATTATAGAAGACGAGACATTTCAGCGTGTGCAATCTTGTTTACTTTTTCTCAGATATTCAGAAATCTTCAGGTTTTATCCATGTTGTGCCATTAAACATTTTGCTTTTGTTTTCATAATTTTAATATAATAATATAATATCTTTTTTTGTCATATAAGTAACATTATACTTGTGACATAAACAAAAGTAACAACAACAATAAAATAACTGAGTTGAACACACACATATCTATATATATATATAGATTACTAAAAATTCAACATTTCCGGTATGAATAGTTTTAATTCACTAGTACTTTCATGTTTAAATAACAATCTTCAGGTGAAACTATACATGATTAACGTAACTATGTAACGGTAGGTATGTAACGTCATAGTTGTCGTTGAGTATATAAAGGGAGATAAATCGTATTACACTTAGTCTATATATAGAAGTATGGAGCGTCATTATTACACAATAGAAAATGCATAGTTTGCATTCAATCGTGATTTAAATTTTGAAATAAAATGTTTTTCCTTTACTTCTCGTGTAATGTCACAACCCATATTCATTTTATAAAATGGGAATATTTTAAAAAATCCCCTCCACATTCGTCTAAATGTTTGCTTAGGGGGATTTTTCTGTATTGTGGCTGCCTTATATGTTGTCTATGAATGCGCACTCTTTCTGTTACACTGTTCCCTGTTTGGCCGATATAAATTTCCTGGCAACCATTACATTTAATGCAATAAATTAAGTTCTCGGATTTACAGGTAATGTCTTCGTTGGTAAAAAGTGAAAGACCATTTATATATATATACAAGTAAAACTAACTAAGAGTCCCCTGTCCTCAGCTCTAAAGACTGTTTTAAAAAGGAACCTGTTGTTTTCACTTGGTTTTTATTAGAAGGATTTAGTAGGACTACTAGTTTTTGAGTATCAGATAGATTTGGAAACATAGGATTATCTATCGCCATGTCTTTAAAAAGTTGTATACGTAAAACATTATTAATTTGACAGTAGAGGAGAAAGTGATTTTCATCTTCTAAGGTTTTACAAGTTGGACATATTCTATTGTCTCAAGGTATTTTTAAATATCTGCCCTTCTCAATGAGGAAATTATGGTCACTCATTCTATTTTTTTGTAAATAAACGTCTAGTTTCAAAATTTTGATATTCTAGATAAAATCCTTGGTCTTGTTTGCCTTTTTAATACATATTGTTTCAAAAAAAAAAGAAAAAGGTAACAATATTCATGATGTTAAATGTATAAAAAATCAAATTCTCACCAAATTTTCAATGGCTTATATCTCAAAAAAAGGACGCAGATCTTTGATAACCCCCCCCCCCCCCCCCCCCCGTTTTAAGTTGTATAATGTCAATTTACGAGAAAGCCATGATTCAGTAGACCCAGCTGGGAAGGCACTTTGAAATCTCAACTTTGTGTGGGTGTCAAATACAGTGAAGATATAGAAAACACATTTTGATAATGCTTGCTCCATGTACCATGTACATGGTGTATGTATAAACGGAAGAAACCCTAAATTTACTTTCTGATTTATTTTCTAGATATAAGATGCTCCATTTCCTAACAGCATGGTTGTACCCAAGTCCTGTGAGTCTGGCTGAGTATAAATCTGTTGATGATATGACCAGATAAAGCCATTGTTGAAGAAACTGAAATACCTACCATCAACTTTCTTGAGTCATTAGGCTATGTGGGCATCAAGTTTTCCCCTTGACCATCCTACATCCCATCTTTCCATATATCCGTCCAATTTTCTTTTGTTTGAAGATTGAGCGAGGGAATTCCTGTCCTCAGACACATTCTTCTTTTATTCTGTTTAATTCTTGTTTAGGATATTCTATCTTAAATAGTGGCTGCACTTTATTAAAGTCTGGAGGGAACTTGATTATTTATTTGTGTAATTTGTCTTTGAATTATCTTTCAGTTACTGTCCTTACCAAATGGTGCTAACAAGTTGCACATAAGATGCTTACATAAAATCTAACATTAGAAACTAATATGATTGCACACCAGGTTTTTAACATGCAAATTAGGTGAGCATTTTGTGAGCGAAAAAATCCACATATGAAACTAACCTAATTGCATGTTAAAAACTGCACTTGTAAATGCTGATATGAGCTTGTATTTCACATACATGTGCATTTTATCAGATTGTGCATATGAGCAGCTGCTCATATTTTGCACATGTGCAAATTAGTTGACCCTATATTTATCTTGTAATTATCTCCAGATTCATCTTCGCTAGCCAAGGGTTACGATCCACTCCCGCTCTGTGGAGAGAGCGGGAGTGGATCGTAACCCTTGGCTAGCGAAGATGTTACTAAGTCGTTAGTCTTCTCGTTTGAATTGTTTCAAATTTCTTATTAATCAGGAAACCATACACCAGCTATAAGAACACCATCAGGACATTTACATGAACTGACAAGAAATAATAATCATAACCTTTAACCCATGTACATTATGCTTTAATATAAAAGTTGATTAAAAAGACAAAAATGTGTCAAATATCAGCTGTTTGTGGTTGTTTGATTTTCATTGCAGTCCATACGGATACATTTAATACCTGAAATATATATAAACAGTCTCTTAATTGTTTACAAATCTATACATTTAATATGAAAAATACTGAGAATAAATAATCTGAATAAATCTGAATTTTCATTTTAAAGAATAAATTTACAAGCACAAATTATTTTTGCTTGATTCTTATTTGTTTTTAAAATTGGCATTTTATGGGGATATAACTCTGATATATTGCATATTGAAGGAATCGACATATAATTTTGCTATTTTGTATTTTAGCCGGGAAAAACGTGCGGCTCCCTATCTTCATTTTCGATATTCTCAAAGCTCTTCTTGTATTTCATCTTACAATTCTATCATTTAGTTAAGTGTTTAATCATATAATGGTGTTTGTTTCTTGTATAAACCATAAAAAATGTATCAATTTGTCAACCAGTAGCTTGAGAAAATGCACGATAACCTATCATTTGTAGTATATTTTTGAACATATCACAGTATACATGTATACTTCGTTTTGGCAAAGTATAAACGAATTCTATCATTTTGAATGTTTACTTCTATACCACCTTAAGATAAAATATATTGAAGAATTTAACAGAATGATAGAAGAATATGCTGTCGCATAATCTTTTTGGAATTTTGTTTGTTACAAAACTAAGGATTTTCTTATTCCAGGGTTAGATTTCCTTAGCTGTATTTGGCACACGTTTTGGAATTTTGTGTCCTCATTGCTCTTCAACTTGTTCGATCTGAGCGTCACTGATGGGTCTTATTTAGACGAAACGTGCGACTAGCGTATTAAGGATGTTTTCTCCTCTATTTTTATGAATTTTTGCCAGATTTTCAGAATCCTCTTGTTTTATCTATTTGCCAAAATTAAAAAAAAAATATGTCCACTAACCCCTAATTTTCTTTTCATTATCTAATTACATAAAGTTTGATAAGCCACATTTCAAAATCTTATAAAATCCTTGTTATTTTTTCATATTTTTCATAAGCAAAATAGAGAGATTTATATCCCGCCAAATTTTCTACTGCTTATATCTAAAAAAATTAGCACACGGACCCTCCATTTTCTACTGCTTATATCTCAAAAATGAGCACACGGACCCTCCATTTTTTTCTGCTTTTTCAGTTTCTTTATTCCTATATTATCATTTCGTAACAGTCTTTTAAAAAGCTTGTTATTTTTAAAACAGAGTAGCAAACCTTCTTAAATTAATATAATTCTGGTACATTTGATAACTATAATCAAGCTTTAAAATGGTACAGCCAGAGGGAAAGATATAAGGAAGGGATGGTCAAGGGAAATACTACATATCTCCGTCTTTTATGCAGGCATGGTCAAGGGTAACACTTCATGTCCCCGTCTCCCATGGCAGGCATATACAAATAGACTAATCATGCCTAATGACTCAAGGAAGTTGATGGTAGGTATTTCAGTTTTATCTGGTCCTATCATTAACAGATTAATACTCAGCCAGTCTCTAGACTCACAGGACTCGGGTATAACCATGCTGTTAGGAAATGGAGCATCTAGTATCTAAAAAAAGAAGGTTAATTTACACTCTTCCCTCTAAACATACATGGTACCTACAACAAGCTATTGCAAGCCGTGTTTCTATTTATTTTAACTTCAAGTTTTATCATAAACTTTATAATATATAAGAAGATGAGGTATGAGTGCAAGTGAGACAACTCATCATCCAAGCTACAATTTGTAAAAGTAAACCATAAATAATAATATGCTGAGGTCAAAGTACGGTCTTTTACACGGAGCCTTGGCTCTATATATTTTATAAGATATCTTATATAGTTTATTGGAGATCTTATATAGTTCATGGGATATCTTATATAGTTTATAAAATATCTCATATAATTTTCTTTATAAGATATCTTATAAATTATTTGAGTTATTGTAGCATTGTCGTTTTGTATGGATTCTTGTTCGTCAGTGTGTTTTATTTGTTAGCGTTACATAAAATCCATGGCACAAAAATATAAAACCATAGCACACAGTCTTAAATGAAATCACAATGTTAAGATAGAATATCTATTTGATAGAACCGTACA
This sequence comes from Mytilus galloprovincialis, assembly GCF_965363235.1. Taxonomy (NCBI): domain Eukaryota; kingdom Metazoa; phylum Mollusca; class Bivalvia; order Mytilida; family Mytilidae; genus Mytilus; species Mytilus galloprovincialis. The sequence goes on along the minus strand of NC_134850.1, from coordinate 4,244,642 downwards.
ATTTCTGTTACTGAAAATAAACTTTTCTCTCTCTAACATAATAATACTGATATCGCGAACTATCTTTTGGGCATCTCACGGACTATCTAATACATCTCTCTCGTATCTCCTTATACATATAATTACAGGTGGTAGGTATCATAACTATTCCAAAGATGGGGTACCTGACAGTTCTTAAAATATGCTGGACGGTGAAGTTACATAATTTAGACTCTGTTTAAATAAACAAAATAGCGGGTGGTACCCTATTGAAAATGTATTTTATATTTAATTGTAATTTATATTCAAATGTAATGCAACCATTCAGTATTGACGAAAAGGCATGTTACATAACGATAACTTAAACTATCAAAACTAAAATCGTTACAATAGCTTAGAAACTATATGATATATCTTATAAACTATACACGCTATATCAGATATCTTATAAACTATACGCGCTATATGAAATATCTGTTAAACTGTACACTCTAAATGCTAAATGAGATAACTTATAGACTGTAAACGCTATATGAGATATCTTATAAACTGTAAACGCTATATGAGATATCTTATAAACTGTAAATGCTATACAATATATCTTATACACTATATCATATATCTTATAGAATTTAGAAGACATCTCATAAACAATATCAGATATCTTTTAGAAATTAAATTATCTAAGATACAAAACATGTATCTTAAAAAAGAGTGGCGAAAGATACCAACTCATAGATCGAAAATAGACTGACAACGCCATTGCTACAAAAGAAAAAAATACAAACAGACAGACAAACTACACAAGACACAACATAGAAAACTAAAGACTTAGCAACACCAACACCATTAAAAACTAGGAGTTATCTCAGATGCTGCTCCACATATGGTACCTGTTGTGTTTCTCATCTTATAACAAACACGGTAAACAGTCTTATTCGGTAGGTCTTATTCATGAAAAGGGAACAGGATTTTTAGTTATATGACATAAGGAATATATCCGATATCATCTGTGAAACGGATATTCAATAACTGTCAACCAACTTTGATGGCATTCGTAATATTTACAAAAAAAGTAAAATCACAAACATAATGAACTCAGAGGAAAATCAAATTGGAAAGTCCCAAATCACATGGCAAAATCAAATGACAAAAACACATCAAAAACGAATGGTCAAGAACTGTCATAATCTTGACCTGGTACAGTCAATTTCAAATGTAGAAAATATAGTGAATTAAACCTGGTTTTATAGCGCTTAACTTCTCAATTTGAAATGGATGATTTCATCTTCACTAGTTGGAACTCTTACATTAATAGCTTCCTTGAGAGCAGCAACCCTCTACCAAGGAAATTATGACAGAAATTCAAGCCTGGGAACATCGTATCAATTCGGAGATATATACACCGTATGGAGGATAAATGAGATATCTTGAAATTCAAATAAATTTAACATCCACATCCTTTGGTCACAGGTTATTCATCCCATTAGCAATGATCAACACTACACATCTTTAATTTTTGTCGGGCTTCGACTGTATTAAGCGATCCTACACTCCGTCTTCGTCGTTGGCAGCGGCGTCCACACACATTCACTCTGGGGTAAAACTTTTTAAAATTTTAATAACTTTCTAATACTATTTTCGATTTGTACCAAACTTGGACGGAGGCTTGTTTATGATCAAAAGCTAGTATCTAGAAGGAAATTTTGTTTTCTTCCATTTAACATTACATTCAGTTTGCAGTTAAATTTTTTAAACATTTATTAGATTCATAAACTATCCTGGATTTTTACCAAACTTGGACAGAAGCTTCTTACAATCAAAAGATAGTATCAACAGGAGTATTTTATTGATTTATTTCCTCATGTTTGTTGAGCCTGCGATTAACAGAAAGATTAGGCGAGACACTGGGTTCTGCAGAACCCATACAAATTTTTATTACTATAGATCTGATTGGTACTTTGTGTGACAGGTAATACGAATGATCATAACAGATATATAGATACTCATGCACTTCTCAAGATGAACCTATGAATATTCTGTCTTTATCTCCCTTTGTGATTGGTCGATCTTGAGGGTTGGCGAGCACTGATTTGTTCTTTGTGTGGTAGGTTATAAGAAATGATCATAACATATGTATAGATACTCACTTCCCAAGATGAACCTGTGAATATTCTTTCTTTATCTTCCTTTGTGATTGGTCGATCTGGAGGGTTGACGAGGATCCCTTTCCTTTCATTGGTACATGTAGGTGGTACTAATTGGACCAGTGATGCATCTATTCAATTTTGAAAATAAAAATAAAGTAACAAACTTATAGACTTTAATGACGTTTATCCTGAATCAATCACCTATGAAATATTTAATAAGACTTAATATATTTTATTTAGGGCATGTTCAATAACATCATACATGGGACTGCGGGTGAATGCCGTTTTATCATCTGTTTGTGGTATCATAATTTTTAGTTTACTGTAAAGTTTATCTGATAGTCTTACCAGATGCTCCGCAGGGCGCAGCTTTATACGACCGCGTAGCTCGAACCCTGAACGGTTGGGGATAGTATGGACACAACATTCAAACTGGATACAGTTCTGAATTTGGATTGTGATTAAATAGTTGACACAGCATAGGTTTCTGACACAGAATGAATGTGGTCTTATGAACTTTAAAATGTTTCTTTTTTGCTTTTGAGCAATTCACTATGCTGTTGAATATTAATCCTTTGATATTTGAAGAAATTTTCTTTTTCATTTCTGAAATATGAAATAAGAAAAATTGAACCCCACCACATTTTGTTCACCTCCCCCTTTCCCTTATTCCAAAAATGATCTCAATTCAAATTTCTAATGGAGTTTTAAACAATAACTACTCATTTAAATACACCATGAAATATAAAATGTCTTACAGTCATGATTTAAGTTAATTTGACTACTATTCTTGACAAAGAAAGATAACTCCAATGCAACATTTATATTGGCAAATTTCCAATGAAGTTCATTACACTAAAGTTCTTGGCAAATTTTCAATTGAATTTATTAATAACAAAGTGTTTGGCAAATTTCCAATATACATAATTTAAGAGAAGCTAAGTGAGCTGTTAAAATGAGTTTCAATTACCAAACTTACACTGCTTTTAAATTATGCTTTGTACTTAAGTAATTGTCCATTAACCTGGAAACCCTTTTCCGCCCTTATTTGCACCTTATTCCTTAACGGTTTGAGTCATAACTCCCAAAGACAATTCTTGCCATCCCTTTGTGGTATTCCAATATCCAAAATCTAAATACATGGTTAGATCCATTATATCAAAGAACCTCAAGAATTCAATTTTTGATGAAATCAAATAAAGTTTAATTTTGGACCCTTCAGACCTCAATGTGGACTAATTTGATAACCGATCCTAAATATTAAAAATCTAAATACATGGTTAGATTCAGCAAATTGAAGAACCCCTTATATTTAATTTTTGTTTAAATTAAACAAAGTTTAATTTTGGACCCCGATTTGGACCAATTGGAAAACTGGGCCCATAATAAAAAAAAACTGAGTACATGTTTAGATTCAGCATATCAAAGAACCCCAAGAATTCAATTTTTGTTAAGATCAAACTAAGTTTAATTTTGGACCCTTTGGACCTTAATCCTGTTAATGCAGACCAATTTGAAAACGGGACCAAAAATTAAGAATATAAGTACACAGTTAGATTCGGTATATCAAAGAATCCCAATAGTTCGATTTTTGATGAAATCAAACAAAGTTTAATTTGGACCCTTTTGGCTCCTAATTTGTTGGGACCAAAACTCCTAAAATCAATCCAAACCTAACTTTTGTGGCCATAAACCTTGTGTTAAAATTTCATAGATTTCTATTTAGGTAGATTAGGTTTGATAAAAAGTGCAAATTTTGAGAGTAGCAGGTAATTGATGTGTAAGAATTTTCATTATAATATAGAAAATGCATTGTTTTATCATATTTATGGTTGTATTTTACAAAAAAACGAATACTTTTGTTTGATTCAACTTTGCCAAATAAGGAGAGGCAAATCAAATATAAGGGCAGATAATTCAAATAGTGTTACTTTTACAATAGAATGTGTTAGGAATTTACCCATTTTATTGTGTAGCAAGAAAACGAGTCCGGTGACCCCGGTTTTTTTTTTCTTATCTGAAAGCATAATATTGGGGCTATCTTCTCATATTTTATCTCAAAATTCTATGGTGTACTTTTCGTTTTATGGCGGAAAATTGGGTTTTCCATGCATATTCCCTACCAAATCTGACAAATATGATCAAATATGCACAGCCAGTAGTGTCAAAATAAGTCCCGTGACCCATTATTTTTATACATGTTTTTAAACAAGCAGGATATAAACTACATTTTGGCAAATTATTAAGAAATTCTATGGATTGTAATTTAGACACCCCATCTACCTTATATAATTAACTGATACTAAAGTTATTGTGCAAAAACCAAGAAAAATGCTTATTTTGGGACCTGTTTTTGGCTCCTAATTCCTAAACTATTTTGACTTAAACTCCCAAATCAATCCCAACCTTCCTTTTGTGGTCATGTTAAAATTTCATAGATTTATATTTACTTTTAATAAAGTTAGAGTGCGAAAACCAAATGTCTTTGGACGACGACAACGGACAACGACGACGCCAACGTGATATCAATATACGACCAAAATTTTTTCAATTTGTTACATGTACCTCTCATACTCAACTGTTACTTATACTTTACAATAATTATTATGACAGTAGTCATAAATGCATGAATCGGTACCGTAATTACTTTAGTTCTTAAGTCCTATTTGTCAACTACACTTTTCAATAAAAAACTATAACTAAACAAGAATGTGTCCCAAATACAGGGATGTCCCATTCACACTTTAATTTTCAAGTTCAGTGGACTGTGAAAATGGGGGGAAAATCTCTAATTTGACATTAACATTAGAAAGATCATACCATAGGGAACATGTGTGATAAGTTTCAAGTTGATTGGACTTCAACTTCATCAGAAACCACCTCGACCAAAAAACTTTAACTTGAACCAAAAACTTTCACCTGAACCAAAAACTTTAACCTGAACCAAAAACTTTAACCTGAAGCGGGATAGACAGACGGACGAACTGACGTACAGACCAGAAACCATAATGCCCATAAATGTGGCATAAAAATGGGTAGATATTGCAATTATAGGACAACACTTTTATTCCAGAAAGAGCATTTTTTTTATCTAAAATTGTTTCCTCAAAATTATAGCCAAAAACACAAACAATTGTAAATCAAGGGCACTAACTCCTTTAAGTAATAAATAAACAAGTTGGGTTTGTCAGTAATTTGGACATTGTAATAATAGTTTTTTTATCTACTTAAATTGTCCATCCACCATTGTCCACTGATCAAGATAGAAAAAAGGAAGGTTGAGACTACTAAAACTGGGGTTAACCCGCCATATATGTCTGTCATCGTGACTGCCTTATGACTTCTATTCATGTTTTTCTCTTTTTTTGAGATTTGTATTTTGATATTTTCTGGCCTTGGGATGATTAATGCTTTTATATACTGTAATGACACATATGGGCTGCTTCAAATGCAAATCAGTATGAAAACTTCTGATAACCTATTTTGGGTTGAACATTGAACTGTTATAAGGCCTCTACAAAATGCATCTCTTGTTGTGTATTTGATTGTTTTAAAATCAACTAAATTGTTCAAAATCAATCAAAGTCTTATAGATATATCAGTATGCATGCTCTTGTATAAGGTTGATTTCTATCCGATACAGCTCATATCTGGTCCGAGACCACAATTCTTTCGTAGCGCATTTCTTTTAGAACATAAATGAAAATTAAAAAAATCCCACCTGCGCTTTCTCAATGAAATTTTAACAGTGCGTTGTACTACTTTTGGGACAAATTATATCGAAAGTATAGACAACTTCATCGGCTTTAACTTACAATTATATGTTTAGGGCGGCTTGAAATCTTGTGACAGCTTCCGAAGTGCTAATTTTTAACCTTTTTCAGCTGAACCAAATCACTACTTTCCTTTAAAATTCTGGACCCAATTGTTTTTAGTGTAATTTCACCCCCCCCCCCCTACTGTCGTAAATTCCCCTTTTTCAATTTTTAGATACTATATAAAACTATAGTTTACCGGTCACTTTTTCGCGGGGATCGTTTATCTCGTGCTTGAACTCAATGTCCAGACTTGGATATTTAAACCTAGTCAGGGCAGTATTTCTTTAGATTGGGGAAAACTTTCGTACTGGTAAGTTGTGCTTTAAAATTTCATTCGATTTTGTATTTTGATGTTTGACTTAAATATTTATTTCTTCTCATTTGATATATTTCTTTTCGGTCTTGTAGTCAAACAGTTCTAAAATATTAAATTACGTTTCCGTTCCAGAATAAATAGAGGGAATTGTACACTAGCTAGAGATTTTATGATTTCGGGTTTATAAAGAGATGGAGTTCATTTTGATAGCGATATTTAAACAGATGGCTAATCCGAGGGGTATTTTGGAGTAACGGTCGTCAATCTACGGAATTGTTCGTGCCTTACTCTGAAATAGAATTTTGTATTATCGCATGTTTTGGTTTTGGATCTTGAACTGGTCAATGATATTGAAAAACGTTTTCAGACATTGCTCTGGTTGGATTGAAAATTAAACAGGTATAGAGAAATGCGATGTTTTTTTTACTGGATCGATTTTTGTTCCCTAGTCATAGAATAATGAGGTTCATGATCTAGTCTAACAAAGTCAGTGGGAACCAGTGGGTATATTTTTTTTTGTCTCGGAAGGTTGACGTCACAACTTGATTGATTGGATAATATTTTAGTTAAAGACGACTAGTGTACAGCTCTCAATATTTTAAGAAAACGGACACCTCAAAATTCTAGTAACATATTATTTTATTCCATTAGATAGCACTAAGGCCAAACGCTTCTTTGAATTGGTAAACTTGTAATGGGTATTTTTCACCGCATCGTTTGTTCAAAAAAGGGGAAGTTCGACAATGTATTGAAATTCTGAATTGATATTTGCACATGGAGATACCGCGATATTTATGTATTTATATTGTCTTTGTCTATTAAATAGGAAACTGTTTTATGAATTTTGGTCATTTGTTATATGAGCAAATACATTGCTTGGCAAATCGTTATCACTGTCATATTTTAGGTTTCATATACCTGTCACTTATTGAATTTATGGTTTCGTTGTTTTGTCAGTATGCTGTCAGAAGTCATGGAGCGAAAGCACAGGCCGAACCCTCTCTACCAGTAACGTAAAAGGCTGAGCTAGCGGGGTATAATGTAATGAGACAGATTATGAATGAAAAATACGTTTACACACGAAAACCCATTTACGTTGCATTGGCGCCCACGTAGGGAGGCAGCTTTACTAGAGTCCCCCCGATTTACTAGCTTGGGGACCTTTCATTTCATTTTCAAACTTCCACACCTCATTACTTTGATTTTTTTTCTCTCGAGAAAATTGGTAGCGACAGTGGAAGGCTGAGCTTGTTATATAAATTGTATAGCTTGTCAGATTTTTCACCGGCTGTGTAACATAATGTTGTTATCATTCATTTCATGTTCATAAAAAGAAAATAAAAAAAAAAGTTTATTTCGTAATGTTGTTTTTTTTACCTTGCCGACAGTATATGTATTTGTCGTGCCTCCTTATCTGCGAAGTATAACTATAGTCGAACGTTTATATTGATGGATTTATTTCTATGGACAATCTGTATGTAAAAAGGTTGGTTCTGACACCTGACCAAGGTCAGAACCAACGTATGTGAATTATATTCTTGACTGCAGCAAGGATGCGTTATGCTGAAGAACTATTTTATATATGTACGGAATAACGGAATTTGGACTATTTACAGTCATTGTGTGTCATGAACTGATACTTCGTTAAGATAAGTGGTACGAAACCTTTGTTTTTGTATGTTGGCAAATTTGATTATTTGTGGATTGTTTTTATAAAAAGTCATATTCATCGATAGGTTGTTTTATGTTGTAAATTTACGTATTAGTTATTTTTTATTTCAAGTCCGTGCATAGACTTGTTGTGAATAAGGGATTGTTTTCTACACAGTCGGTGCCTTCATACTCGAATATATCTATTATTTATTATTTGCTATTACGGGGTTTATTATACGTTTTTCAGGGTTATTCTATTTATTCAGATACTGTAAATTCAGAAATTAATGCGAGGTTTTTATTATTGCGAAAAATGCGACTGAGTTGTAAACGCAATAATTTAAACTCGCATTTTGAAATATTTTATATGAATTTAACAGGATTTTTCTCAAAATCGTAAAAATTCAAATCGCATTTAAGTCTAAAATGACAAAGTCGCAATAATAAATGCACGCAATAATTTCTGAATTTACAGTATTCATTTATTTATTAATTGACTTCAGATTTGCGTCTTGCGTGAATGGTCAATTTTGCCTGCGCATGGACGTTAATCTTAGACAAACGTATTCATTGGGAGGAATTTAAACTTAAATCAAGTAATTTGGGAAGGTAATAACCTGATATGTTATGTAAAAAATTATTGAGTTTGGTGATGAAAGTTCGCCTTCCACTGGTGCTCTTTTTAATAATGATAATAGATTTACGGTGTCTTGTGATGGAATAAGTTTATTCATATATATGGTAAAAGATTAATGCAGTGAAGATTGCATGTGATGATGATATATAGAAAAAGTGTGTTGAATCCAATTTTAAAGGTGCATAAAAAAAGGTACACGAATACATTATTTTTAATCTTATTCATGTAAATCGTATACATGACAGTAAATACATGATTTTATGATTCACCCATGCACATGACCAGTTGAACACTAGTATACAGTTGAAACTGCCTGGATATAATAGGCACATAGAAAGTATTAGCTTTGCTCTAGCCATACATCGCTACCATAAACTTTGGTGGTGCAGTAGTTTAAGCTGAATATAGATGATTTATGAATAATATTGATACGTGAACTAAGATTCACAGTATGGCAGTATACATATAGATATATACAGAGTCATGGGTGGAAAAAAAATGCACTCTGAAATAAAAGAATAGCATTTGCACGTGATTGTTATCTTTCTTATGCTTTAATAGTTTACTTACTGTACTTCTGAAGTTGGGTTTAGTACACACATCATACACACTTATTTAACTTCATTGCATTTGATACATTGATTTATAGTATATTTTATATTGGTCAAACTGTTCAATTTTATGATTGTTTTGTTCTGGTAGCACAATCATGTAATCGGTACTGATTTTCTCGAAAATAATTGCTTGGCCTTAGTTCATTTCAGATTACATATATCCAAAATTACGTTAATTTAGTATTTTTACCTTCCCTAATCTCCGTGCTCTGCACGTAAAATGTTAATATATGTGGTTGCCGGTATCTTCAAAAACATCAAGATTTTTTAATTTTTTTTTATATTTGATTTGATTCTATTTTTTGTCAGTTATTATTTTTCAGTGTGTGTGCATTGTTGGAGTAAAAGAATATTAAAGACGTACAGTGGAGATCAGTTCTAACCTCTCATAAATTCTGTCAGAATCTGTCAGGAGAACTGTTCTAGAACAGTATGTAGAAATGTCAGCCTGACACCTTTTAGTCAGTTCTAGGTTAGAACTGTTCTAGCTAGAACTGATTTGGTCAGTTCTACCTAGAACTGATTTGGTCAGTTCTACCTAGAACTGATTTGGACAGTTCTAGCTAGAACTGATCCTGACAGTTCCACCCTAGAACAGTTTTAGACAGTTCTAGCTAGAACTGACCAAATATTTGGTCAGTTCTACTTCTAGAACAGTTTTACGGTTAGAATTGATTTCAAATTCTACGGCTAGAATTGATTTATAAATTCTACAGCCAGAATTAATTTATAAATTCTACGGCTAAAATTGATGAATAAATTCTACGGCTAGAATTGTTTTATAAGTTTTAAGAAATATTTGTCTTAATATAAACGCAAAATAGCGATTAATATTATATAGAGTTTTGCTATTTTGCCGGTTTTATTTCAGATTTATAATCGGCAAGAGAACATGTTTAACCCCGCCATATTGTGCACGTATGTCAGTGCCTGTTCCAAGTCAGGAGCCCGTTATTCAGTGATTTTCTTTTGTTGATGTGTAGTATAAAATATTTGTTTTTCTTTCATTTTTTGTACATAAATTAAGCCATTAATTAGTATTATGGGGGGGGGGAGGGTTATTATTTGAATTGTTTTACAATTTTTATTCTGGGAGTCAGGATGGCTCGTAATTACATAACAAAATTATCCTCATTAACCAAATGTAATATCTGTTTACGAGTAGTTTTCATACCTCGGACGGACCTGTTTAACAAAAATCTTTTGACCACATCAATCTAAACTGACATTATTTGCTCTTCAGTCTTTCTGCTAATCTATATAGCTGCACAGTACTTCTGTTTTAATTTTAGGTCAACAGGGACTGTACTATACAAGTTACAGCAATATTGGAAAACAATTTTGTTTGCATCAATTTATAGTGCCAGCATGCAGGGGCAGATCCAGCCATTTAAAAAAGGGGGGGGTTCCAACTATATGTTCAAATTCAAAAACATTGATCGTAAAAAAAAGGGGGTTCCAACTCCTGAACCCCCCCCCCCCCTTGATCAGCCAATGAGCATGTCCTCTTTTTATTCAATATATTGAATCATAAACAAATATCAGTAGTTTTCATACTTCAGACTGAGTCGTATAATACAATCTTTTGATCGCATCAACCGAATCTTACCATATTTGCTTTTTTTTATGTAAATCTAAATAGCTGCACAGTAATTCAGTTATAATTTTAGGTCAAGAGGGACTGTAGTATATAAATAACTACAATATTGGAATTGAGAGTGCCAGCATTTCCTATTTTTATTCAAAATATCGCATCAGAAACATTTATCAGTCATGTCAGTAGTTTTCATACCTCAGACTGACAGTAACATGTAATCATGTAACAAAATTATTTATCTGCATCAATCAAAACTGACCATATTTGACAGCATCAACCAAAACTGACCATATTTGACCGCATCAACCAAAACTGACCATATTTGACCGCATCAACCAAAACTGACTATATTTGCTCTTTTTTTATGTAACTCTTATAGTCGCATAAGTAATTCTGTAATATTTTTATGTGAGGATGGATTGTAAAATCATGAAAATACAAATGATAGAAATATGGGAACACAATGCTACCTAATTTCATTTGCATCAATTTAGAATGCCAGCATGTCCTCTTTTTATTCAAAATATTGCATCATAAACAAATATCAGTAGTTTTCATACCTCAGACTGATTGGTATAACAAAATAATTTGTCCGCATCAACCAAAACTGACCATATTTGCACTTTATTATGAACATAATGTGAATCTTAATAGCCGCAAAGTAAATCATGTTTATTTTTATATCAGGATGGATTGTTTAATAAAAATGAAAGCAATATTGGAAAATAAAATTATGCTCACAGCCAACATGTCCTCTTTTTCATAAAATTTTGAATCATAGACTAATTTCAGCAGTTTTAATATCTCAGACTGACTCATGAATATAACTGTTAACAAAAATATTTGTCGCATCAACCAAAACTGACCATATTTGACAGCATCAACCAAAACTGACCATAATTACACTTTGTTATGAAAATCTTAATATATATATAGCCGCATACTAAAATGTACTAAATCACTTATAGTAATACATATACCGGTAACGATGGATTGTATAATTCAAATGACAGCAATATCAATGAATATTGGAACACATTGGCTACAAAAAAAAATCCACATCAATTTAGAATATCAGCAAGTCCTCTTTTTATTCAAAATATTGAATTGTAAACAAATTTCAGAGGTTTCGATATATCAGACTGAGTGAGAGTTGTTTTAACAAAATTATTTGACCGCATCAACCAAAACTGAACTTATTTACACTTTATCATGTAAATATACATGTATATATGACCCGGCCTCTTGAACTTTTGAAGCATACAACAATCACTTTTCCATTGTGGCGTCAGATATTTTGTTTTATGACGTCAAAATTTTACTGGAACCTGTGTGATATCCAGTAATGGCAGACAAATTGCGACCAGGTCTTTTTATACCATATCTAAGAATTTAGCGCGCCGTTATTTCCTCTCTGTATCCACAATAATGAACCGTCATTAAACATGCTAAAGTGACTTTTTAACATGTTTAAGTCAGTAGTTTGTGATGGTTTTTTTTTTAAACAAAACTATTTAATGGCATCATCCAACACTCACATGACTGATTCATATACTTTATTTTAAAAATAAATAAGTACATGTATGGGAAGTTCTCTTCTTGGAATAGTATACTGTTAATATAATTCGAAGAAGGCAAAGAAAAATGCATGATTTTGTTTGTAGCCGAACGTCCAGGGGCAAATGTTTCAATCATGTTCAGATCCAGTATATTTTTCTGAGTTCCAGACTCCCAGATATCATTTATTTATATAATCGTTATGGATAAGTAAGACGAGATGGTGCAAATGTATATATAGTTTTTTTTACGTTACACAACACTTTTTTCATTAATACCCCATAATTCATCCACTGTGCAATTTTCGTTTGAACATTTGTCAAAACAGAATTATAAATGAATGTAAATCCAAGGCAAACAAGGTAAATTACGATTAAAATTCCATGAATTAAATGTAGAGTTTTATTTGGAAGAGACTGTAAAAAACGGGGAACGAAGAAACGTAAACAATGATGTTTCCGTATGCAATCTTATAAAAATATCTCCGATGAGTTGGATAACCTTCTATTCACTTCGATATTTGTACATGTAACGTAATAAAAGTCGTTTGATCAGTAAAAAATATAGAAAATCTGTTAATTAATATATAGCAAAGTAATTGGAAGTGATTTATTACTTCTAAATTCTAAAGTGCCCTTACTGCAGTGACGTCATTTAGAACTGTTCTACAGTCCTGACTGATTAAGTCAGTTCTGCTGACAGTTCTACGGTTATAATTGATTTGGACAGTTCTACCCTAGAACTGATCCTGACAGTTCTACCCTAGAACTGATCCTGACAGTTCTACCTAGAACTGATTTAGTCAGTTCTACCTAGAACTGATTCTGACAGTTCTACTTAGAACAGTTCTAGGGTAGAACTGTTCTAGGTAGAACTGTTCTAGAACAGGTTAGAACAGTTCTATGACAGAATATTCTGACAGTTCTAATGAGAGGTTAGAAGTGATCTCCACTGTATATGGATTCAATTCTTAATTCGCATGGAAATATCTGTTGAACGTTTATGATGAAATTGCCTTTAACAATGGAAATGTTTGGACCTTCGTCACCATTTGAACCTTCATCACTATTTGGACCTTCATCATTATTTGGACCTTCATCACTATTTGGACCTTCGTCACCATTTGTACCTTCATCACTATTTGGACCTTCGTCACCATTTAGACCTTCATCACTTTTTGGACCTTCTGGACATTTATCAACATTTAGACTTTAAAGTTTTAAATTATATACAATACAATGCACATTTTCAACTGTTTAAAGACAACCGTGTCTTGTCCTTTAACTTGTCTTACTATGTTGTCAAATCGCGGACGATTTGTTTTTCTGGGTAGGGGGTATTGTAACGTTTGTGGGTCATCGTAAATTCCCCTTTTTCTATTTTTAGATACTATATATAACTATAGTTGTCCGGTCACTTTTTCGCGGGGATCGTTTATCTCGTGCTTGAACTCAATGTCCAGACTTGGATATTTAAACCTCGTCAGGGCAGTATTTCTTTAGATTGGGGAAAACTTTCGTACTGGTAAGTTGTACTTTAAAATTTCATTCGATTTTGTATTTTGATGTTTGACTTAAATATTTATTTCTTCTCATTTGATATATTTCTTTTCGGTCTTGTAGTCAAACAGTTCTAAAATATTAAATTACGTTTCCGTTCCAGAATAAATAGAGGGAATTGTACACTAGCTAGAGATTTTATGATTTCGGGTTTATAAAGAGATGGAGTTCATTTTGATAGCGATATTTAAACAGATGGCTAATCCGAGGGGTATTTTGGAGTAACGGTCGTCAATCTACGGAATTGTTCGTGCCTTACTCTGAAATAGAATTTTGTATTATCGCATGTTTTGGTTTTGGATCTTGAACTGGTCAATGATATTGAAAAACGTTTTCAGACATTGCTCTGGTTGGATTGAAAATTATACAGGTATAGAGAAATGCGATGGTTTTTTTACAGGATCGATTTTTGTTCCCTAGTCATAGAATAATGAGGTTCATGATTTAGTCTAACAAAGTCGGTTGGAACCAGTGGGTATATTTTTTGGTCTCGGAAGGTTGACGTCACAACTTGATTGATTGGATAATATTTTAGTTAAAGACGACTAGTGTACAGCTCTCAATATTTTAGGAAAACGTACACCTCAAAATTCTAGTAACATATTATTTTATTCCATTAGATAGCACTAAGGCCAAACGCTTCTTTGAATTGGTAAACTTGTAATGGGTATTTTTCACCGCATCGTTTGTTCAAAAAAGGGGACGTTCGACAATGTATTGAAATTCTGAATTGATATTTGCACATGGAGATACCGCGATATTTATGTATTTATATTGTCTTTGTCTATTAAATAGGAAACTGTTTTGTGAATTTTGGTCATTTGTTATATGAGCAAATACATTGCTTGGCAAATCGTCATCACTGTCATATTTTAGGTTTCATATACCTGTCACTTATTGAATTTATTGTTTCGTTGTATTGTCAGTATGCTGTCAGAAGTCCTGGAGCGAAAGCACAGGCCGGATCCTCTCTACCAGTAACGTAAACGGCTGAGCTAGCGGGGTATAATGTAATGAGACAGATTATGAATGAAAAATACGTTTACACACGACAACCCATTTACGTTGCACTACTTGCTATTTGAGGCATTAAACACGGAGAAATAAATTTGGAAGGGGTATATAAATTTATGTCATTTAACCCACTGTCAACACTAGGGACTATATTCGTGGACAACGAACATCAAGGGACGACAATTGTGGTCTCTGACCATCTAATGTTGAAAGCTGTATGTTGCACACAGTTTGTCATTTGTTTATGTTGTATTTGGGATGCTGTCTCATACTCCTCCTACACTTGAACATATTTTTTTATCTATATTTTGTCAGAGAAAACACAAAATGGTGACTTCTAAAACACAGCTTATGCGATAAACTTGCATGTTCAAATAAAAGGAATGGATTTTCTTCAGCGAAAAATTAAAAACCACCTATCAGCAGCTTATGGAACAAAATATATAAAATCAATTTCAATATGTACAACCTATATGTACTGGATTCAGATCACCATGAAAGTGGACTTCGTGTACTCGATAACCACGAGATTTCACGTGACGTCTGAGCCAATCGATGCCTTTTCTATTAGCTGTCATGCTCTGCTGCACGATCAGATCTATTCCAAGTCTCAAAACTCCAACAGCGTCAAAACACTAGTAAAATTGAAAAAAGATACTCTACAATAAATATAGAGATAAAATATGTCTAGTTTTTACTTTACATATGTATCTGGAGAGCATGATTCTAATTACAAATAGTAAAAGTCCTCTAAATAGTTATCAAAGGTACCAGGATTATAATTTAGTACGCCAGACGCGCGTTTCGTCTACATAAGACTCATCAGTGACGCTCATATCAAAATATTTATAAAGATTCTAACTCCGTGTAAGAAAGTCAGCGCTCTAACTGAAAAAGCTCAGCAGCTTACGGCTGGATTAGTATCTACTACCCGTACTAAGGGAAACAATCCTGTCACACATGTGTTGCAGAACATAATTTCCTTTGCGTGTAGGCACCTTACAGTTAGTGTCGTCTGCCATCCATGTGGTTTTGTAAATGGCAGGAGAATCAAATTGTTTGATATAAAGCGTGACTTCAACCTTATAGTCTCCCAGACAACAAAAGGGTAAAGGTCCACGACACATTTATATATATATCAATCGCATATTTGTTTTCAACTATTGTCAATCTGTATCAAGTCAGTTGCCAGTATTTCTGTGTTTTTTTTTTCTCTGCTATATTTTCTTTTTTTAATGTTTTAGTATCAATCAGGCAGTTACTTTATTTTTTTGTTGAAATTGTTTCACAACATAGCCAGAAATTAGCAGTGCTTTTGCTAATTAATATTCATAATATGTAAATGAGGATTGTACCACGTGATTATAGTTTGAACTAGACTGGCTTGGTATAGTTAAAATCTTTAAAACACGGATATAATAAGTTGTCCGTCACAGAGTCCTTGTTTATAATCACTCTGATACTTCCGTCAAGTTGTCAGGCGGTCAAAATCAAAACAATGAACGCGAATTAAGTGCATTTTTCGT
Organism: Mytilus galloprovincialis; assembly: GCF_965363235.1. NCBI lineage: Eukaryota > Metazoa > Mollusca > Bivalvia > Mytilida > Mytilidae > Mytilus > Mytilus galloprovincialis. The sequence goes on along the minus strand of NC_134850.1, from coordinate 4,228,222 downwards.
TTTTCCGTGAGTTTATTCTTCTTAAAATATTGGCATTTTAACTTTACGTGGAAACCTAGAGTTCAACGACTACACATACAAGGTTTGGACTTGCTTATTCTTTGGACATCCAAGTTTCAAGTTTCACCCCGGCAACTTGTTTTTCTAATGACCTTGTTAGCCAATTTTCAACACAAAGTTTGCAAAGGAGTAGGTCCAGTAAGGGCCGATTTTGGCCTCAAATTTCAGGTTCATCTAACGAAATATTTTGGACACTTTTCAAACATTTAAGTGTCTATTTTAATTGATTCAATTAGTTTATATGAAAGATTTTAACTGATTAAGTCATTAAAAACGCTCCGATTCAAGCTTAAATATGAAAAATCTATAAAATATACCAAAAAATCGTCACTTTTCAGATGTTTTTTGTCAAAAATGAAAGTGGCCGCATCCGTGTTCATCCTCAACCTTTATATATGTTATGTATTATCATTAAATACAACTTAAATTTCAATATTATGAATGATCACGAATGCGACCACTTTCATTTAAGACGGAAAATGCTAAAATTGTGAAGATTTCAGTAATTTAGCATGACTCAATGATGTTAGTACCCGATATATGGGCATTGTATTGTCAAAAACAGCCCATATTTGTGTAGCAGAAGCATTCAAATTTCCAATAAATAGCTAAAATATTACATTTTCACAATTTTGTAAAACTGCTATATTTTGGGGCCAAAAAGGGGTCTTACTGAACCTACTCCTTTGAAGTTTCAGCCATTTTAGCCTGTATTTTATACTGCAATGTTAAAAGCCTCTCGCTTCGATTTTCAAGCTTAGGAACCTTGATTTTTGCAACGACAGTCAATATGTTTCGTTTAAATGGTGTATACTGTTGTGTATATTTATTTTCTGCCCCGGCAACCTGTCTTTCACTTAAATTAAAATTAAAATATACATTATTTTCAAAAATCCCTATCATTTCAATATAATTTCCGTGACCCGTATCCGATTTCATTAATATAATATTCAAATGAGCAAAGTGGCGTTGATTTCTGGATATGATTACTCATGCAAGGCCTTTAATTGCTAAACAGTTGGTATGAATTTGGCTAATTGTTGAAGGCTGTATAGTGACAAATAGTTAACAGCATAAAATAAAATATCCACAAAAATCATATTGTTCTCAATGCATGAACATTGGTATCCATAAATGTTTGTGTCTGATTTCCGTCATTTTTTATTTATTTATAAATACTTACCGGTTCTGCTTTATTGATTACATACATGTATTTATAATTTTGTATCCAGTCTTAACGTTCTGCACAATTCACATCAAGAGGAAAATCTAAATTCTACATATTTTCTGACATGGTTGGCTTGGGAGCCATCGTCCATAACATGTCTTTATCGTTCTCAAAATAATCGTTCAGTATTGTCCTGCAAGAATTATTTTTTTATTATTACAGTATTTTTTTTTTAAATTTTTAACGTATTGAGCAAAAAATTGTGTAAAATACCAATTTTATACATAAAAATTATGCAAAAATAGAAAACTTAAATAAAAAGAGGCTTCATTTAATTTCATTCTTTTTTTTCTGTGTAACAATCTTTAAAAAAAACACCTTTCATTTGTACATTGTTTGTATTTATCTGCCTCCGTAATCATGCCCTTGTGGGACTGCTGTTGTTTTTCATAAACTCTTTTATAATGAGCTACAAACGTAAGAATCTTATGGATTGTCTGGGTAATGGAAATCTTTTTTTTTTATTTGAAAATAAAATAATGCAGTATCTTTAAATTGTAACTTCCACTCTCCTCCACTGATTTTAGGCATATTTTTTTCTATGCTGTTGTACACCTTAGCTAACACAATGCTTATCACTCTAATATTTACATGTATGCCATAGACTCGAAATATCGAGCTCGACTGCTCATAGTGGATTCAATTATTTCATTTTCGATTACCAGCAGGGTGTCACGTTGACAGAGAGCTCCATGTTGATGCTCAAATGAATAGAATGGTGTCCTCACAGGTTGTGTAAAATCAATTTTCTCAAGTCTCCTGACTGTGACATTACACTAGAATCTAAGTATCCTCTCTAAGTTGTCAATCTGGAGAGCTGCTTTATGTATGTTTTCGTCACTTTCTTTCCCGGTTCTTGAAAACAAAAATAATATACAATTTATAAATTAGATATAATGTCAATCCTCTGTTTTAATTTAATCCGTCTGCTATCCTCGATGTAATTTACTTAACATGGTGGTATTTTTTTTTTAATTACAAGCAATTAAATATGATTACTGTGTGTATATTTGTGTGTTTGAAACAATGGCGTGCCCAAGAGGAGGTTTCCGGAGGTTGGAACCCCTATTTATTTGAAGATCATCTGAAAAGGGGTTGGAACAAGTAAAATAGCAAAAAATACTGAACTCTGAGGAAATTTAAAAATGAAGAGTCCCTAATCAAACGGCAATTTTCTTATGCAGAAAACGGTAGATTGAACTTGGTTTTATAGCGTATCAATATTGACAACGATGCGTGAACGAAACCAACTGCTTTTCAAAAACGTCTGGATCGGCCACTGTAAATATTTCACATAGGCTAGTTGTATAGATTGAGGGATTAACCACACTTGCAACTGCCTTTGTTAGTATTGTTTCTATTTCTTAATTTGGTTCATTTAGTATGTTCAGAGTTACATGAATTTTTGGTGAACTAGTAAATGTTTTTGATAGAGTGCCAGCTGAAGCCCACCTCCAGGTCTTTATTTTCACGCTGTATCGAGGACCAATTGGTGGCCATGGGCTGTTTTATGCTGCTGGGTTGGGTTGTTTTTATTTTAACACATTCCGCGTTTTCATTCTTAATTATATTAAAACTTAGATATTTGTGCACATGTACATGAACATATAGGTCTAAATTAAAATCAAAAGTTTTTTTTTTTGCAATGGGACATCATCAATTAATGAAAAAGAACATTTAAACTGTTTTTTTAGTATCAAAAAAATTCAAAATTTACAGAAAATATGCATATTTGTTTGTGTGCATCTTAATTATACAAGTATTGGAAATATGATGGAGGCTATAACATATATCTGCCGTGAGCAGGCGAGTTGTAGTAAACCATTTAGCATTTCAGAAAATATGGAATCTCCCAAACAACATATCAAAAAATTATATTTGTAGGCTATTATTATTAAAAAGTTATTTTCATTTTAAATTCACCGCTTCAAGAAAGACAACTCTGGTTGAACTTCAAAACAAGTAAAAAAAAATATTTCATAATGTATTCTGCATTTTTTATAAAACTGCAAATAACAGTGTTGAGAAATTGATAATTTAGTAAAGATTCATTGTTTATTGCGTAAAATTGGATAGATAAATCATTTTTACTGATGACTTTTGTTCAGTGCATTGTGTCTTGTAAACATTTTATCACTTCCGGTTCTGCCTCACTACATGTGGAGGCAAATTTACGATGTTGTTTATCATACTATATGCAGCTGTCATCAAAGACATTCTTGTTGTGGTCTTTACTAATGTTACTCTACAGACACAACTAAAGCTAAGTTTGTGTCACAGAGATGTAAAATATCATTTGAAATTAGCTTTTGGACTGAAAAGTATCGCTCCGTACAAAATAATAACAACTGAAGAAAGCAGACTTGTTTATAGTGTTATCCCACAGAGAATGGATGTTTACTACTTATATTTCACTCAGAGTATAAACACCACACTGTTACAAACTTGGTATAGAGTTTCAACAGGGTAATTAAAAGTTACAAATGGAAACTTACCATGAGGATGAAGACAAAATACAGACAGTCAGAGGCCTTTTCATAGCCAAAGGAGCCTGAAGGAATCCAAAATACTTCTCCCAGTTGATATTGGTAGGTTTAACAACATGATTACTTTTCTTTCATTAAATATGGAACAGAAGTACATTCATAAAATGGGATATTTTTATTTTTTGGAAAGGAGGAGGGGTAATGACTCAATTTAGTATTTGTTCAAGTGTTTACTGGATTCCATGTACATGTATGTGACCAATAGCTTTCAAGTTGCTGGTCCCAGTGAAATGTAGTCATGACAGTTAGAATGTTTAGTTAAATCATTTATTTTAATTTTATTAATATTAAAAAAACCTAAATATTTGAAATATCCAAATAGTAAGATTTGTAATGATTGCCGTTCGCTCTGATTCACGTTCGCCCTGATTTTTTTTCCAAAATGTTTTCTAGTTTCTTTGTTTATCATGTTTACTATGTGAACAGAATATGTTGAAATTTTGTTGAAAAATTACCCTAACATTTGTATAGCCGAAATGAATTTATTATTTTTCCTTTGATTTGTTATGTCATTGATCAATAATTGATCCAAAACAAGCCTTCAACTTTTAAATATTTCTATGTTACAGTTTTCATGGTTTTCATAAATTTAAAGAATAAAAATATTTTTATTCAACTTCAACATGTTCAATGCCCTCAATATTATTTTTTTGAGTAGGGCGAATGAACCCAGGGTGAACATGTTATTAGGGCGAACCGAGCCGATAGTAATGAAAGCATTCTTTATTACCACGATAACTTTCTACGTTACTGTCATTAACACTTTACATCCTTCAACAATGAGTTAATCCATACTGAATAGTAAGATCTAAATAACCCAGTAATAACAAATGTAAAGCATTCCAAACAGAAAGCTATTAAACGGTCTGATTTATATCCATTTTTTTCTATACAAAACAAATGCCGGTATGATATATACAAGATATATATGTACATGATGTACACCATTTAGTTAGTACATGTACATAAACAAAGGACAACCACATGCACTGAATTATATGTATTACAGACTTTTAAGGCTACTTTTAGAGGATTTATAAGTCAATGTACATGTAAGTGTGTAATTTGTGTGCTTTCTTGTTATCTTTTATGTTATATTTTTTTTGCCATATACATGTAGTTGTATATTGGGAATTTATGGATGCAACTCCACAAAGACAATGAAAGACCAGGACTTAGATTGCATGAAACTTTCAGAAATCTTCAATATATTGATTACTATGTCATGAAGCCTTGGCATTGTGAAACTATATTATTCTTAATATGTCAGAGTGAGCAACTGAAATTATACATACATTTTTTTACTGTATTTTTGTTTGTTATATATCACAGTGGACATCACTGACTCTATATTACTCTTTATAATTACTGTTGCCTGACTCACTTTTAGGAATCTTGGAATTGCATTTGTATTTCTCTTTTTTTCCTATTCCTAGTTAAGCTAATATATATACAAAAAAATGTTTTGAGAAAAGGTATGAAGTTTATAATTGAGAATGGAAATGGGGAATGTGTCAAAGAGACATCGACCCGACCATATACATATGATAGAACAGACAGAAGATCACCTGTAGGTCTTCAATGCAATGAGAAATTCCCACGACCAGAGGTGTCCTTTAACTGGCCCCTAAACAAATATATATACTAGTTCAGTGATAATGAAAGCCATAATAAATTCCATATTCTATATTTATTTTGTTTTTGTTAAATTTAAAAATCTTATGAATATTTAATATTATTAATCTGTTTTAGGGTACCTTCTACCAGTCATCTAGTGTCATTTAAAGTTACTAGTGCAGAAATTTAAACTAAGAAGCAAGTGATACATTGTCATTTGATTGTATACAAGGTAATTAACCAATAGAAAATATTTTTTTTAAAGATATTCTTATATCAGACAACTTAGTTGTCAAAACAAATAGAGCATTGTTAGTAGATTGTGCCACTTTTGTTCTCTTGTTCATATTTTTAAAGCCGTTTTTTTTTCAACTGAACTCATCCTTTTGATTTCTATACACACATTATGTAAAAGTACATTAGATTACAACTAGGCTGAAAAAGTTCAATTTCATTGATATGAAACTTTGACCAATATATTATATGTTATTCAGGTCTCAGACAGGGTATATACTGTGACATTCCCGGCTTAGAGTTTATATCCCCTGAGCCGAAGGCGAAGGGGATATAAGCCCTAAGCCGGGAATGTCACAGTATATACCCTTTCTGAGACCTGAATTACACATATATTACGGATTACCCCTGACTTAATGTTATTTTCCAGTGCAGGTATTTGTTGACAACATATATAAGTTGAAAAACCCAACCTGATATGTGCGGCATACGTGAAGGATTTTCTAATTTGCTGTGAACATAATTTTATCGTGTATGTAATAATTTATAATAACACTTTTAACATTAAATTTAAGTATCAAAAGTGTTAATTGCGTGATTTTGTATCAAAAATGTATTATTGACTGAAGCACATCATTATTTTCCCTCTGTGAACCTCCAACAGTCTGATAGCTTTGACTACGTCACATAGCAACCGGTGTTATGATGATGTTTTTGAGGTTCCAATTGGGGACAACAACGTCGTATATACCCCGGCAGTTTCCTGAATATATACTGACATCTCTGTGTTCTTATCCAATCACAAACCTCGACACATTTGTAATCAGTAATATACATGTATATATAGCATTTGTAACTCTATATCATATATGTATAAGGTGAATCAATGTGCTTGTAACTTTGGATAGAGTCTCATGAAATGGTGAAAATCACTGTATCCCGGTAAACAGGGTTGTCAATAAATAAAAACTTAAAACTAGCAGAACTTAAAATACTAATACATATTACAACAACACTTTAAAGAGTCATTTTTTTTTAAAACTTGGATCAGATAAATATACATGTAGAAAAATATATTTACTATTTATCAAATCTATTCATAACTGCTGACTCTTTGCATGCATTATAATATTTTCATTTCTGTTTTGCAGATTTTCTAGAGGAACTATATATTCATCATGCTTGATATTGAGTTACATAATAGACATAGAGCTATCACAGTCACATATAATGTCTTGGAAGCAGCATTTTATAAGATATCAATAAGACAGTGGACATACTACCCTTTTGGATGAATTATAGCCTGAAGAAGTTTTGATCTGACATTAAGGACTGGGCCATACAATTTTTGCCCTAATCCTTCAAGTGGTTTGTTTAGAAGGGACTGCATTGGCTTGTGTGTGTCTGCATCTTTAAAGAGAAAGACTTGATTGACTTTTTGTAAAATCAAAAATTTTATAGAATTATAAAGAAAATAATGCTAACTGATTTTTGTATTGCCTGTGAAAATAGAGCTCTATATATGGGAGACTTAAAGATTTACTGATTACTATCTGGCTGCAGCAGTGTAAACTATTTGTATAAAGCTTTATATTTTAGAGGGGAGAAGACATGGATGCTTCAAACCTTTTATGCAGATACCTTATGCTAAGAAGTTTCCTTCTGTCAGGTGTCCCCTTTCCTTGACAACATTTTTATGTTTCAACAAAACCATAAGAAAAATACTTACCAGGTAGTTTGATCTGCTCTTGACCTCATTTTTGTGATTCATTGGTCAATGTTAAGTTTTGTTTTTTTGGTATGTTTTTCAATTATCTCTAGAGCACACCCGTGATATCGCGGGTCTGTGACTGAATTAAAGTACCGGTATATAACTATACGTAAGCCTTATTTTAGTATTAGTATTGTCATCTGATAAAGTCATGCTGATTATAAGATGCACAGGTTTTCTCTGCTTCAAAAATCTTTTTGCTTGAACCCAGCCACCTGGAACTTATCAATTATTGGTTAATATATATTTTTTTTGGAAAACAAAAGGGTCTGGAATGGAGTATTTTGTAATCAACAGTATGGTCGTATATAAGTTATAAACACAGTTGAATTCTTTGATTCGCTGTTTTACGTCATTCCAGCTAACAAATTCAAAACTGTACCTATATGCCTTATCTTAAGTCAAGATTTTTAGTCTTCGTATCGTCATCTGAGAAAGTCATACTGATTAAAATACAACGATCGGGAACGATGTGACAATGATTGAATTTAGTAGTGTCAACCCTGTGATTTAAACCCGTGTATATCGCAAAATCCTGAATACATGTACATGGTCAATACGATTACTTAGACCTCAAAATTATACTCATTCATTAAAAACATGTTTTTCAAAATTCAGCCATATAATCTACACGTTTATGTAAGGTGCTGAGAAAATTAAGAGTGAATCTGAAAGTGCAAAGCTGGAGTTAAATATTAAGAGTTTAAGGAGCATGTTGTGATTTCTGATTCCCACATGATCATATTTTCATTTATTGAATAATATTGTTCAGTTGTTATACATCGTACAATGTAACCGTAAGTGACAATTAATCTTAAATAGTTTCCAAAATAAGTGGCAGACATTCAAAATGGGTAAACATTGTAATTAAAGAGCAACTACTAAAACAACGAGAATGAATTAACAAACTAGGTCATAATCCTTATGCGAAGATCTCTTCTTGATGATAATTTTGACTGTTTTAATTTTATCTAGCTATTATATTTTTCAGACGCAAAAACAACTCTTAATGTTAAAAGTCCTCATTATATGGCAAAAACGATTTATATGTAGATGTTGTCTTTGAAATTACACGAAGAAATCAAATGAGGTATACTCCAAAGTCAGTAATTTATCTTGGAGTTATGTATTTTTCTGATACCTTGAAACACAGATAAGTAACCTTTTCAAAAACTGGCACATAATACTAACATTTGTGTTTATCCTTTTACATTAGAAATTTGTTGACTAAAACGGCATTTTCATCTGTCAGCGAACCAGTCAAAAGCTGTTTTAATTTCATCGATATTTTGGACAATTTTGATTTTTAATCAATCGAATCCTTTCTCTTTGAGACATTCAGATATGTATATTAATTGTTATGGTGACAACACGGTGTAATTATGTGTATTTGTTAATTCAAAGGAGAAAATGAACTGGCATTATGAAAATGTCTACAATTTCAAATCCATTTTACTTACTTTCATGGGAAAAGTATACATTCGACTTCAGTTTTACAAATTTGACAATCTCTATTTTTAATGATGTAAATACATTTAAAAATTAGTATGACCTCGGAGGAATTGCCTAAATAATACTAAAAATGTAATAGCAGATATCGTCAAAAAGGTAAATCATAGAGTGGGCAGTATTAGACGTATGGAAAATAAACAAAATAGGAACTTTTGAAATGCCCGTGATTGTATCTGACTTGATAAATGATTAATAGTGTCATAAAATAATTTCGACACAAGTGACAATTAGGAATTGCTTCTGAATAAAATAAAAATCGTTTATTTTCTACATAGAGATATTTAATAAAAAAAAAAACACTTAGATACCTTTCGGTAATCTTAAATGATTTTCAATTTAGATGATGTAATAAATGATAGGCGATGATGGTTTTTGAATGCATCCACTATTATTCGTTGAAAACAAAATTTTATTTAAATGAAACCGGTTTAAAGCAACGCAATGTCTATTGTTTGTCGTTATGTCAGACTACCTTATATGTTACCGGGTTTGTCTTTTGTTTATCTAATCATGATACAAGACCAAAACATTAATCAGCCGGTATTCATATTGAATCAGCACAGGTATGTAGCAATGAGGTCCAAGAACTGTTTTCCTGAGTCTATCCTGGGTGACCCTAATTGTTTTAATATAAATAAGATGGGGTATGGGTGTCAATGAGAAAACTCTCTATTCAAGTCACAATGTGTAAAATGTAAACAATCGTAGGCCAAAGTACCGACTGACATATGGCATCTGACATCGTGATGGCGTTGTATAACAAAAAACCCAAGTTTCTTTAATTATACATGTTACAAAACATGTATTCAATCATAATTTTGTACTTTTAAAATATCTTACTGTATGTGTGTACCTTAATATTGTATCTGTATTTCTATTGTATGTTTCTCTGTAAACTTGTATTTAATTTTTAGAGAATAAAGTATATATCTATCTATCTATCTATCTATCTATCTATCTAACGTCAGACTAACGTTTGCTGGCCGACTTTTAACTCAGTTCGCCAACGTTAGGAGCTATTTGAAACAAACATCCACTTCTGTAAAACCTTCTCGAGGTAGTTTTAAACACTTTTCCAATAGAAATTCATATAGTTTATTCAAACTAGAACATAATATGCTTTCCAGAGTTGATTATTCTTTTTTTTTGTTATAGATGAATATTATTGTTCCTTATGCATTCATTCAAAAGTTTATTTTACTTCAACATAAAAAAACATTTAAATTTAAAATCTGGACGAGTTTTAAATACATTTTTTGCAGTTTTAATTTAGGTCAATGCCAAATACTAGACTTCAAATTTTAGTTCATTTGCATGGTCTAGAAGTTTTCTATTGAACAATATCAGGTATCTTGTTTAAAATGTTGATTTAATATACAACGAGTTATGTTTTAAATTAGTCGTAATGTAAGGTACATAATGCAATAATAAGTTTTGGGGTTTGTCCGAATGAATCACAAAATATCTTTTTAAAGTTCAAATGCGGAATTTGTTGTGTTAAAATGGAAGTTATATCAAATAACAATTCACTTAAATGATGAATGTGTGATGATAAAATGCAATTCTTTATTTCGAAGTTGTTTAGATATATTTTTACAATTCTAATTCAGGTCAATGTTAAATACCAAACTTCAAACTTTAGTTTAAATACAATTTGCATGGTCTGTCAGTTTTCTATTGAACAATATCAGGTATCATGTTTAAAATTGATTTAAAGAACAACCAGGTATTGCAATGTAAGGCACAGACTTCAATCATTAATATTGGGGTTTTACTTTATGAATCAGAAAATATCACTTATCAGTTTAACATGCAAAATCCGTTTTGTTAAAAGAGAAATTATATCAAAATAACATTTCACTACAATGATAAATATCTGATGGAATTATAATGGACATCATTAAGCATTCATTTCATCATCTTAGTCTTATTTGATTCTGGATAAAGTAGTTTCAGGTAAGCATATAATGTTTTGTTTACATTGTCATTCTATGTTTTATCAATCTTAAAAAAAGCATTTGTTCAATGTTATTTTTATATCTTAAGATCTCAGACTACGCGGCATGTTGCTAGGGTATTGAGACACCGATGTATCGTATCAATTATTCAATGTGTGATTTGTGACCGTCACACTGTAGTTGTTCGTCCTCATAATTATGTTGAGTCAGCTGTTGTATCAACCTGGATAAAATCTATAAAATAAAATGTGTTCAATGTTTAATATCAACCGTAAATGAACCGTAGTTGAAATTCTGCATTTGTTATAATATTTCCACAACAAATATCTATGTGTGTAATACAATGTTATAAACGTTTAAAACAATTATAGGTTTTTAAAAAACTGCGATTATATCAAAGATCTATCTCCTTTTTTCTAGATTCCTAACTTTGTCTTCAAACTTGTTTTCGTATTATTATCATACTATCATTTGTGAAAAATTCTAAATCATTTGTGTTATCCGTGATCATCTTCCAGAATTGAGATCGTTATGCTTTTGATAAGAATGACCAAGACGGAACACGATATGTTTTCTTAGTGCATAAAAGACATATATCTGCTTCCACAAATAGAACGTATACATTAAGATTAATACAATGCTTTAAGGCGACTCAATGAAGAGATCACAGTTCAATGCGTATTTTGTTATCAGAGTTTATTTATACTATTGTAAATGGTATTATTTTTAGTGTGTATTTGAAACCGGTTGTGTTCGTCATACCTGGCCAACATATGAAATGTATATAGCGTATATTGACAATCCTTCTAGATAATTTTTAAATACATTTGCTTTTCGCAAATGAGTTCCAGTCGATAGTTCAATATTCATGTATGGTACATGTGTTGTTCTAGGTTAAAGAAAATGCATGTTATGTGGTGTATCTCTTTATGGACTCTTTTCAACTAAAGGACCGCTCTTACCATCATCTTCTACTTCTATGTGGATAATCTGCAGTTATATAATTCAATAAATCCGTTAATTTCCGATCCCCTTGGGTATTTCAACCATTTATTTTTTGAAGGAAACGATCAGCTGCAATTTTAAATGAAACTATACGATTAGTGTTCAAACCTTTTATTCTCTTTTTGGCTGTTTGAATTTAACTTGATGATGACCTTCCTTTCTTTTTCAACGAGTTCGCGCCTAGTTTTCAAATTGAATTAAATGTTGGTTCCTCCCGTTAAACTATACATCGTGATTACGGAATAGAAATACCAGGAACCATACTTTCAAATTATCTCTAAACCACACGCATAAAAAAATATTAATCGATGACCCGTGCATAAACATCACACTCGACTTTTCCTTTTTATTGATTTACACGAAAGATTACGATTACACCGATTATAATGTGAACATTAAAAATGATCCATCTAATTATTTAAATAGTGTACTGATGATTGCGTCAACTAAAGGGGCGCAAAAGGTCCTTAGAAAAATGGATGTGTGGTGGTAATCTAGCTTAGAAATAAACACTGGAATAAGTCATATTCGATGTTATTTATCTTAGTAGAGGGCTATATGAAACTTAATCGGTCGTCCCACTGTTTATATCACTCTGCTCAGCTCCTAATAAAATACATATCACGGCTAAGTGACCCGGTCTTAATAACTTTTAGTGGAAGATATTAGCAGGCAAAATCGAGGGAATTGTGCAAATGATGATACAAGCATGAAAATTACCACAAAGCATCATTATTATATACTTTTAAAAAAACAACTGCTGGCCATTATAAAAAATCATTTTTTTCAAGATGGCCACCGCCGTTTTCTAAAATGGCTGTTTTTTCAGTTTGAAAATACTGATTTTTTCTGGAAAACTTTTCGTTTACCTTCTTTTAGTGAAAAACTACTGTCAGGTTTGGTAGCTACCTTCCTCACATGTGAATAATTCACTAGACATGAATAGTTGACACATACAGGGTTTGCGCATGCGCGAAAATGTTACAAAATTCATTTAAAAATATTTCAACTATTTAATATGATTTAACAATTTTGCGCATGCGCAAACTATTTATAGACATAATGAGTGATTTGTATGCACTACCAGGGCAAACTGGTATACATCGTAGTTCATCTCATTACTCTAAAAAGCAAGTAAGTGTAAAATCTATGATGCCACTGTTTAAAAACAAGCCCATTCAGTTGCAATAATCAGGTATTTGATGGATAAGACGGAAAATGTGGTAAAAACGAGAAAAACATCGATAGTAACGGCAGATCAGCCACTTTTGGTAATGGATATTCAGTGGGAATTGCCTGATTTGTACAGAGGATTGTAAGGTGGATTTCACATTGAAATGACTTGTTATAAAATTCTGGGTGATATATAACGTGAAGGTAGATGGACACATGTGTCATGTGTCCTCACTAAAACCAGTATTGCAACACATAGAACGGCATATTCTTGTATGTATGTTCAAATGTACCTAGGACTAGACACGCGCATCAGATAACTCTATGTGTTTTAGCTTGAAAGGTATATATCGCCTTAAGAAAGCTAAACACAGAAATTATAATCATGTCATGACTCTGTGACGTTCAATGATTTGATAGACTGGCGTAAGAAAATATAGTCATCTCTACCACAGTTCAATTCCTGGCGTTAAATTATAAAATAAGAACTTCTTGTGAATTTGGTAGTATGCTCATTTCATGAGTCAGATTTTGTACAAACAGTCCATATAAAGCATGATACTGTATTCATTTAGGTCTTGATCGTGTAACATATTCTCGATCGCGACCGACCTTCTCCGAGATATGGCTTTCCTTCTCTTAAGTCACCCACAGGTGGCAATTGATTTTGAAAATGATAATTTTATTGTACGTAAGACCAGAAAATATTTTTTCTTATAACACAATTGATCAGACAAAAACAGAATAATGCAATTGTAAAGGGCGATGTGTTGTCAAAGGTTTAACCGAAGCCCTAATTTAGACGTATTGATGATAGCTAGACCAGAAGTCAGTAGACTATCAGATGAATTTGCAAGATCTAGTAGTTTGGGGCATTCTATAATAGATGAACGACTTAATGAACACAAAAGGATTTCTTTAAAAAGATCAAAGGCAAATAATTTGTAGATCGTTTGAAGCAAATACAAAACGAAGGAGAACCGGTTTCTTATAAACAGATCAAAAAGAACAACTTCCTATTATGTCGGTAAAATAAAACTGTAAACGTTTTTGTAAAAAACAAAGCTAGAGAACCTTAGATATCTTTTCTAGACTTTTATTTCTTGTCGCAGTGGACAAATTGATTTGGAATATTTCTTAATCTATAAAGACAAACTGCTCCTCCGTTTTTGTCTTCGGATGTCATTTTAAACAGTGGTATTAAATCGGTGCAAATGGATAAACTTGAAACATTTTGCAATTTGCAGATCCAAATTCTGACGCATTTATCGTTGATAGAGCAGCAATGGATAATTCCAGGCCACCTTGTAGGGAACAATATTGGATGATTTTGCAATTGTGTTATACGGCCTTAAATAAAATATTGCATCGATAAGTATTCAAGAGTAGATATTGTGTTAGATTTACTAAATGGATCATTGAAAGGCTAGATGTTAGAAGACAAAAGTTGGGTTTTGGAGTAGTTTTCTCTATGAAGATGACAATGAAACGAAGTGTCTTGCCGACAGAAATGCTTCTGTAGAGACTAATAAGGATACTTTCCATCTATCCCTTGTAAGTATGGAGAAGCAGATATACGAATTTTTGTCCATGTTCGGCCTGATTATGAAAATTGTTGTAGGACGGTAATTTAAGGTAGCACCGACACAGATGTAGTAGTATTAAAAATTGCAGCACTCCAAAAATATGGTGGAACAAACTGTGAATAGGTTTTGGCAGGAATGAAGACGTTTGATGGCTTCCTGTACGTGATATATTAAATGCGTTTGGTCCTCGTGTAGCTACTCTTCCTTTCATTCATACATTCAGTGCATGTGACACTAAGGGACTAGGTAAGTTTGGATGACATGGGAAGTATTTCAACATGTAAGGGACGTACTTATTTCTTTGCTGAAGTATAAAGACACATACAAGGACACAAAATAAGCATTTGTTTGCATCATGTATGACAGAACAACGTCACTATTTGCTGTTAACGAGGCACGATGTAAATTTTTACCAAGGAAGCAGCGGCATTGTGATGTAGTTCCGCCTACAAGAGTTTTTTTTTCGGAGGACATCCAAAGAGCAGCGTATCAAGGAGGATAAGTTTGGGCTCAGCCTGATTTATGTACCAATTCATGAACACTGGGGTTGGATGAAAGAAACAAATCGAGGACTTCTTCGGCTGCCGTTAAAGTTGCATCCTCCTGTCGGAAACTTTTGAAATGAGGAGGCGAAATATCCTATTGTGTTGGTGACTGTAAATGCTACCGTTCTGTCCTTTCTTGTACGAGTTTTGTTATTGGCTACTGTCCGATAATTTTAAGATACCGAACCTGTCTTTCTAACAAAACTAGGCATTTAATCTTAACAAAGATTGTGATATCACTTGTTAAGTTTAATGATGAAAATTATAAAAAAAAATACGTGTTCCAAAATTTTGCCGCCATTTTGAAACCGGAAATCACTCTTTTTTGTCATTTATGTGTTGTTTTTTGTACTTTAAGAACTGTAATTTAAAGCTTAATAAAACCTTACATTGGATTATACCTATAACACAACTTTCAAAGATTTACTTCTGGATATGACGCCATTTGTAAAATGATCGGTGGCCATCTTGAAAAAATGGAAATTTTTTATGGCCAGCACACTTATTAGGTCTTTCCACTTTTCTGTGGAAAGCCTATTGTATTTGTTCTGATTATTAGGTCTTTCCACTTTTCTGTGGAAAGCCTATTGTATTTGTTCTGATTATTATTATTATTATTATTATTTTTTTTTTTTTTTTCTTCCGCCAAATTTTGTTCTTGCGATAAATGTTTGTTTCGCAATATGTCGCTTAGATTTTTTTCATATTGTATCGTATAGGTTATGCGCTTTTAAATTTCACCCTGCTAAGCCGAACCATTTTCTTTGTAAGAGTTATCTCCCTATTCACTGTTTGTCATGTGTGTGCATCTCCTTCGTAACAAAATAAGAAAGCGACAAAATTCTTTTTACAAATTGTTCGTTACATCCTCAGGAATTTTTGGCTAATTTGGATCGAAGCAATTCGATGAAATTTTATAGGAGTTATGTACCTTTACGGAATAAATTTGTCGGTATGTTTTTTTAACTAATAAACCGTTAACCGTATAACCCTGGAATGTTTTTATTTGAGTCCCCTGGGTCCTAACTTAGAAAATTAGGTCAAGGTCAAAGGTCAAGGTCATATTTTAGATTTTCATATGTCTTTGATTTCCCTATAATTCTTGAATGGTTATAGATACAGAAAATTTAAGCAGTGAAAAATGTTCAGTACTTCAAGGGGCAACTTTGTTACATTATGACTGTATTGGTTTTACCATTATGTAAGGGACATAACCCCCATTGATGGTTTATAAAAAGCCATTATTAGGCAAAACACTTAAACAAAAGGTCCTTGACCCATATGGTCTTTTGCAATGACATTGTGAAGCAATGACCTTGACAAAGGTCACAAGATCAAAGGTCAAGGTCATGTACATATGTGATTTGGGGCACGACTTGAAGAATTTTATGTGTGTTTGCCAACCAACCAACCAACCAACCAACCAATCATGATCAATCAATAATGATCAATCAACAAATCATGATCATGATCAATCAACCAATCATGATCATGATTAATCAATCAATCAATCATGTTTCCGTCTCATGTGTTTAATATAGGGTTCAAGATCTCCTTTGTTTCTTTTTCGCTGTTTCAATTGACCCTTTCCAACGTGTTTAACCAACCAACCAACTAACCAATCAATCAATCAATCAATCAATCAATCAATCAATCAATCAATCAATCAATCAATCATTCATGATCAATCAATCATGTTTCCGTCTCGTCTCGTGTGTTTAATATAGGGTCCAAGATCTTCTTTGTTTCTTTTTCGCTGTTTCAATTGGCCCTATCCAACGTGTTTAACCAACCAACCAACCAACCAACCAACCAACCAATCAATCAATCAATCAATCAATCAATCAATCAATCAATCAATCAATCAATCAATCAATCAATCAATCATGATCAATCAATCAAGTTTCCGTCTCGTCTCGTGTGTTTAATATAGGGTCCAAGATCTTCTTTGTTTCTTTTTCGCTGTTTCAATTGGCCCTATCCAACGTGTTTAACCAACCAACCAACCAACCAACCAACCAACCAACCAACCAACCAACCAACCAATCAATCAATCATGTTTCCGTCTCGTGTGTTTAATATAGGGTCCAAGATCTTTTTTGTTTCTTTTTCGCTGTTTGAATTGGCCCTATCCAACGTGTTTTACCAACCAACCAACTAATCAATAAATCAATCAATCAATCATGATCATGATCAATCAATCATGATCATGATCAATCAATCATGATCATGATCAATCAATCATGTTTCATGATCAATCAATCATGTTTCATGAAAAATTGAAATTTAATATTGTTCTTGCGTCACTTCTGAAAAAAAAATCCACATGTACTCTGAAACTACAAATACAATCGACCTCAAAATTTGCAGTCAGCAGGGCATACATGTACTAAAAGTTTGTAAAAAAATTTGGTGCAGATATCTCTCAAAGCTTTTCCTAGAGAAAAAAAATTGCAATGCCGTAAAAATTGCTTGCTAGGTCCGTAAATTTCAGTAAAAGCCTACAATAAAATGTCCGCTCCGAGATTGAAATACTAATCTGTGTTACAAACAGGTGCTGAAAAATGTACATTATCAGAAAATAATCAATAAATGTGTTTTAAAGTTACACCGGATCAAATAAATCCAAATCATGCACTGTTTGTGACCTGTCATCAAAATGTCAATTTCCTACAATGACAAAAGAAATTACATTGTGTGCATTCCGTCTCTATACATGTTGTCTGTTCAAAGTCCCCACCTAAAAAGGAATAAAAAGACTATCTTTTCGTTATTATAAACCCGTGTCACGTGATGTGGCGCGCGCGCTGTACCTAAAATAAAAGAAAAACTTTCCAAACTAAACATGAAACTTCTCCGGTAACAATAATATAGACCCCATACAGAAACAAACAAACAAACAAACAAACAAACAAACAAACAAATACCCCCCCCCCCCACCCCCAACTCAATTAATTTTAAAGGGGGAAAGACCCCCTACAATTGCTTTTTTAAAGCAATTGATTTATATTGTAAAAAACCTTTTTAACCATTCTGTTCCGTTAATAAAAAAAAAAAAAAAAATCTCCCCGAGACCCCCTTTTGCCCCCCCCCCCTTTTTTTTTAACCCTCCACTTACAACTGAATGTAGGTTGTGTGCTATCTATCCTATCAACGTAAAACGAACGACAACTCCAGTTTTTTCCATATTATTAGGTCTTTCCACTTTTCTGTGGAAAGCCTATTGTATTTGTTCTGATTATTATTATTATTATTATTATTTTTTTTTTTTTTTTCTTCCGCCAAATTTTGTTCTTGCGATAAATGTTTGTTTTGCAATATGTCGCTTAGATTTTTTTCATATTGTATCGTATAGGTTATGCGCTTTTAAATTTCACCCTGCTAAGCCGAACCATTTTCTTTGTAAGAGTTATCTCCCTATTCACTGTTTGTCATGTGTGTGCATCTCCTTCGTAACAAAATAAGAAAGCGACAAAATTCTTTTTACAAATTGTTCGTTACATCCTCAGGAATTTTTGGCTAATTTGGATCGAAGCAATTCGATGAAATTTTATAGGAGTTATGTACCTTTACGGAATAAATTTGTCGGTATGTTTTTTTAACTAATAAACCGTTAACCGTATAACCCTGGAATGTTTTTATTTGAGTCCCCTGGGTCCTAACTTAGAAAATTAGGTCAAGGTCAAAGGTCAAGGTCATATTTTAGATTTTCATATGTCTTTGATTTCCCTATAATTCTTGAATGGTTATAGATACAGAAAATTTAAGCAGTGAAAAATGTTCAGTACTTCAAGGGGCAACTTTGTTACATTATGACTGTATTGGTTTTACCATTATGTAAGGGACATAACCCCCATTGATGGTTTATAAAAAGCCATTATTAGGCAAAACACTTAAACAAAAGGTCCTTGACCCATATGGTCTTTTGCAATGACATTGTGAAGCAATGACCTTGACAAAGGTCACAAGATCAAAGGTCAAGGTCATGTACATATGTGATTTGGGGCACGACTTGAAGAATTTTATGTGTGTTTGCCAACCAACCAACCAACCAACCAACCAATCATGATCAATCAATAATGATCAATCAACAAATCATGATCATGATCAATCAACCAATCATGATCATGATTAATCAATCAATCAATCATGTTTCCGTCTCATGTGTTTAATATAGGGTTCAAGATCTCCTTTGTTTCTTTTTCGCTGTTTCAATTGACCCTTTCCAACGTGTTTAACCAACCAACCAACTAACCAATCAATCAATCAATCAATCAATCAATCAATCAATCAATCAATCAATCAATCATTCATGATCAATCAATCATGTTTCCGTCTCGTCTCGTGTGTTTAATATAGGGTCCAAGATCTTCTTTGTTTCTTTTTCGCTGTTTCAATTGGCCCTATCCAACGTGTTTAACCAACCAACCAACCAACCAACCAACCAACCAATCAATCAATCAATCAATCAATCAATCAATCAATCAATCAATCAATCAATCAATCAATCAATCAATCAAGTTTCCGTCTCGTCTCGTGTGTTTAATATAGGGTCCAAGATCTTCTTTGTTTCTTTTTCGCTGTTTCAATTGGCCCTATCCAACGTGTTTAACCAACCAACCAACCAACCAACCAACCAACCAACCAACCAACCAACCAACCAATCAATCAATCATGTTTCCGTCTCGTGTGTTTAATATAGGGTCCAAGATCTTTTTTGTTTCTTTTTCGCTGTTTGAATTGGCCCTATCCAACGTGTTTTACCAACCAACCAACTAATCAATAAATCAATCAATCAATCATGATCATGATCAATCAATCATGATCATGATCAATCAATCATGATCATGATCAATCAATCATGTTTCATGATCAATCAATCATGTTTCATGAAAAATTGAAATTTAATATTGTTCTTGCGTCACTTCTGAAAAAAAAATCCACATGTACTCTGAAACTACAAATACAATCGACCTCAAAATTTGCAGTCAGCAGGGCATACATGTACTAAAAGTTTGTAAAAAAATTTGGTGCAGATATCTCTCAAAGCTTTTCCTAGAGAAAAAAAATTGCAATGCCGTAAAAATTGCTTGCTAGGTCCGTAAATTTCAGTAAAAGCCTACAATAAAATGTCCGCTCCGAGATTGAAATACTAATCTGTGTTACAAACAGGTGCTGAAAAATGTACATTATCAGAAAATAATCAATAAATGTGTTTTAAAGTTACACCGGATCAAATAAATCCAAATCATGCACTGTTTGTGACCTGTCATCAAAATGTCAATTTCCTACAATGACAAAAGAAATTACATTGTGTGCATTCCGTCTCTATACATGTTGTCTGTTCAAAGTCCCCACCTAAAAAGGAATAAAAAGACTATCTTTTCGTTATTATAAACCCGTGTCACGTGATGTGGCGCGCGCGCTGTACCTAAAATAAAAGAAAAACTTTCCAAACTAAACATGAAACTTCTCCGGTAACAATAATATAGACCCCATACAGAAACAAACAAACAAACAAACAAACAAACAAACAAACAAATACCCCCCCCCCCCACCCCCAACTCAATTAATTTTAAAGGGGGAAAGACCCCCTACAATTGCTTTTTTAAAGCAATTGATTTATATTGTAAAAAACCTTTTTAACCATTCTGTTCCGTTAATAAAAAAAAAAAAAAAAATCTCCCCGAGACCCCCTTTTGCCCCCCCCCCCTTTTTTTTTAACCCTCCACTTACAACTGAATGTAGGTTGTGTGCTATCTATCCTATCAACGTAAAACGAACGACAACTCCAGTTTTTTCCATATTATTAGGTCTTTCCACTTTTCTGTGGAAAGCCTATTGTATTTGTTCTGATTATTATTATTATTATTATTATTTTTTTTTTTTTTTTCTTCCGCCAAATTTTGTTCTTGCGATAAATGTTTGTTTCGCAATATGTCGCTTAGATTTTTTTCATATTGTATCGTATAGGTTATGCGCTTTTAAATTTCACCCTGCTAAGCCGAACCATTTTCTTTGTAAGAGTTATCTCCCTATTCACTGTTTGTCATGTGTGTGCATCTCCTTCGTAACAAAATAAGAAAGCGACAAAATTCTTTTTACAAATTGTTCGTTACATCCTCAGGAATTTTTGGCTAATTTGGATCGAAGCAATTCGATGAAATTTTATAGGAGTTATGTACCTTTACGGAATAAATTTGTCGGTATGTTTTTTTAACTAATAAACCGTTAACCGTATAACCCTGGAATGTTTTTATTTGAGTCCCCTGGGTCCTAACTTAGAAAATTAGGTCAAGGTCAAAGGTCAAGGTCATATTTTAGATTTTCATATGTCTTTGATTTCCCTATAATTCTTGAATGGTTATAGATACAGAAAATTTAAGCAGTGAAAAATGTTCAGTACTTCAAGGGGCAACTTTGTTACATTATGACTGTATTGGTTTTACCATTATGTAAGGGACATAACCCCCATTGATGGTTTATAAAAAGCCATTATTAGGCAAAACACTTAAACAAAAGGTCCTTGACCCATATGGTCTTTTGCAATGACATTGTGAAGCAATGACCTTGACAAAGGTCACAAGATCAAAGGTCAAGGTCATGTACATATGTGATTTGGGGCACGACTTGAAGAATTTTATGTGTGTTTGCCAACCAACCAACCAACCAACCAACCAATCATGATCAATCAATAATGATCAATCAACAAATCATGATCATGATCAATCAACCAATCATGATCATGATTAATCAATCAATCAATCATGTTTCCGTCTCATGTGTTTAATATAGGGTTCAAGATCTCCTTTGTTTCTTTTTCGCTGTTTCAATTGACCCTTTCCAACGTGTTTAACCAACCAACCAACTAACCAATCAATCAATCAATCAATCAATCAATCAATCAATCAATCAATCAATCAATCAATCAATCATTCATGATCAATCAATCATGTTTCCGTCTCGTCTCGTGTGTTTAATATAGGGTCCAAGATCTTCTTTGTTTCTTTTTCGCTGTTTCAATTGGCCCTATCCAACGTGTTTAACCAACCAACCAACCAACCAACCAACCAATCAATCAATCAATCAATCAATCAATCAATCAATCAATCAATCAATCAATCAATCAATCAATCAATCAATCATGATCAATCAATCAAGTTTCCGTCTCGTCTCGTGTGTTTAATATAGGGTCCAAGATCTTCTTTGTTTCTTTTTCGCTGTTTCAATTGGCCCTATCCAACGTGTTTAACCAACCAACCAACCAACCAACCAACCAACCAACCAACCAACCAACCAACCAATCAATCAATCATGTTTCCGTCTCGTGTGTTTAATATAGGGTCCAAGATCTTTTTTGTTTCTTTTTCGCTGTTTGAATTGGCCCTATCCAACGTGTTTTACCAACCAACCAACTAATCAATAAATCAATCAATCAATCATGATCATGATCAATCAATCATGATCATGATCAATCAATCATGATCATGATCAATCAATCATGTTTCATGATCAATCAATCATGTTTCATGAAAAATTGAAATTTAATATTGTTCTTGCGTCACTTCTGAAAAAAAAATCCACATGTACTCTGAAACTACAAATACAATCGACCTCAAAATTTGCAGTCAGCAGGGCATACATGTACTAAAAGTTTGTAAAAAAATTTGGTGCAGATATCTCTCAAAGCTTTTCCTAGAGAAAAAAAATTGCAATGCCGTAAAAATTGCTTGCTAGGTCCGTAAATTTCAGTAAAAGCCTACAATAAAATGTCCGCTCCGAGATTGAAATACTAATCTGTGTTACAAACAGGTGCTGAAAAATGTACATTATCAGAAAATAATCAATAAATGTGTTTTAAAGTTACACCGGATCAAATAAATCCAAATCATGCACTGTTTGTGACCTGTCATCAAAATGTCAATTTCCTACAATGACAAAAGAAATTACATTGTGTGCATTCCGTCTCTATACATGTTGTCTGTTCAAAGTCCCCACCTAAAAAGGAATAAAAAGACTATCTTTTCGTTATTATAAACCCGTGTCACGTGATGTGGCGCGCGCGCTGTACCTAAAATAAAAGAAAAACTTTCCAAACTAAACATGAAACTTCTCCGGTAACAATAATATAGACCCCATACAGAAACAAACAAACAAACAAACAAACAAACAAACAAACAAATCCCCCCCCCCCCCACCCCCAACTCAATTAATTTTAAAGGGGGAAAGACCCCCTACAATTGCTTTTGATTTATATTGTAAAAAACCTTTTTAACCATTCTGTTCCGTTAATAAAAAAAAAAAAAAAAATCTCCCCGAGACCCCCTTTTGCCCCCCCCCCTTTTTTTTTAACCCTCCACTTACAACTGAATGTAGGTTGTGTGCTATCTATCCTATCAACGTAAAACGAACGACAACTCCAGTTTTTTCCATATTATTAGGTCTTTCCACTTTTCTGTGGAAAGCCTATTGTATTTGTTCTGATTATTATTATTATTATTATTATTTTTTTTTTTTTTTTCTTCCGCCAAATTTTGTTCTTGCGATAAATGTTTGTTTTGCAATATGTCGCTTAGATTTTTTTCATATTGTATCGTATAGGTTATGCGCTTTTAAATTTCACCCTGCTAAGCCGAACCATTTTCTTTGTAAGAGTTATCTCCCTATTCACTGTTTGTCATGTGTGTGCATCTCCTTCGTAACAAAATAAGAAAGCGACAAAATTCTTTTTACAAATTGTTCGTTACATCCTCAGGAATTTTTGGCTAATTTGGATCGAAGCAATTCGATGAAATTTTATAGGAGTTATGTACCTTTACGGAATAAATTTGTCGGTATGTTTTTTTAACTAATAAACCGTTAACCGTATAACCCTGGAATGTTTTTATTTGAGTCCCCTGGGTCCTAACTTAGAAAATTAGGTCAAGGTCAAAGGTCAAGGTCATATTTTAGATTTTCATATGTCTTTGATTTCCCTATAATTCTTGAATGGTTATAGATACAGAAAATTTAAGCAGTGAAAAATGTTCAGTACTTCAAGGGGCAACTTTGTTACATTATGACTGTATTGGTTTTACCATTATGTAAGGGACATAACCCCCATTGATGGTTTATAAAAAGCCATTATTAGGCAAAACACTTAAACAAAAGGTCCTTGACCCATATGGTCTTTTGCAATGACATTGTGAAGCAATGACCTTGACAAAGGTCACAAGATCAAAGGTCAAGGTCATGTACATATGTGATTTGGGGCACGACTTGAAGAATTTTATGTGTGTTTGCCAACCAACCAACCAACCAACCAACCAATCATGATCAATCAATAATGATCAATCAACAAATCATGATCATGATCAATCAACCAATCATGATCATGATTAATCAATCAATCAATCATGTTTCCGTCTCATGTGTTTAATATAGGGTTCAAGATCTCCTTTGTTTCTTTTTCGCTGTTTCAATTGACCCTTTCCAACGTGTTTAACCAACCAACCAACTAACCAATCAATCAATCAATCAATCAATCAATCAATCAATCAATCAATCAATCAATCAATCATTCATGATCAATCAATCATGTTTCCGTCTCGTCTCGTGTGTTTAATATAGGGTCCAAGATCTTCTTTGTTTCTTTTTCGCTGTTTCAATTGGCCCTATCCAACGTGTTTAACCAACCAACCAACCAACCAACCAACCAACCAATCAATCAATCAATCAATCAATCAATCAATCAATCAATCAATCAATCAATCAATCAATCAATCAATCAATCATGATCAATCAATCAAGTTTCCGTCTCGTCTCGTGTGTTTAATATAGGGTCCAAGATCTTCTTTGTTTCTTTTTCGCTGTTTCAATTGGCCCTATCCAACGTGTTTAACCAACCAACCAACCAACCAACCAACCAACCAACCAACCAATCAATCAATCATGTTTCCGTCTCGTGTGTTTAATATAGGGTCCAAGATCTTTTTTGTTTCTTTTTCGCTGTTTGAATTGGCCCTATCCAACGTGTTTTACCAACCAACCAACTAATCAATAAATCAATCAATCAATCATGATCATGATCAATCAATCATGATCATGATCAATCAATCATGATCATGATCAATCAATCATGTTTCATGATCAATCAATCATGTTTCATGAAAAATTGAAATTTAATATTGTTCTTGCGTCACTTCTGAAAAAAAAATCCACATGTACTCTGAAACTACAAATACAATCGACCTCAAAATTTGCAGTCAGCAGGGCATACATGTACTAAAAGTTTGTAAAAAAATTTGGTGCAGATATCTCTCAAAGCTTTTCCTAGAGAAAAAAAATTGCAATGCCGTAAAAATTGCTTGCTAGGTCCGTAAATTTCAGTAAAAGCCTACAATAAAATGTCCGCTCCGAGATTGAAATACTAATCTGTGTTACAAACAGGTGCTGAAAAATGTACATTATCAGAAAATAATCAATAAATGTGTTTTAAAGTTACACCGGATCAAATAAATCCAAATCATGCACTGTTTGTGACCTGTCATCAAAATGTCAATTTCCTACAATGACAAAAGAAATTACATTGTGTGCATTCCGTCTCTATACATGTTGTCTGTTCAAAGTCCCCACCTAAAAAGGAATAAAAAGACTATCTTTTCGTTATTATAAACCCGTGTCACGTGATGTGGCGCGCGCGCTGTACCTAAAATAAAAGAAAAACTTTCCAAACTAAACATGAAACTTCTCCGGTAACAATAATATAGACCCCATACAGAAACAAACAAACAAACAAACAAACAAACAAACAAACAAATACCCCCCCCCCCCCCACCCCCAACTCAATTAATTTTAAAGGGGGAAAGACCCCCTACAATTGCTTTTTTAAAGCAATTGATTTATATTGTAAAAAACCTTTTTAACCATTCTGTTCCGTTAATAAAAAAAAAAAAAAAAATCTCCCCGAGACCCCCTTTTGCCCCCCCCCCTTTTTTTTTAACCCTCCACTTACAACTGAATGTAGGTTGTGTGCTATCTATCCTATCAACGTAAAACGAACGACAACTCCAGTTTTTTCCATATTATTAGGTCTTTCCACTTTTCTGTGGAAAGCCTATTGTATTTGTTCTGATTATTATTATTATTATTATTATTTTTTTTTTTTTTTTCTTCCGCCAAATTTTGTTCTTGCGATAAATGTTTGTTTCGCAATATGTCGCTTAGATTTTTTTCATATTGTATCGTATAGGTTATGCGCTTTTAAATTTCACCCTGCTAAGCCGAACCATTTTCTTTGTAAGAGTTATCTCCCTATTCACTGTTTGTCATGTGTGTGCATCTCCTTCGTAACAAAATAAGAAAGCGACAAAATTCTTTTTACAAATTGTTCGTTACATCCTCAGGAATTTTTGGCTAATTTGGATCGAAGCAATTCGATGAAATTTTATAGGAGTTATGTACCTTTACGGAATAAATTTGTCGGTATGTTTTTTTAACTAATAAACCGTTAACCGTATAACCCTGGAATGTTTTTATTTGAGTCCCCTGGGTCCTAACTTAGAAAATTAGGTCAAGGTCAAAGGTCAAGGTCATATTTTAGATTTTCATATGTCTTTGATTTCCCTATAATTCTTGAATGGTTATAGATACAGAAAATTTAAGCAGTGAAAAATGTTCAGTACTTCAAGGGGCAACTTTGTTACATTATGACTGTATTGGTTTTACCATTATGTAAGGGACATAACCCCCATTGATGGTTTATAAAAAGCCATTATTAGGCAAAACACTTAAACAAAAGGTCCTTGACCCATATGGTCTTTTGCAATGACATTGTGAAGCAATGACCTTGACAAAGGTCACAAGATCAAAGGTCAAGGTCATGTACATATGTGATTTGGGGCACGACTTGAAGAATTTTATGTGTGTTTGCCAACCAACCAACCAACCAACCAACCAATCATGATCAATCAATAATGATCAATCAACAAATCATGATCATGATCAATCAACCAATCATGATCATGATTAATCAATCAATCAATCATGTTTCCGTCTCATGTGTTTAATATAGGGTTCAAGATCTCCTTTGTTTCTTTTTCGCTGTTTCAATTGACCCTTTCCAACGTGTTTAACCAACCAACCAACTAACCAATCAATCAATCAATCAATCAATCAATCAATCAATCAATCAATCAATCAATCAATCATTCATGATCAATCAATCATGTTTCCGTCTCGTCTCGTGTGTTTAATATAGGGTCCAAGATCTTCTTTGTTTCTTTTTCGCTGTTTCAATTGGCCCTATCCAACGTGTTTAACCAACCAACCAACCAACCAACCAACCAACCAATCAATCAATCAATCAATCAATCAATCAATCAATCAATCAATCAATCAATCAATCAATCAATCAATCATGATCAATCAATCAAGTTTCCGTCTCGTCTCGTGTGTTTAATATAGGGTCCAAGATCTTCTTTGTTTCTTTTTCGCTGTTTCAATTGGCCCTATCCAACGTGTTTAACCAACCAACCAACCAACCAACCAACCAACCAACCAACCAACCAATCAATCAATCATGTTTCCGTCTCGTGTGTTTAATATAGGGTCCAAGATCTTTTTTGTTTCTTTTTCGCTGTTTGAATTGGCCCTATCCAACGTGTTTTACCAACCAACCAACTAATCAATAAATCAATCAATCAATCATGATCATGATCAATCAATCATGATCATGATCAATCAATCATGATCATGATCAATCAATCATGTTTCATGATCAATCAATCATGTTTCATGAAAAATTGAAATTTAATATTGTTCTTGCGTCACTTCTGAAAAAAAAATCCACATGTACTCTGAAACTACAAATACAATCGACCTCAAAATTTGCAGTCAGCAGGGCATACATGTACTAAAAGTTTGTAAAAAAATTTGGTGCAGATATCTCTCAAAGCTTTTCCTAGAGAAAAAAAATTGCAATGCCGTAAAAATTGCTTGCTAGGTCCGTAAATTTCAGTAAAAGCCTACAATAAAATGTCCGCTCCGAGATTGAAATACTAATCTGTGTTACAAACAGGTGCTGAAAAATGTACATTATCAGAAAATAATCAATAAATGTGTTTTAAAGTTACACCGGATCAAATAAATCCAAATCATGCACTGTTTGTGACCTGTCATCAAAATGTCAATTTCCTACAATGACAAAAGAAATTACATTGTGTGCATTCCGTCTCTATACATGTTGTCTGTTCAAAGTCCCCACCTAAAAAGGAATAAAAAGACTATCTTTTCGTTATTATAAACCCGTGTCACGTGATGTGGCGCGCGCGCTGTACCTAAAATAAAAGAAAAACTTTCCAAACTAAACATGAAACTTCTCCGGTAACAATAATATAGACCCCATACAGAAACAAACAAACAAACAAACAAACAAACAAACAAATACCCCCCCCCCCCCACCCCCAACTCAATTAATTTTAAAGGGGGAAAGACCCCCTACAATTGCTTTTTTAAAGCAATTGATTTATATTGTAAAAAACCTTTTTAACCATTCTGTTCCGTTAATAAAAAAAAAAAAAAAAATCTCCCCGAGACCCCCTTTTGCCCCCCCCCCCTTTTTTTTTAACCCTCCACTTACAACTGAATGTAGGTTGTGTGCTATCTATCCTATCAACGTAAAACGAACGACAACTCCAGTTTTTTCCATATTATTAGGTCTTTCCACTTTTCTGTGGAAAGCCTATTGTATTTGTTCTGATTATTATTATTATTATTATTATTTTTTTTTTTTTTTTCTTCCGCCAAATTTTGTTCTTGCGATAAATGTTTGTTTCGCAATATGTCGCTTAGATTTTTTTCATATTGTATCGTATAGGTTATGCGCTTTTAAATTTCACCCTGCTAAGCCGAACCATTTTCTTTGTAAGAGTTATCTCCCTATTCACTGTTTGTCATGTGTGTGCATCTCCTTCGTAACAAAATAAGAAAGCGACAAAATTCTTTTTACAAATTGTTCGTTACATCCTCAGGAATTTTTGGCTAATTTGGATCGAAGCAATTCGATGAAATTTTATAGGAGTTATGTACCTTTACGGAATAAATTTGTCGGTATGTTTTTTTAACTAATAAACCGTTAACCGTATAACCCTGGAATGTTTTTATTTGAGTCCCCTGGGTCCTAACTTAGAAAATTAGGTCAAGGTCAAAGGTCAAGGTCATATTTTAGATTTTCATATGTCTTTGATTTCCCTATAATTCTTGAATGGTTATAGATACAGAAAATTTAAGCAGTGAAAAATGTTCAGTACTTCAAGGGGCAACTTTGTTACATTATGACTGTATTGGTTTTACCATTATGTAAGGGACATAACCCCCATTGATGGTTTATAAAAAGCCATTATTAGGCAAAACACTTAAACAAAAGGTCCTTGACCCATATGGTCTTTTGCAATGACATTGTGAAGCAATGACCTTGACAAAGGTCACAAGATCAAAGGTCAAGGTCATGTACATATGTGATTTGGGGCACGACTTGAAGAATTTTATGTGTGTTTGCCAACCAACCAACCAACCAACCAACCAATCATGATCAATCAATAATGATCAATCAACAAATCATGATCATGATCAATCAACCAATCATGATCATGATTAATCAATCAATCAATCATGTTTCCGTCTCATGTGTTTAATATAGGGTTCAAGATCTCCTTTGTTTCTTTTTCGCTGTTTCAATTGACCCTTTCCAACGTGTTTAACCAACCAACCAACTAACCAATCAATCAATCAATCAATCAATCAATCAATCAATCAATCAATCAATCAATCAATCATTCATGATCAATCAATCATGTTTCCGTCTCGTCTCGTGTGTTTAATATAGGGTCCAAGATCTTCTTTGTTTCTTTTTCGCTGTTTCAATTGGCCCTATCCAACGTGTTTAACCAACCAACCAACCAACCAACCAACCAACCAATCAATCAATCAATCAATCAATCAATCAATCAATCAATCAATCAATCAATCAATCAATCAATCAATCAATCATGATCAATCAATCAAGTTTCCGTCTCGTCTCGTGTGTTTAATATAGGGTCCAAGATCTTCTTTGTTTCTTTTTCGCTGTTTCAATTGGCCCTATCCAACGTGTTTAACCAACCAACCAACCAACCAACCAACCAACCAACCAACCAACCAATCAATCAATCATGTTTCCGTCTCGTGTGTTTAATATAGGGTCCAAGATCTTTTTTGTTTCTTTTTCGCTGTTTGAATTGGCCCTATCCAACGTGTTTTACCAACCAACCAACTAATCAATAAATCAATCAATCAATCATGATCATGATCAATCAATCATGATCATGATCAATCAATCATGATCATGATCAATCAATCATGTTTCATGATCAATCAATCATGTTTCATGAAAAATTGAAATTTAATATTGTTCTTGCGTCACTTCTGAAAAAAAAATCCACATGTACTCTGAAACTACAAATACAATCGACCTCAAAATTTGCAGTCAGCAGGGCATACATGTACTAAAAGTTTGTAAAAAAATTTGGTGCAGATATCTCTCAAAGCTTTTCCTAGAGAAAAAAAATTGCAATGCCGTAAAAATTGCTTGCTAGGTCCGTAAATTTCAGTAAAAGCCTACAATAAAATGTCCGCTCCGAGATTGAAATACTAATCTGTGTTACAAACAGGTGCTGAAAAATGTACATTATCAGAAAATAATCAATAAATGTGTTTTAAAGTTACACCGGATCAAATAAATCCAAATCATGCACTGTTTGTGACCTGTCATCAAAATGTCAATTTCCTACAATGACAAAAGAAATTACATTGTGTGCATTCCGTCTCTATACATGTTGTCTGTTCAAAGTCCCCACCTAAAAAGGAATAAAAAGACTATCTTTTCGTTATTATAAACCCGTGTCACGTGATGTGGCGCGCGCGCTGTACCTAAAATAAAAGAAAAACTTTCCAAACTAAACATGAAACTTCTCCGGTAACAATAATATAGACCCCATACAGAAACAAACAAACAAACAAACAAACAAACAAACAAACAAATACCCCCCCCCCCCCCCACCCCCAACTCAATTAATTTTAAAGGGGGAAAGACCCCCTACAATTGCTTTTTTAAAGCAATTGATTTATATTGTAAAAAACCTTTTTAACCATTCTGTTCCGTTAATAAAAAAAAAAAAAAAAATCTCCCCGAGACCCCCTTTTGCCCCCCCCCCCTTTTTTTTTAACCCTCCACTTACAACTGAATGTAGGTTGTGTGCTATCTATCCTATCAACGTAAAACGAACGACAACTCCAGTTTTTTCCATATTATTAGGTCTTTCCACTTTTCTGTGGAAAGCCTATTGTATTTGTTCTGATTATTATTATTATTATTATTATTTTTTTTTTTTTTTTCTTCCGCCAAATTTTGTTCTTGCGATAAATGTTTGTTTCGCAATATGTCGCTTAGATTTTTTTCATATTGTATCGTATAGGTTATGCGCTTTTAAATTTCACCCTGCTAAGCCGAACCATTTTCTTTGTAAGAGTTATCTCCCTATTCACTGTTTGTCATGTGTGTGCATCTCCTTCGTAACAAAATAAGAAAGCGACAAAATTCTTTTTACAAATTGTTCGTTACATCCTCAGGAATTTTTGGCTAATTTGGATCGAAGCAATTCGATGAAATTTTATAGGAGTTATGTACCTTTACGGAATAAATTTGTCGGTATGTTTTTTTAACTAATAAACCGTTAACCGTATAACCCTGGAATGTTTTTATTTGAGTCCCCTGGGTCCTAACTTAGAAAATTAGGTCAAGGTCAAAGGTCAAGGTCATATTTTAGATTTTCATATGTCTTTGATTTCCCTATAATTCTTGAATGGTTATAGATACAGAAAATTTAAGCAGTGAAAAATGTTCAGTACTTCAAGGGGCAACTTTGTTACATTATGACTGTATTGGTTTTACCATTATGTAAGGGACATAACCCCCATTGATGGTTTATAAAAAGCCATTATTAGGCAAAACACTTAAACAAAAGGTCCTTGACCCATATGGTCTTTTGCAATGACATTGTGAAGCAATGACCTTGACAAAGGTCACAAGATCAAAGGTCAAGGTCATGTACATATGTGATTTGGGGCACGACTTGAAGAATTTTATGTGTGTTTGCCAACCAACCAACCAACCAACCAACCAATCATGATCAATCAATAATGATCAATCAACAAATCATGATCATGATCAATCAACCAATCATGATCATGATTAATCAATCAATCAATCATGTTTCCGTCTCATGTGTTTAATATAGGGTTCAAGATCTCCTTTGTTTCTTTTTCGCTGTTTCAATTGACCCTTTCCAACGTGTTTAACCAACCAACCAACTAACCAATCAATCAATCAATCAATCAATCAATCAATCAATCAATCAATCAATCAATCAATCATTCATGATCAATCAATCATGTTTCCGTCTCGTCTCGTGTGTTTAATATAGGGTCCAAGATCTTCTTTGTTTCTTTTTCGCTGTTTCAATTGGCCCTATCCAACGTGTTTAACCAACCAACCAACCAACCAACCAACCAACCAATCAATCAATCAATCAATCAATCAATCAATCAATCAATCAATCAATCAATCAATCAATCAATCAATCATGATCAATCAATCAAGTTTCCGTCTCGTCTCGTGTGTTTAATATAGGGTCCAAGATCTTCTTTGTTTCTTTTTCGCTGTTTCAATTGGCCCTATCCAACGTGTTTAACCAACCAACCAACCAACCAACCAACCAACCAACCAACCAACCAATCAATCAATCATGTTTCCGTCTCGTGTGTTTAATATAGGGTCCAAGATCTTTTTTGTTTCTTTTTCGCTGTTTGAATTGGCCCTATCCAACGTGTTTTACCAACCAACCAACTAATCAATAAATCAATCAATCAATCATGATCATGATCAATCAATCATGATCATGATCAATCAATCATGATCATGATCAATCAATCATGTTTCATGATCAATCAATCATGTTTCATGAAAAATTGAAATTTAATATTGTTCTTGCGTCACTTCTGAAAAAAAAATCCACATGTACTCTGAAACTACAAATACAATCGACCTCAAAATTTGCAGTCAGCAGGGCATACATGTACTAAAAGTTTGTAAAAAAATTTGGTGCAGATATCTCTCAAAGCTTTTCCTAGAGAAAAAAAATTGCAATGCCGTAAAAATTGCTTGCTAGGTCCGTAAATTTCAGTAAAAGCCTACAATAAAATGTCCGCTCCGAGATTGAAATACTAATCTGTGTTACAAACAGGTGCTGAAAAATGTACATTATCAGAAAATAATCAATAAATGTGTTTTAAAGTTACACCGGATCAAATAAATCCAAATCATGCACTGTTTGTGACCTGTCATCAAAATGTCAATTTCCTACAATGACAAAAGAAATTACATTGTGTGCATTCCGTCTCTATACATGTTGTCTGTTCAAAGTCCCCACCTAAAAAGGAATAAAAAGACTATCTTTTCGTTATTATAAACCCGTGTCACGTGATGTGGCGCGCGCGCTGTACCTAAAATAAAAGAAAAACTTTCCAAACTAAACATGAAACTTCTCCGGTAACAATAATATAGACCCCATACAGAAACAAACAAACAAACAAACAAACAAACAAACAAACAAATACCCCCCCCCCCCCCCACCCCCAACTCAATTAATTTTAAAGGGGGAAAGACCCCCTACAATTGCTTTTTTAAAGCAATTGATTTATATTGTAAAAAACCTTTTTAACCATTCTGTTCCGTTAATAAAAAAAAAAAAAAAAATCTCCCCGAGACCCCCTTTTGCCCCCCCCCCCTTTTTTTTTAACCCTCCACTTACAACTGAATGTAGGTTGTGTGCTATCTATCCTATCAACGTAAAACGAACGACAACTCCAGTTTTTTCCATATTATTAGGTCTTTCCACTTTTCTGTGGAAAGCCTATTGTATTTGTTCTGATTATTATTATTATTATTATTATTTTTTTTTTTTTTTTCTTCCGCCAAATTTTGTTCTTGCGATAAATGTTTGTTTCGCAATATGTCGCTTAGATTTTTTTCATATTGTATCGTATAGGTTATGCGCTTTTAAATTTCACCCTGCTAAGCCGAACCATTTTCTTTGTAAGAGTTATCTCCCTATTCACTGTTTGTCATGTGTGTGCATCTCCTTCGTAACAAAATAAGAAAGCGACAAAATTCTTTTTACAAATTGTTCGTTACATCCTCAGGAATTTTTGGCTAATTTGGATCGAAGCAATTCGATGAAATTTTATAGGAGTTATGTACCTTTACGGAATAAATTTGTCGGTATGTTTTTTTAACTAATAAACCGTTAACCGTATAACCCTGGAATGTTTTTATTTGAGTCCCCTGGGTCCTAACTTAGAAAATTAGGTCAAGGTCAAAGGTCAAGGTCATATTTTAGATTTTCATATGTCTTTGATTTCCCTATAATTCTTGAATGGTTATAGATACAGAAAATTTAAGCAGTGAAAAATGTTCAGTACTTCAAGGGGCAACTTTGTTACATTATGACTGTATTGGTTTTACCATTATGTAAGGGACATAACCCCCATTGATGGTTTATAAAAAGCCATTATTAGGCAAAACACTTAAACAAAAGGTCCTTGACCCATATGGTCTTTTGCAATGACATTGTGAAGCAATGACCTTGACAAAGGTCACAAGATCAAAGGTCAAGGTCATGTACATATGTGATTTGGGGCACGACTTGAAGAATTTTATGTGTGTTTGCCAACCAACCAACCAACCAACCAACCAATCATGATCAATCAATAATGATCAATCAACAAATCATGATCATGATCAATCAACCAATCATGATCATGATTAATCAATCAATCAATCATGTTTCCGTCTCATGTGTTTAATATAGGGTTCAAGATCTCCTTTGTTTCTTTTTCGCTGTTTCAATTGACCCTTTCCAACGTGTTTAACCAACCAACCAACTAACCAATCAATCAATCAATCAATCAATCAATCAATCAATCAATCAATCAATCAATCAATCATTCATGATCAATCAATCATGTTTCCGTCTCGTCTCGTGTGTTTAATATAGGGTCCAAGATCTTCTTTGTTTCTTTTTCGCTGTTTCAATTGGCCCTATCCAACGTGTTTAACCAACCAACCAACCAACCAACCAACCAACCAATCAATCAATCAATCAATCAATCAATCAATCAATCAATCAATCAATCAATCAATCAATCAATCAATCATGATCAATCAATCAAGTTTCCGTCTCGTCTCGTGTGTTTAATATAGGGTCCAAGATCTTCTTTGTTTCTTTTTCGCTGTTTCAATTGGCCCTATCCAACGTGTTTAACCAACCAACCAACCAACCAACCAACCAACCAACCAACCAACCAATCAATCAATCATGTTTCCGTCTCGTGTGTTTAATATAGGGTCCAAGATCTTTTTTGTTTCTTTTTCGCTGTTTGAATTGGCCCTATCCAACGTGTTTTACCAACCAACCAACTAATCAATAAATCAATCAATCAATCATGATCATGATCAATCAATCATGATCATGATCAATCAATCATGATCATGATCAATCAATCATGTTTCATGATCAATCAATCATGTTTCATGAAAAATTGAAATTTAATATTGTTCTTGCGTCACTTCTGAAAAAAAAATCCACATGTACTCTGAAACTACAAATACAATCGACCTCAAAATTTGCAGTCAGCAGGGCATACATGTACTAAAAGTTTGTAAAAAAATTTGGTGCAGATATCTCTCAAAGCTTTTCCTAGAGAAAAAAAATTGCAATGCCGTAAAAATTGCTTGCTAGGTCCGTAAATTTCAGTAAAAGCCTACAATAAAATGTCCGCTCCGAGATTGAAATACTAATCTGTGTTACAAACAGGTGCTGAAAAATGTACATTATCAGAAAATAATCAATAAATGTGTTTTAAAGTTACACCGGATCAAATAAATCCAAATCATGCACTGTTTGTGACCTGTCATCAAAATGTCAATTTCCTACAATGACAAAAGAAATTACATTGTGTGCATTCCGTCTCTATACATGTTGTCTGTTCAAAGTCCCCACCTAAAAAGGAATAAAAAGACTATCTTTTCGTTATTATAAACCCGTGTCACGTGATGTGGCGCGCGCGCTGTACCTAAAATAAAAGAAAAACTTTCCAAACTAAACATGAAACTTCTCCGGTAACAATAATATAGACCCCATACAGAAACAAACAAACAAACAAACAAACAAACAAACAAACAAATACCCCCCCCCCCCCCACCCCCAACTCAATTAATTTTAAAGGGGGAAAGACCCCCTACAATTGCTTTTTTAAAGCAATTGATTTATATTGTAAAAAACCTTTTTAACCATTCTGTTCCGTTAATAAAAAAAAAAAAAAAAATCTCCCCGAGACCCCCTTTTGCCCCCCCCCCTTTTTTTTTAACCCTCCACTTACAACTGAATGTAGGTTGTGTGCTATCTATCCTATCAACGTAAAACGAACGACAACTCCAGTTTTTTCCATATTATTAGGTCTTTCCACTTTTCTGTGGAAAGCCTATTGTATTTGTTCTGATTATTATTATTATTATTATTATTTTTTTTTTTTTTTTCTTCCGCCAAATTTTGTTCTTGCGATAAATGTTTGTTTTGCAATATGTCGCTTAGATTTTTTTCATATTGTATCGTATAGGTTATGCGCTTTTAAATTTCACCCTGCTAAGCCGAACCATTTTCTTTGTAAGAGTTATCTCCCTATTCACTGTTTGTCATGTGTGTGCATCTCCTTCGTAACAAAATAAGAAAGCGACAAAATTCTTTTTACAAATTGTTCGTTACATCCTCAGGAATTTTTGGCTAATTTGGATCGAAGCAATTCGATGAAATTTTATAGGAGTTATGTACCTTTACGGAATAAATTTGTCGGTATGTTTTTTTAACTAATAAACCGTTAACCGTATAACCCTGGAATGTTTTTATTTGAGTCCCCTGGGTCCTAACTTAGAAAATTAGGTCAAGGTCAAAGGTCAAGGTCATATTTTAGATTTTCATATGTCTTTGATTTCCCTATAATTCTTGAATGGTTATAGATACAGAAAATTTAAGCAGTGAAAAATGTTCAGTACTTCAAGGGGCAACTTTGTTACATTATGACTGTATTGGTTTTACCATTATGTAAGGGACATAACCCCCATTGATGGTTTATAAAAAGCCATTATTAGGCAAAACACTTAAACAAAAGGTCCTTGACCCATATGGTCTTTTGCAATGACATTGTGAAGCAATGACCTTGACAAAGGTCACAAGATCAAAGGTCAAGGTCATGTACATATGTGATTTGGGGCACGACTTGAAGAATTTTATGTGTGTTTGCCAACCAACCAACCAACCAACCAACCAATCATGATCAATCAATAATGATCAATCAACAAATCATGATCATGATCAATCAACCAATCATGATCATGATTAATCAATCAATCAATCATGTTTCCGTCTCATGTGTTTAATATAGGGTTCAAGATCTCCTTTGTTTCTTTTTCGCTGTTTCAATTGACCCTTTCCAACGTGTTTAACCAACCAACCAACTAACCAATCAATCAATCAATCAATCAATCAATCAATCAATCAATCAATCAATCAATCAATCATTCATGATCAATCAATCATGTTTCCGTCTCGTCTCGTGTGTTTAATATAGGGTCCAAGATCTTCTTTGTTTCTTTTTCGCTGTTTCAATTGGCCCTATCCAACGTGTTTAACCAACCAACCAACCAACCAACCAACCAACTCAATCAATCAATCAATCAATCAATCAATCAATCAATCAATCAATCAATCAATCAATCAATCAATCAATCATGATCAATCAATCAAGTTTCCGTCTCGTCTCGTGTGTTTAATATAGGGTCCAAGATCTTCTTTGTTTCTTTTTCGCTGTTTCAATTGGCCCTATCCAACGTGTTTAACCAACCAACCAACCAACCAACCAACCAACCAACCAACCAACCAATCAATCAATCATGTTTCCGTCTCGTGTGTTTAATATAGGGTCCAAGATCTTTTTTGTTTCTTTTTCGCTGTTTGAATTGGCCCTATCCAACGTGTTTTACCAACCAACCAACTAATCAATAAATCAATCAATCAATCATGATCATGATCAATCAATCATGATCATGATCAATCAATCATGATCATGATCAATCAATCATGTTTCATGATCAATCAATCATGTTTCATGAAAAATTGAAATTTAATATTGTTCTTGCGTCACTTCTGAAAAAAAAATCCACATGTACTCTGAAACTACAAATACAATCGACCTCAAAATTTGCAGTCAGCAGGGCATACATGTACTAAAAGTTTGTAAAAAAATTTGGTGCAGATATCTCTCAAAGCTTTTCCTAGAGAAAAAAAATTGCAATGCCGTAAAAATTGCTTGCTAGGTCCGTAAATTTCAGTAAAAGCCTACAATAAAATGTCCGCTCCGAGATTGAAATACTAATCTGTGTTACAAACAGGTGCTGAAAAATGTACATTATCAGAAAATAATCAATAAATGTGTTTTAAAGTTACACCGGATCAAATAAATCCAAATCATGCACTGTTTGTGACCTGTCATCAAAATGTCAATTTCCTACAATGACAAAAGAAATTACATTGTGTGCATTCCGTCTCTATACATGTTGTCTGTTCAAAGTCCCCACCTAAAAAGGAATAAAAAGACTATCTTTTCGTTATTATAAACCCGTGTCACGTGATGTGGCGCGCGCGCTGTACCTAAAATAAAAGAAAAACTTTCCAAACTAAACATGAAACTTCTCCGGTAACAATAATATAGACCCCATACAGAAACAAACAAACAAACAAACAAACAAACAAACAAACAAATACCCCCCCCCCCCCACCCCCAACTCAATTAATTTTAAAGGGGGAAAGACCCCCTACAATTGCTTTTTTAAAGCAATTGATTTATATTGTAAAAAACCTTTTTAACCATTCTGTTCCGTTAATAAAAAAAAAAAAAAAAATCTCCCCGAGACCCCCTTTTGCCCCCCCCCCCTTTTTTTTTAACCCTCCACTTACAACTGAATGTAGGTTGTGTGCTATCTATCCTATCAACGTAAAACGAACGACAACTCCAGTTTTTTCCATATTATTAGGTCTTTCCACTTTTCTGTGGAAAGCCTATTGTATTTGTTCTGATTATTATTATTATTATTATTATTTTTTTTTTTTTTTTCTTCCGCCAAATTTTGTTCTTGCGATAAATGTTTGTTTTGCAATATGTCGCTTAGATTTTTTTCATATTGTATCGTATAGGTTATGCGCTTTTAAATTTCACCCTGCTAAGCCGAACCATTTTCTTTGTAAGAGTTATCTCCCTATTCACTGTTTGTCATGTGTGTGCATCTCCTTCGTAACAAAATAAGAAAGCGACAAAATTCTTTTTACAAATTGTTCGTTACATCCTCAGGAATTTTTGGCTAATTTGGATCGAAGCAATTCGATGAAATTTTATAGGAGTTATGTACCTTTACGGAATAAATTTGTCGGTATGTTTTTTTAACTAATAAACCGTTAACCGTATAACCCTGGAATGTTTTTATTTGAGTCCCCTGGGTCCTAACTTAGAAAATTAGGTCAAGGTCAAAGGTCAAGGTCATATTTTAGATTTTCATATGTCTTTGATTTCCCTATAATTCTTGAATGGTTATAGATACAGAAAATTTAAGCAGTGAAAAATGTTCAGTACTTCAAGGGGCAACTTTGTTACATTATGACTGTATTGGTTTTACCATTATGTAAGGGACATAACCCCCATTGATGGTTTATAAAAAGCCATTATTAGGCAAAACACTTAAACAAAA
This sequence comes from Mytilus galloprovincialis, assembly GCF_965363235.1. Taxonomy (NCBI): domain Eukaryota; kingdom Metazoa; phylum Mollusca; class Bivalvia; order Mytilida; family Mytilidae; genus Mytilus; species Mytilus galloprovincialis. Next base: position 4,188,059 of record NC_134850.1, on the reverse strand, counting down.
GGTCCTTGACCCATATGGTCTTTTGCAATGACATTGTGAAGCAATGACCTTGACAAAGGTCACAAGATCAAAGGTCAAGGTCATGTACATATGTGATTTGGGGCACGACTTGAAGAATTTTATGTGTGTTTGCCAACCAACCAACCAACCAACCAACCAATCATGATCAATCAATAATGATCAATCAACAAATCATGATCATGATCAATCAACCAATCATGATCATGATTAATCAATCAATCAATCATGTTTCCGTCTCATGTGTTTAATATAGGGTTCAAGATCTCCTTTGTTTCTTTTTCGCTGTTTCAATTGACCCTTTCCAACGTGTTTAACCAACCAACCAACTAACCAATCAATCAATCAATCAATCAATCAATCAATCAATCAATCAATCAATCAATCAATCATTCATGATCAATCAATCATGTTTCCGTCTCGTCTCGTGTGTTTAATATAGGGTCCAAGATCTTCTTTGTTTCTTTTTCGCTGTTTCAATTGGCCCTATCCAACGTGTTTAACCAACCAACCAACCAACCAACCAACCAACAATCAATCAATCAATCAATCAATCAATCAATCAATCAATCAATCAATCAATCAATCAATCAATCAATCAATCATGATCAATCAATCAAGTTTCCGTCTCGTCTCGTGTGTTTAATATAGGGTCCAAGATCTTCTTTGTTTCTTTTTCGCTGTTTCAATTGGCCCTATCCAACGTGTTTAACCAACCAACCAACCAACCAACCAACCAACCAACCAACCAACCAATCAATCAATCATGTTTCCGTCTCGTGTGTTTAATATAGGGTCCAAGATCTTTTTTGTTTCTTTTTCGCTGTTTGAATTGGCCCTATCCAACGTGTTTTACCAACCAACCAACTAATCAATAAATCAATCAATCAATCATGATCATGATCAATCAATCATGATCATGATCAATCAATCATGATCATGATCAATCAATCATGTTTCATGATCAATCAATCATGTTTCATGAAAAATTGAAATTTAATATTGTTCTTGCGTCACTTCTGAAAAAAAAATCCACATGTACTCTGAAACTACAAATACAATCGACCTCAAAATTTGCAGTCAGCAGGGCATACATGTACTAAAAGTTTGTAAAAAAATTTGGTGCAGATATCTCTCAAAGCTTTTCCTAGAGAAAAAAAATTGCAATGCCGTAAAAATTGCTTGCTAGGTCCGTAAATTTCAGTAAAAGCCTACAATAAAATGTCCGCTCCGAGATTGAAATACTAATCTGTGTTACAAACAGGTGCTGAAAAATGTACATTATCAGAAAATAATCAATAAATGTGTTTTAAAGTTACACCGGATCAAATAAATCCAAATCATGCACTGTTTGTGACCTGTCATCAAAATGTCAATTTCCTACAATGACAAAAGAAATTACATTGTGTGCATTCCGTCTCTATACATGTTGTCTGTTCAAAGTCCCCACCTAAAAAGGAATAAAAAGACTATCTTTTCGTTATTATAAACCCGTGTCACGTGATGTGGCGCGCGCGCTGTACCTAAAATAAAAGAAAAACTTTCCAAACTAAACATGAAACTTCTCCGGTAACAATAATATAGACCCCATACAGAAACAAACAAACAAACAAACAAACAAACAAACAAACAAATACCCCCCCCCCCCACCCCCAACTCAATTAATTTTAAAGGGGGAAAGACCCCCTACAATTGCTTTTTTAAAGCAATTGATTTATATTGTAAAAAACCTTTTTAACCATTCTGTTCCGTTAATAAAAAAAAAAAAAAAAATCTCCCCGAGACCCCCTTTTGCCCCCCCCCCCTTTTTTTTTAACCCTCCACTTACAACTGAATGTAGGTTGTGTGCTATCTATCCTATCAACGTAAAACGAACGACAACTCCAGTTTTTTCCATATTATTAGGTCTTTCCACTTTTCTGTGGAAAGCCTATTGTATTTGTTCTGATTATTATTATTATTATTATTATTTTTTTTTTTTTTTTCTTCCGCCAAATTTTGTTCTTGCGATAAATGTTTGTTTTGCAATATGTCGCTTAGATTTTTTTCATATTGTATCGTATAGGTTATGCGCTTTTAAATTTCACCCTGCTAAGCCGAACCATTTTCTTTGTAAGAGTTATCTCCCTATTCACTGTTTGTCATGTGTGTGCATCTCCTTCGTAACAAAATAAGAAAGCGACAAAATTCTTTTTACAAATTGTTCGTTACATCCTCAGGAATTTTTGGCTAATTTGGATCGAAGCAATTCGATGAAATTTTATAGGAGTTATGTACCTTTACGGAATAAATTTGTCGGTATGTTTTTTTAACTAATAAACCGTTAACCGTATAACCCTGGAATGTTTTTATTTGAGTCCCCTGGGTCCTAACTTAGAAAATTAGGTCAAGGTCAAAGGTCAAGGTCATATTTTAGATTTTCATATGTCTTTGATTTCCCTATAATTCTTGAATGGTTATAGATACAGAAAATTTAAGCAGTGAAAAATGTTCAGTACTTCAAGGGGCAACTTTGTTACATTATGACTGTATTGGTTTTACCATTATGTAAGGGACATAACCCCCATTGATGGTTTATAAAAAGCCATTATTAGGCAAAACACTTAAACAAAAGGTCCTTGACCCATATGGTCTTTTGCAATGACATTGTGAAGCAATGACCTTGACAAAGGTCACAAGATCAAAGGTCAAGGTCATGTACATATGTGATTTGGGGCACGACTTGAAGAATTTTATGTGTGTTTGCCAACCAACCAACCAACCAACCAACCAATCATGATCAATCAATAATGATCAATCAACAAATCATGATCATGATCAATCAACCAATCATGATCATGATTAATCAATCAATCAATCATGTTTCCGTCTCATGTGTTTAATATAGGGTTCAAGATCTCCTTTGTTTCTTTTTCGCTGTTTCAATTGACCCTTTCCAACGTGTTTAACCAACCAACCAACTAACCAATCAATCAATCAATCAATCAATCAATCAATCAATCAATCAATCAATCAATCAATCATTCATGATCAATCAATCATGTTTCCGTCTCGTCTCGTGTGTTTAATATAGGGTCCAAGATCTTCTTTGTTTCTTTTTCGCTGTTTCAATTGGCCCTATCCAACGTGTTTAACCAACCAACCAACCAACCAACCAACCAACCAATCAATCAATCAATCAATCAATCAATCAATCAATCAATCAATCAATCAATCAATCAATCAATCAATCAATCATGATCAATCAATCAAGTTTCCGTCTCGTCTCGTGTGTTTAATATAGGGTCCAAGATCTTCTTTGTTTCTTTTTCGCTGTTTCAATTGGCCCTATCCAACGTGTTTAACCAACCAACCAACCAACCAACCAACCAACCAACCAACCAATCAATCAATCATGTTTCCGTCTCGTGTGTTTAATATAGGGTCCAAGATCTTTTTTGTTTCTTTTTCGCTGTTTGAATTGGCCCTATCCAACGTGTTTTACCAACCAACCAACTAATCAATAAATCAATCAATCAATCATGATCATGATCAATCAATCATGATCATGATCAATCAATCATGATCATGATCAATCAATCATGTTTCATGATCAATCAATCATGTTTCATGAAAAATTGAAATTTAATATTGTTCTTGCGTCACTTCTGAAAAAAAAATCCACATGTACTCTGAAACTACAAATACAATCGACCTCAAAATTTGCAGTCAGCAGGGCATACATGTACTAAAAGTTTGTAAAAAAATTTGGTGCAGATATCTCTCAAAGCTTTTCCTAGAGAAAAAAAATTGCAATGCCGTAAAAATTGCTTGCTAGGTCCGTAAATTTCAGTAAAAGCCTACAATAAAATGTCCGCTCCGAGATTGAAATACTAATCTGTGTTACAAACAGGTGCTGAAAAATGTACATTATCAGAAAATAATCAATAAATGTGTTTTAAAGTTACACCGGATCAAATAAATCCAAATCATGCACTGTTTGTGACCTGTCATCAAAATGTCAATTTCCTACAATGACAAAAGAAATTACATTGTGTGCATTCCGTCTCTATACATGTTGTCTGTTCAAAGTCCCCACCTAAAAAGGAATAAAAAGACTATCTTTTCGTTATTATAAACCCGTGTCACGTGATGTGGCGCGCGCGCTGTACCTAAAATAAAAGAAAAACTTTCCAAACTAAACATGAAACTTCTCCGGTAACAATAATATAGACCCCATACAGAAACAAACAAACAAACAAACAAACAAACAAACAAACAAATACCCCCCCCCCCCACCCCCAACTCAATTAATTTTAAAGGGGGAAAGACCCCCTACAATTGCTTTTTTAAAGCAATTGATTTATATTGTAAAAAACCTTTTTAACCATTCTGTTCCGTTAATAAAAAAAAAAAAAAAAATCTCCCCGAGACCCCCTTTTGCCCCCCCCCCCTTTTTTTTTAACCCTCCACTTACAACTGAATGTAGGTTGTGTGCTATCTATCCTATCAACGTAAAACGAACGACAACTCCAGTTTTTTCCATATTATTAGGTCTTTCCACTTTTCTGTGGAAAGCCTATTGTATTTGTTCTGATTATTATTATTATTATTATTATTTTTTTTTTTTTTTTCTTCCGCCAAATTTTGTTCTTGCGATAAATGTTTGTTTTGCAATATGTCGCTTAGATTTTTTTCATATTGTATCGTATAGGTTATGCGCTTTTAAATTTCACCCTGCTAAGCCGAACCATTTTCTTTGTAAGAGTTATCTCCCTATTCACTGTTTGTCATGTGTGTGCATCTCCTTCGTAACAAAATAAGAAAGCGACAAAATTCTTTTTACAAATTGTTCGTTACATCCTCAGGAATTTTTGGCTAATTTGGATCGAAGCAATTCGATGAAATTTTATAGGAGTTATGTACCTTTACGGAATAAATTTGTCGGTATGTTTTTTTAACTAATAAACCGTTAACCGTATAACCCTGGAATGTTTTTATTTGAGTCCCCTGGGTCCTAACTTAGAAAATTAGGTCAAGGTCAAAGGTCAAGGTCATATTTTAGATTTTCATATGTCTTTGATTTCCCTATAATTCTTGAATGGTTATAGATACAGAAAATTTAAGCAGTGAAAAATGTTCAGTACTTCAAGGGGCAACTTTGTTACATTATGACTGTATTGGTTTTACCATTATGTAAGGGACATAACCCCCATTGATGGTTTATAAAAAGCCATTATTAGGCAAAACACTTAAACAAAAGGTCCTTGACCCATATGGTCTTTTGCAATGACATTGTGAAGCAATGACCTTGACAAAGGTCACAAGATCAAAGGTCAAGGTCATGTACATATGTGATTTGGGGCACGACTTGAAGAATTTTATGTGTGTTTGCCAACCAACCAACCAACCAACCAACCAATCATGATCAATCAATAATGATCAATCAACAAATCATGATCATGATCAATCAACCAATCATGATCATGATTAATCAATCAATCAATCATGTTTCCGTCTCATGTGTTTAATATAGGGTTCAAGATCTCCTTTGTTTCTTTTTCGCTGTTTCAATTGACCCTTTCCAACGTGTTTAACCAACCAACCAACTAACCAATCAATCAATCAATCAATCAATCAATCAATCAATCAATCAATCAATCAATCAATCATTCATGATCAATCAATCATGTTTCCGTCTCGTCTCGTGTGTTTAATATAGGGTCCAAGATCTTCTTTGTTTCTTTTTCGCTGTTTCAATTGGCCCTATCCAACGTGTTTAACCAACCAACCAACCAACCAACCAACCAACAATCAATCAATCAATCAATCAATCAATCAATCAATCAATCAATCAATCAATCAATCAATCAATCAATCAATCATGATCAATCAATCAAGTTTCCGTCTCGTCTCGTGTGTTTAATATAGGGTCCAAGATCTTCTTTGTTTCTTTTTCGCTGTTTCAATTGGCCCTATCCAACGTGTTTAACCAACCAACCAACCAACCAACCAACCAACCAACCAACCAATCAATCAATCATGTTTCCGTCTCGTGTGTTTAATATAGGGTCCAAGATCTTTTTTGTTTCTTTTTCGCTGTTTGAATTGGCCCTATCCAACGTGTTTTACCAACCAACCAACTAATCAATAAATCAATCAATCAATCATGATCATGATCAATCAATCATGATCATGATCAATCAATCATGATCATGATCAATCAATCATGTTTCATGATCAATCAATCATGTTTCATGAAAAATTGAAATTTAATATTGTTCTTGCGTCACTTCTGAAAAAAAAATCCACATGTACTCTGAAACTACAAATACAATCGACCTCAAAATTTGCAGTCAGCAGGGCATACATGTACTAAAAGTTTGTAAAAAAATTTGGTGCAGATATCTCTCAAAGCTTTTCCTAGAGAAAAAAAATTGCAATGCCGTAAAAATTGCTTGCTAGGTCCGTAAATTTCAGTAAAAGCCTACAATAAAATGTCCGCTCCGAGATTGAAATACTAATCTGTGTTACAAACAGGTGCTGAAAAATGTACATTATCAGAAAATAATCAATAAATGTGTTTTAAAGTTACACCGGATCAAATAAATCCACATGCACTGTTTGTGACCTGTCATCAAAATGTCAATTTCCTACAATGACAAAAGAAATTACATTGTGTGCATTCCGTCTCTATACATGTTGTCTGTTCAAAGTCCCCACCTAAAAAGGAATAAAAAGACTATCTTTTCGTTATTATAAACCCGTGTCACGTGATGTGGCGCGCGCGCTGTACCTAAAATAAAAGAAAAACTTTCCAAACTAAACATGAAACTTCTCCGGTAACAATAATATAGACCCCATACAGAAACAAACAAACAAACAAACAAACAAACAAACAAACAAATACCCCCCCCCCCCACCCCCAACTCAATTAATTTTAAAGGGGGAAAGACCCCCTACAATTGCTTTTTTAAAGCAATTGATTTATATTGTAAAAAACCTTTTTAACCATTCTGTTCCGTTAATAAAAAAAAAAAAAAAAATCTCCCCGAGACCCCCTTTTGCCCCCCCCCCCCTTTTTTTTTAACCCTCCACTTACAACTGAATGTAGGTTGTGTGCTATCTATCCTATCAACGTAAAACGAACGACAACTCCAGTTTTTTCCATATTATTAGGTCTTTCCACTTTTCTGTGGAAAGCCTATTGTATTTGTTCTGATTATTATTATTATTATTATTATTTTTTTTTTTTTTTTCTTCCGCCAAATTTTGTTCTTGCGATAAATGTTTGTTTCGCAATATGTCGCTTAGATTTTTTTCATATTGTATCGTATAGGTTATGCGCTTTTAAATTTCACCCTGCTAAGCCGAACCATTTTCTTTGTAAGAGTTATCTCCCTATTCACTGTTTGTCATGTGTGTGCATCTCCTTCGTAACAAAATAAGAAAGCGACAAAATTCTTTTTACAAATTGTTCGTTACATCCTCAGGAATTTTTGGCTAATTTGGATCGAAGCAATTCGATGAAATTTTATAGGAGTTATGTACCTTTACGGAATAAATTTGTCGGTATGTTTTTTTAACTAATAAACCGTTAACCGTATAACCCTGGAATGTTTTTATTTGAGTCCCCTGGGTCCTAACTTAGAAAATTAGGTCAAGGTCAAAGGTCAAGGTCATATTTTAGATTTTCATATGTCTTTGATTTCCCTATAATTCTTGAATGGTTATAGATACAGAAAATTTAAGCAGTGAAAAATGTTCAGTACTTCAAGGGGCAACTTTGTTACATTATGACTGTATTGGTTTTACCATTATGTAAGGGACATAACCCCCATTGATGGTTTATAAAAAGCCATTATTAGGCAAAACACTTAAACAAAAGGTCCTTGACCCATATGGTCTTTTGCAATGACATTGTGAAGCAATGACCTTGACAAAGGTCACAAGATCAAAGGTCAAGGTCATGTACATATGTGATTTGGGGCACGACTTGAAGAATTTTATGTGTGTTTGCCAACCAACCAACCAACCAACCAACCAATCATGATCAATCAATAATGATCAATCAACAAATCATGATCATGATCAATCAACCAATCATGATCATGATTAATCAATCAATCAATCATGTTTCCGTCTCATGTGTTTAATATAGGGTTCAAGATCTCCTTTGTTTCTTTTTCGCTGTTTCAATTGACCCTTTCCAACGTGTTTAACCAACCAACCAACTAACCAATCAATCAATCAATCAATCAATCAATCAATCAATCAATCAATCAATCAATCAATCAATCATTCATGATCAATCAATCATGTTTCCGTCTCGTCTCGTGTGTTTAATATAGGGTCCAAGATCTTCTTTGTTTCTTTTTCGCTGTTTCAATTGGCCCTATCCAACGTGTTTAACCAACCAACCAACCAACCAACCAACCAATCAATCAATCAATCAATCAATCAATCAATCAATCAATCAATCAATCAATCAATCAATCAATCAATCAATCATGATCAATCAATCAAGTTTCCGTCTCGTCTCGTGTGTTTAATATAGGGTCCAAGATCTTCTTTGTTTCTTTTTCGCTGTTTCAATTGGCCCTATCCAACGTGTTTAACCAACCAACCAACCAACCAACCAACCAACCAACCAACCAATCAATCAATCATGTTTCCGTCTCGTGTGTTTAATATAGGGTCCAAGATCTTTTTTGTTTCTTTTTCGCTGTTTGAATTGGCCCTATCCAACGTGTTTTACCAACCAACCAACTAATCAATAAATCAATCAATCAATCATGATCATGATCAATCAATCATGATCATGATCAATCAATCATGATCATGATCAATCAATCATGTTTCATGATCAATCAATCATGTTTCATGAAAAATTGAAATTTAATATTGTTCTTGCGTCACTTCTGAAAAAAAAATCCACATGTACTCTGAAACTACAAATACAATCGACCTCAAAATTTGCAGTCAGCAGGGCATACATGTACTAAAAGTTTGTAAAAAAATTTGGTGCAGATATCTCTCAAAGCTTTTCCTAGAGAAAAAAAATTGCAATGCCGTAAAAATTGCTTGCTAGGTCCGTAAATTTCAGTAAAAGCCTACAATAAAATGTCCGCTCCGAGATTGAAATACTAATCTGTGTTACAAACAGGTGCTGAAAAATGTACATTATCAGAAAATAATCAATAAATGTGTTTTAAAGTTACACCGGATCAAATAAATCCAAATCATGCACTGTTTGTGACCTGTCATCAAAATGTCAATTTCCTACAATGACAAAAGAAATTACATTGTGTGCATTCCGTCTCTATACATGTTGTCTGTTCAAAGTCCCCACCTAAAAAGGAATAAAAAGACTATCTTTTCGTTATTATAAACCCGTGTCACGTGATGTGGCGCGCGCGCTGTACCTAAAATAAAAGAAAAACTTTCCAAACTAAACATGAAACTTCTCCGGTAACAATAATATAGACCCCATACAGAAACAAACAAACAAACAAACAAACAAACAAACAAACAAATACCCCCCCCCCCACCCCCAACTCAATTAATTTTAAAGGGGGAAAGACCCCCTACAATTGCTTTTTTAAAGCAATTGATTTATATTGTAAAAAACCTTTTTAACCATTCTGTTCCGTTAATAAAAAAAAAAAAAAAAATCTCCCCGAGACCCCCTTTTGCCCCCCCCCCCCTTTTTTTTTAACCCTCCACTTACAACTGAATGTAGGTTGTGTGCTATCTATCCTATCAACGTAAAACGAACGACAACTCCAGTTTTTTCCATATTATTAGGTCTTTCCACTTTTCTGTGGAAAGCCTATTGTATTTGTTCTGATTATTATTATTATTATTATTATTTTTTTTTTTTTTTTCTTCCGCCAAATTTTGTTCTTGCGATAAATGTTTGTTTCGCAATATGTCGCTTAGATTTTTTTCATATTGTATCGTATAGGTTATGCGCTTTTAAATTTCACCCTGCTAAGCCGAACCATTTTCTTTGTAAGAGTTATCTCCCTATTCACTGTTTGTCATGTGTGTGCATCTCCTTCGTAACAAAATAAGAAAGCGACAAAATTCTTTTTACAAATTGTTCGTTACATCCTCAGGAATTTTTGGCTAATTTGGATCGAAGCAATTCGATGAAATTTTATAGGAGTTATGTACCTTTACGGAATAAATTTGTCGGTATGTTTTTTTAACTAATAAACCGTTAACCGTATAACCCTGGAATGTTTTTATTTGAGTCCCCTGGGTCCTAACTTAGAAAATTAGGTCAAGGTCAAAGGTCAAGGTCATATTTTAGATTTTCATATGTCTTTGATTTCCCTATAATTCTTGAATGGTTATAGATACAGAAAATTTAAGCAGTGAAAAATGTTCAGTACTTCAAGGGGCAACTTTGTTACATTATGACTGTATTGGTTTTACCATTATGTAAGGGACATAACCCCCATTGATGGTTTATAAAAAGCCATTATTAGGCAAAACACTTAAACAAAAGGTCCTTGACCCATATGGTCTTTTGCAATGACATTGTGAAGCAATGACCTTGACAAAGGTCACAAGATCAAAGGTCAAGGTCATGTACATATGTGATTTGGGGCACGACTTGAAGAATTTTATGTGTGTTTGCCAACCAACCAACCAACCAACCAACCAATCATGATCAATCAATAATGATCAATCAACAAATCATGATCATGATCAATCAACCAATCATGATCATGATTAATCAATCAATCAATCATGTTTCCGTCTCATGTGTTTAATATAGGGTTCAAGATCTCCTTTGTTTCTTTTTCGCTGTTTCAATTGACCCTTTCCAACGTGTTTAACCAACCAACCAACTAACCAATCAATCAATCAATCAATCAATCAATCAATCAATCAATCAATCAATCAATCAATCATTCATGATCAATCAATCATGTTTCCGTCTCGTCTCGTGTGTTTAATATAGGGTCCAAGATCTTCTTTGTTTCTTTTTCGCTGTTTCAATTGGCCCTATCCAACGTGTTTAACCAACCAACCAACCAACCAACCAACCAATCAATCAATCAATCAATCAATCAATCAATCAATCAATCAATCAATCAATCAATCAATCAATCAATCAATCATGATCAATCAATCAAGTTTCCGTCTCGTCTCGTGTGTTTAATATAGGGTCCAAGATCTTCTTTGTTTCTTTTTCGCTGTTTCAATTGGCCCTATCCAACGTGTTTAACCAACCAACCAACCAACCAACCAACCAACCAACCAACCAACCAACCAACCAATCAATCAATCATGTTTCCGTCTCGTGTGTTTAATATAGGGTCCAAGATCTTTTTTGTTTCTTTTTCGCTGTTTGAATTGGCCCTATCCAACGTGTTTTACCAACCAACCAACTAATCAATAAATCAATCAATCAATCATGATCATGATCAATCAATCATGATCATGATCAATCAATCATGATCATGATCAATCAATCATGTTTCATGATCAATCAATCATGTTTCATGAAAAATTGAAATTTAATATTGTTCTTGCGTCACTTCTGAAAAAAAAATCCACATGTACTCTGAAACTACAAATACAATCGACCTCAAAATTTGCAGTCAGCAGGGCATACATGTACTAAAAGTTTGTAAAAAAATTTGGTGCAGATATCTCTCAAAGCTTTTCCTAGAGAAAAAAAATTGCAATGCCGTAAAAATTGCTTGCTAGGTCCGTAAATTTCAGTAAAAGCCTACAATAAAATGTCCGCTCCGAGATTGAAATACTAATCTGTGTTACAAACAGGTGCTGAAAAATGTACATTATCAGAAAATAATCAATAAATGTGTTTTAAAGTTACACCGGATCAAATAAATCCAAATCATGCACTGTTTGTGACCTGTCATCAAAATGTCAATTTCCTACAATGACAAAAGAAATTACATTGTGTGCATTCCGTCTCTATACATGTTGTCTGTTCAAAGTCCCCACCTAAAAAGGAATAAAAAGACTATCTTTTCGTTATTATAAACCCGTGTCACGTGATGTGGCGCGCGCGCTGTACCTAAAATAAAAGAAAAACTTTCCAAACTAAACATGAAACTTCTCCGGTAACAATAATATAGACCCCATACAGAAACAAACAAACAAACAAACAAACAAACAAACAAACAAATACCCCCCCCCCCCCACCCCCAACTCAATTAATTTTAAAGGGGGAAAGACCCCCTACAATTGCTTTTTTAAAGCAATTGATTTATATTGTAAAAAACCTTTTTAACCATTCTGTTCCGTTAATAAAAAAAAAAAAAAAAATCTCCCCGAGACCCCCTTTTGCCCCCCCCCCCTTTTTTTTTAACCCTCCACTTACAACTGAATGTAGGTTGTGTGCTATCTATCCTATCAACGTAAAACGAACGACAACTCCAGTTTTTTCCATATTATTAGGTCTTTCCACTTTTCTGTGGAAAGCCTATTGTATTTGTTCTGATTATTATTATTATTATTATTATTTTTTTTTTTTTTTTCTTCCGCCAAATTTTGTTCTTGCGATAAATGTTTGTTTTGCAATATGTCGCTTAGATTTTTTTCATATTGTATCGTATAGGTTATGCGCTTTTAAATTTCACCCTGCTAAGCCGAACCATTTTCTTTGTAAGAGTTATCTCCCTATTCACTGTTTGTCATGTGTGTGCATCTCCTTCGTAACAAAATAAGAAAGCGACAAAATTCTTTTTACAAATTGTTCGTTACATCCTCAGGAATTTTTGGCTAATTTGGATCGAAGCAATTCGATGAAATTTTATAGGAGTTATGTACCTTTACGGAATAAATTTGTCGGTATGTTTTTTTAACTAATAAACCGTTAACCGTATAACCCTGGAATGTTTTTATTTGAGTCCCCTGGGTCCTAACTTAGAAAATTAGGTCAAGGTCAAAGGTCAAGGTCATATTTTAGATTTTCATATGTCTTTGATTTCCCTATAATTCTTGAATGGTTATAGATACAGAAAATTTAAGCAGTGAAAAATGTTCAGTACTTCAAGGGGCAACTTTGTTACATTATGACTGTATTGGTTTTACCATTATGTAAGGGACATAACCCCCATTGATGGTTTATAAAAAGCCATTATTAGGCAAAACACTTAAACAAAAGGTCCTTGACCCATATGGTCTTTTGCAATGACATTGTGAAGCAATGACCTTGACAAAGGTCACAAGATCAAAGGTCAAGGTCATGTACATATGTGATTTGGGGCACGACTTGAAGAATTTTATGTGTGTTTGCCAACCAACCAACCAACCAACCAACCAATCATGATCAATCAATAATGATCAATCAACAAATCATGATCATGATCAATCAACCAATCATGATCATGATTAATCAATCAATCAATCATGTTTCCGTCTCATGTGTTTAATATAGGGTTCAAGATCTCCTTTGTTTCTTTTTCGCTGTTTCAATTGACCCTTTCCAACGTGTTTAACCAACCAACCAACTAACCAATCAATCAATCAATCAATCAATCAATCAATCAATCAATCAATCAATCAATCAATCATTCATGATCAATCAATCATGTTTCCGTCTCGTCTCGTGTGTTTAATATAGGGTCCAAGATCTTCTTTGTTTCTTTTTCGCTGTTTCAATTGGCCCTATCCAACGTGTTTAACCAACCAACCAACCAACCAACCAACCAATCAATCAATCAATCAATCAATCAATCAATCAATCAATCAATCAATCAATCAATCAATCAATCAATCAATCATGATCAATCAATCAAGTTTCCGTCTCGTCTCGTGTGTTTAATATAGGGTCCAAGATCTTCTTTGTTTCTTTTTCGCTGTTTCAATTGGCCCTATCCAACGTGTTTAACCAACCAACCAACCAACCAACCAACCAACCAACCAACCAATCAATCAATCATGTTTCCGTCTCGTGTGTTTAATATAGGGTCCAAGATCTTTTTTGTTTCTTTTTCGCTGTTTGAATTGGCCCTATCCAACGTGTTTTACCAACCAACCAACTAATCAATAAATCAATCAATCAATCATGATCATGATCAATCAATCATGATCATGATCAATCAATCATGATCATGATCAATCAATCATGTTTCATGATCAATCAATCATGTTTCATGAAAAATTGAAATTTAATATTGTTCTTGCGTCACTTCTGAAAAAAAAATCCACATGTACTCTGAAACTACAAATACAATCGACCTCAAAATTTGCAGTCAGCAGGGCATACATGTACTAAAAGTTTGTAAAAAAATTTGGTGCAGATATCTCTCAAAGCTTTTCCTAGAGAAAAAAAATTGCAATGCCGTAAAAATTGCTTGCTAGGTCCGTAAATTTCAGTAAAAGCCTACAATAAAATGTCCGCTCCGAGATTGAAATACTAATCTGTGTTACAAACAGGTGCTGAAAAATGTACATTATCAGAAAATAATCAATAAATGTGTTTTAAAGTTACACCGGATCAAATAAATCCAAATCATGCACTGTTTGTGACCTGTCATCAAAATGTCAATTTCCTACAATGACAAAAGAAATTACATTGTGTGCATTCCGTCTCTATACATGTTGTCTGTTCAAAGTCCCCACCTAAAAAGGAATAAAAAGACTATCTTTTCGTTATTATAAACCCGTGTCACGTGATGTGGCGCGCGCGCTGTACCTAAAATAAAAGAAAAACTTTCCAAACTAAACATGAAACTTCTCCGGTAACAATAATATAGACCCCATACAGAAACAAACAAACAAACAAACAAACAAACAAACAAACAAATACCCCCCCCCCCCACCCCCAACTCAATTAATTTTAAAGGGGGAAAGACCCCCTACAATTGCTTTTTTAAAGCAATTGATTTATATTGTAAAAAACCTTTTTAACCATTCTGTTCCGTTAATAAAAAAAAAAAAAAAAATCTCCCCGAGACCCCCTTTTGCCCCCCCCCCCTTTTTTTTTAACCCTCCACTTACAACTGAATGTAGGTTGTGTGCTATCTATCCTATCAACGTAAAACGAACGACAACTCCAGTTTTTTCCATATTATTAGGTCTTTCCACTTTTCTGTGGAAAGCCTATTGTATTTGTTCTGATTATTATTATTATTATTATTATTTTTTTTTTTTTTTTCTTCCGCCAAATTTTGTTCTTGCGATAAATGTTTGTTTTGCAATATGTCGCTTAGATTTTTTTCATATTGTATCGTATAGGTTATGCGCTTTTAAATTTCACCCTGCTAAGCCGAACCATTTTCTTTGTAAGAGTTATCTCCCTATTCACTGTTTGTCATGTGTGTGCATCTCCTTCGTAACAAAATAAGAAAGCGACAAAATTCTTTTTACAAATTGTTCGTTACATCCTCAGGAATTTTTGGCTAATTTGGATCGAAGCAATTCGATGAAATTTTATAGGAGTTATGTACCTTTACGGAATAAATTTGTCGGTATGTTTTTTTAACTAATAAACCGTTAACCGTATAACCCTGGAATGTTTTTATTTGAGTCCCCTGGGTCCTAACTTAGAAAATTAGGTCAAGGTCAAAGGTCAAGGTCATATTTTAGATTTTCATATGTCTTTGATTTCCCTATAATTCTTGAATGGTTATAGATACAGAAAATTTAAGCAGTGAAAAATGTTCAGTACTTCAAGGGGCAACTTTGTTACATTATGACTGTATTGGTTTTACCATTATGTAAGGGACATAACCCCCATTGATGGTTTATAAAAAGCCATTATTAGGCAAAACACTTAAACAAAAGGTCCTTGACCCATATGGTCTTTTGCAATGACATTGTGAAGCAATGACCTTGACAAAGGTCACAAGATCAAAGGTCAAGGTCATGTACATATGTGATTTGGGGCACGACTTGAAGAATTTTATGTGTGTTTGCCAACCAACCAACCAACCAACCAACCAATCATGATCAATCAATAATGATCAATCAACAAATCATGATCATGATCAATCAACCAATCATGATCATGATTAATCAATCAATCAATCATGTTTCCGTCTCATGTGTTTAATATAGGGTTCAAGATCTCCTTTGTTTCTTTTTCGCTGTTTCAATTGACCCTTTCCAACGTGTTTAACCAACCAACCAACTAACCAATCAATCAATCAATCAATCAATCAATCAATCAATCAATCAATCAATCAATCAATCATTCATGATCAATCAATCATGTTTCCGTCTCGTCTCGTGTGTTTAATATAGGGTCCAAGATCTTCTTTGTTTCTTTTTCGCTGTTTCAATTGGCCCTATCCAACGTGTTTAACCAACCAACCAACCAACCAACCAACCAATCAATCAATCAATCAATCAATCAATCAATCAATCAATCAATCAATCAATCAATCAATCAATCAATCAATCATGATCAATCAATCAAGTTTCCGTCTCGTCTCGTGTGTTTAATATAGGGTCCAAGATCTTCTTTGTTTCTTTTTCGCTGTTTCAATTGGCCCTATCCAACGTGTTTAACCAACCAACCAACCAACCAACCAACCAACCAACCAACCAACCAATCAATCAATCATGTTTCCGTCTCGTGTGTTTAATATAGGGTCCAAGATCTTTTTTGTTTCTTTTTCGCTGTTTGAATTGGCCCTATCCAACGTGTTTTACCAACCAACCAACTAATCAATAAATCAATCAATCAATCATGATCATGATCAATCAATCATGATCATGATCAATCAATCATGATCATGATCAATCAATCATGTTTCATGATCAATCAATCATGTCAATCAATCATGTTTCATGAAAAATTGAAATTTAATATTGTTCTTGCGTCACTTCTGAAAAAAAAATCCACATGTACTCTGAAACTACAAATACAATCGACCTCAAAATTTGCAGTCAGCAGGGCATACATGTACTAAAAGTTTGTAAAAAAATTTGGTGCAGATATCTCTCAAAGCTTTTCCTAGAGAAAAAAAATTGCAATGCCGTAAAAATTGCTTGCTAGGTCCGTAAATTTCAGTAAAAGCCTACAATAAAATGTCCGCTCCGAGATTGAAATACTAATCTGTGTTACAAACAGGTGCTGAAAAATGTACATTATCAGAAAATAATCAATAAATGTGTTTTAAAGTTACACCGGATCAAATAAATCCAAATCATGCACTGTTTGTGACCTGTCATCAAAATGTCAATTTCCTACAATGACAAAAGAAATTACATTGTGTGCATTCCGTCTCTATACATGTTGTCTGTTCAAAGTCCCCACCTAAAAAGGAATAAAAAGACTATCTTTTCGTTATTATAAACCCGTGTCACGTGATGTGGCGCGCGCGCTGTACCTAAAATAAAAGAAAAACTTTCCAAACTAAACATGAAACTTCTCCGGTAACAATAATATAGACCCCATACAGAAACAAACAAACAAACAAACAAACAAACAAACAAACAAATACCCCCCCCCCCCCACCCCCAACTCAATTAATTTTAAAGGGGGAAAGACCCCCTACAATTGCTTTTTTAAAGCAATTGATTTATATTGTAAAAAACCTTTTTAACCATTCTGTTCCGTTAATAAAAAAAAAAAAAAAAATCTCCCCGAGACCCCCTTTTGCCCCCCCCCCCTTTTTTTTTAACCCTCCACTTACAACTGAATGTAGGTTGTGTGCTATCTATCCTATCAACGTAAAACGAACGACAACTCCAGTTTTTTCCATATTATTAGGTCTTTCCACTTTTCTGTGGAAAGCCTATTGTATTTGTTCTGATTATTATTATTATTATTATTATTTTTTTTTTTTTTTTCTTCCGCCAAATTTTGTTCTTGCGATAAATGTTTGTTTTCGCTTAGATTTTTTTCATATTGTATCGTATAGGTTATGCGCTTTTAAATTTCACCCTGCTAAGCCGAACCATTTTCTTTGTAAGAGTTATCTCCCTATTCACTGTTTGTCATGTGTGTGCATCTCCTTCGTAACAAAATAAGAAAGCGACAAAATTCTTTTTACAAATTGTTCGTTACATCCTCAGGAATTTTTGGCTAATTTGGATCGAAGCAATTCGATGAAATTTTATAGGAGTTATGTACCTTTACGGAATAAATTTGTCGGTATGTTTTTTTAACTAATAAACCGTTAACCGTATAACCCTGGAATGTTTTTATTTGAGTCCCCTGGGTCCTAACTTAGAAAATTAGGTCAAGGTCAAAGGTCAAGGTCATATTTTAGATTTTCATATGTCTTTGATTTCCCTATAATTCTTGAATGGTTATAGATACAGAAAATTTAAGCAGTGAAAAATGTTCAGTACTTCAAGGGGCAACTTTGTTACATTATGACTGTATTGGTTTTACCATTATGTAAGGGACATAACCCCCATTGATGGTTTATAAAAAGCCATTATTAGGCAAAACACTTAAACAAAAGGTCCTTGACCCATATGGTCTTTTGCAATGACATTGTGAAGCAATGACCTTGACAAAGGTCACAAGATCAAAGGTCAAGGTCATGTACATATGTGATTTGGGGCACGACTTGAAGAATTTTATGTGTGTTTGCCAACCAACCAACCAACCAACCAACCAATCATGATCAATCAATAATGATCAATCAACAAATCATGATCATGATCAATCAACCAATCATGATCATGATTAATCAATCAATCAATCATGTTTCCGTCTCATGTGTTTAATATAGGGTTCAAGATCTCCTTTGTTTCTTTTTCGCTGTTTCAATTGACCCTTTCCAACGTGTTTAACCAACCAACCAACTAACCAATCAATCAATCAATCAATCAATCAATCAATCAATCAATCAATCAATCAATCAATCAATCATTCATGATCAATCAATCATGTTTCCGTCTCGTCTCGTGTGTTTAATATAGGGTCCAAGATCTTCTTTGTTTCTTTTTCGCTGTTTCAATTGGCCCTATCCAACGTGTTTAACCAACCAACCAACCAACCAACCAACCAATCAATCAATCAATCAATCAATCAATCAATCAATCAATCAATCAATCAATCAATCAATCAATCAATCAATCATGATCAATCAATCAAGTTTCCGTCTCGTCTCGTGTGTTTAATATAGGGTCCAAGATCTTCTTTGTTTCTTTTTCGCTGTTTCAATTGGCCCTATCCAACGTGTTTAACCAACCAACCAACCAACCAACCAACCAACCAACCAACCAATCAATCAATCATGTTTCCGTCTCGTGTGTTTAATATAGGGTCCAAGATCTTTTTTGTTTCTTTTTCGCTGTTTGAATTGGCCCTATCCAACGTGTTTTACCAACCAACCAACTAATCAATAAATCAATCAATCAATCATGATCATGATCAATCAATCATGATCATGATCAATCAATCATGATCATGATCAATCAATCATGTTTCATGATCAATCAATCATGTTTCATGAAAAATTGAAATTTAATATTGTTCTTGCGTCACTTCTGAAAAAAAAATCCACATGTACTCTGAAACTACAAATACAATCGACCTCAAAATTTGCAGTCAGCAGGGCATACATGTACTAAAAGTTTGTAAAAAAATTTGGTGCAGATATCTCTCAAAGCTTTTCCTAGAGAAAAAAAATTGCAATGCCGTAAAAATTGCTTGCTAGGTCCGTAAATTTCAGTAAAAGCCTACAATAAAATGTCCGCTCCGAGATTGAAATACTAATCTGTGTTACAAACAGGTGCTGAAAAATGTACATTATCAGAAAATAATCAATAAATGTGTTTTAAAGTTACACCGGATCAAATAAATCCAAATCATGCACTGTTTGTGACCTGTCATCAAAATGTCAATTTCCTACAATGACAAAAGAAATTACATTGTGTGCATTCCGTCTCTATACATGTTGTCTGTTCAAAGTCCCCACCTAAAAAGGAATAAAAAGACTATCTTTTCGTTATTATAAACCCGTGTCACGTGATGTGGCGCGCGCGCTGTACCTAAAATAAAAGAAAAACTTTCCAAACTAAACATGAAACTTCTCCGGTAACAATAATATAGACCCCATACAGAAACAAACAAACAAACAAACAAACAAACAAACAAACAAATACCCCCCCCCCCCCACCCCCAACTCAATTAATTTTAAAGGGGGAAAGACCCCCTACAATTGCTTTTTTAAAGCAATTGATTTATATTGTAAAAAACCTTTTTAACCATTCTGTTCCGTTAATAAAAAAAAAAAAAAAAATCTCCCCGAGACCCCCTTTTGCCCCCCCCCCCTTTTTTTTTAACCCTCCACTTACAACTGAATGTAGGTTGTGTGCTATCTATCCTATCAACGTAAAACGAACGACAACTCCAGTTTTTTCCATATTATTAGGTCTTTCCACTTTTCTGTGGAAAGCCTATTGTATTTGTTCTGATTATTATTATTATTATTATTATTTTTTTTTTTTTTTTCTTCCGCCAAATTTTGTTCTTGCGATAAATGTTTGTTTTGCAATATGTCGCTTAGATTTTTTTCATATTGTATCGTATAGGTTATGCGCTTTTAAATTTCACCCTGCTAAGCCGAACCATTTTCTTTGTAAGAGTTATCTCCCTATTCACTGTTTGTCATGTGTGTGCATCTCCTTCGTAACAAAATAAGAAAGCGACAAAATTCTTTTTACAAATTGTTCGTTACATCCTCAGGAATTTTTGGCTAATTTGGATCGAAGCAATTCGATGAAATTTTATAGGAGTTATGTACCTTTACGGAATAAATTTGTCGGTATGTTTTTTTAACTAATAAACCGTTAACCGTATAACCCTGGAATGTTTTTATTTGAGTCCCCTGGGTCCTAACTTAGAAAATTAGGTCAAGGTCAAAGGTCAAGGTCATATTTTAGATTTTCATATGTCTTTGATTTCCCTATAATTCTTGAATGGTTATAGATACAGAAAATTTAAGCAGTGAAAAATGTTCAGTACTTCAAGGGGCAACTTTGTTACATTATGACTGTATTGGTTTTACCATTATGTAAGGGACATAACCCCCATTGATGGTTTATAAAAAGCCATTATTAGGCAAAACACTTAAACAAAAGGTCCTTGACCCATATGGTCTTTTGCAATGACATTGTGAAGCAATGACCTTGACAAAGGTCACAAGATCAAAGGTCAAGGTCATGTACATATGTGATTTGGGGCACGACTTGAAGAATTTTATGTGTGTTTGCCAACCAACCAACCAACCAACCAACCAATCATGATCAATCAATAATGATCAATCAACAAATCATGATCATGATCAATCAACCAATCATGATCATGATTAATCAATCAATCAATCATGTTTCCGTCTCATGTGTTTAATATAGGGTTCAAGATCTCCTTTGTTTCTTTTTCGCTGTTTCAATTGACCCTTTCCAACGTGTTTAACCAACCAACCAACTAACCAATCAATCAATCAATCAATCAATCAATCAATCAATCAATCAATCAATCAATCAATCATTCATGATCAATCAATCATGTTTCCGTCTCGTCTCGTGTGTTTAATATAGGGTCCAAGATCTTCTTTGTTTCTTTTTCGCTGTTTCAATTGGCCCTATCCAACGTGTTTAACCAACCAACCAACCAACCAACCAACCAATCAATCAATCAATCAATCAATCAATCAATCAATCAATCAATCAATCAATCAATCAATCAATCAATCAATCATGATCAATCAATCAAGTTTCCGTCTCGTCTCGTGTGTTTAATATAGGGTCCAAGATCTTCTTTGTTTCTTTTTCGCTGTTTCAATTGGCCCTATCCAACGTGTTTAACCAACCAACCAACCAACCAACCAACCAACCAACCAACCAACCAATCAATCAATCATGTTTCCGTCTCGTGTGTTTAATATAGGGTCCAAGATCTTTTTTGTTTCTTTTTCGCTGTTTGAATTGGCCCTATCCAACGTGTTTTACCAACCAACCAACTAATCAATAAATCAATCAATCAATCATGATCATGATCAATCAATCATGATCATGATCAATCAATCATGATCATGATCAATCAATCATGATCATGATCAATCAATCATGATCATGATCAATCAATCATGTTTCATGATCAATCAATCATGTTTCATGAAAAATTGAAATTTAATATTGTTCTTGCGTCACTTCTGAAAAAAAAATCCACATGTACTCTGAAACTACAAATACAATCGACCTCAAAATTTGCAGTCAGCAGGGCATACATGTACTAAAAGTTTGTAAAAAAATTTGGTGCAGATATCTCTCAAAGCTTTTCCTAGAGAAAAAAAATTGCAATGCCGTAAAAATTGCTTGCTAGGTCCGTAAATTTCAGTAAAAGCCTACAATAAAATGTCCGCTCCGAGATTGAAATACTAATCTGTGTTACAAACAGGTGCTGAAAAATGTACATTATCAGAAAATAATCAATAAATGTGTTTTAAAGTTACACCGGATCAAATAAATCCAAATCATGCACTGTTTGTGACCTGTCATCAAAATGTCAATTTCCTACAATGACAAAAGAAATTACATTGTGTGCATTCCATCTCTATACATGTTGTCTGTTCAAAGTCCCCACCTAAAAAGGAATAAAAAGACTATCTTTTCGTTATTATAAACCCGTGTCACGTGATGTGGCGCGCGCGCTGTACCTAAAATAAAAGAAAAACTTTCCAAACTAAACATGAAACTTCTCCGGTAACAATAATATAGACCCCATACAGAAACAAACAAACAAACAAACAAACAAACAAACAAACAAATACCCCCCCCCCCCCACCCCCAACTCAATTAATTTTAAAGGGGGAAAGACCCCCTACAATTGCTTTTTTAAAGCAATTGATTTATATTGTAAAAAACCTTTTTAACCATTCTGTTCCGTTAATAAAAAAAAAAAAAAAAATCTCCCCGAGACCCCCTTTTGCCCCCCCCCCCCTTTTTTTTTAACCCTCCACTTACAACTGAATGTAGGTTGTGTGCTATCTATCCTATCAACGTAAAACGAACGACAACTCCAGTTTTTTCCATATTATTAGGTCTTTCCACTTTTCTGTGGAAAGCCTATTGTATTTGTTCTGATTATTATTATTATTATTATTATTTTTTTTTTTTTTTTCTTCCGCCAAATTTTGTTCTTGCGATAAATGTTTGTTTTGCAATATGTCGCTTAGATTTTTTTCATATTGTATCGTATAGGTTATGCGCTTTTAAATTTCACCCTGCTAAGCCGAACCATTTTCTTTGTAAGAGTTATCTCCCTATTCACTGTTTGTCATGTGTGTGCATCTCCTTCGTAACAAAATAAGAAAGCGACAAAATTCTTTTTACAAATTGTTCGTTACATCCTCAGGAATTTTTGGCTAATTTGGATCGAAGCAATTCGATGAAATTTTATAGGAGTTATGTACCTTTACGGAATAAATTTGTCGGTATGTTTTTTTAACTAATAAACCGTTAACCGTATAACCCTGGAATGTTTTTATTTGAGTCCCCTGGGTCCTAACTTAGAAAATTAGGTCAAGGTCAAAGGTCAAGGTCATATTTTAGATTTTCATATGTCTTTGATTTCCCTATAATTCTTGAATGGTTATAGATACAGAAAATTTAAGCAGTGAAAAATGTTCAGTACTTCAAGGGGCAACTTTGTTACATTATGACTGTATTGGTTTTACCATTATGTAAGGGACATAACCCCCATTGATGGTTTATAAAAAGCCATTATTAGGCAAAACACTTAAACAAAAGGTCCTTGACCCATATGGTCTTTTGCAATGACATTGTGAAGCAATGACCTTGACAAAGGTCACAAGATCAAAGGTCAAGGTCATGTACATATGTGATTTGGGGCACGACTTGAAGAATTTTATGTGTGTTTGCCAACCAACCAACCAACCAACCAACCAATCATGATCAATCAATAATGATCAATCAACAAATCATGATCATGATCAATCAACCAATCATGATCATGATTAATCAATCAATCAATCATGTTTCCGTCTCATGTGTTTAATATAGGGTTCAAGATCTCCTTTGTTTCTTTTTCGCTGTTTCAATTGACCCTTTCCAACGTGTTTAACCAACCAACCAACTAACCAATCAATCAATCAATCAATCAATCAATCAATCAATCAATCAATCAATCATTCATGATCAATCAATCATGTTTCCGTCTCGTCTCGTGTGTTTAATATAGGGTCCAAGATCTTCTTTGTTTCTTTTTCGCTGTTTCAATTGGCCCTATCCAACGTGTTTAACCAACCAACCAACCAACCAACCAATCAATCAATCAATCAATCAATCAATCAATCAATCAATCAATCAATCAATCAATCAATCAATCAATCAATCAATCATGATCAATCAATCAAGTTTCCGTCTCGTCTCGTGTGTTTAATATAGGGTCCAAGATCTTCTTTGTTTCTTTTTCGCTGTTTCAATTGGCCCTATCCAACGTGTTTAACCAACCAACCAACCAACCAACCAACCAACCAACCAACCAACCAACCAACCAATCAATCAATCATGTTTCCGTCTCGTGTGTTTAATATAGGGTCCAAGATCTTTTTTGTTTCTTTTTCGCTGTTTGAATTGGCCCTATCCAACGTGTTTTACCAACCAACCAACTAATCAATAAATCAATCAATCAATCATGATCATGATCAATCAATCATGATCATGATCAATCAATCATGATCATGATCAATCAATCATGTTTCATGATCAATCAATCATGTTTCATGAAAAATTGAAATTTAATATTGTTCTTGCGTCACTTCTGAAAAAAAAATCCACATGTACTCTGAAACTACAAATACAATCGACCTCAAAATTTGCAGTCAGCAGGGCATACATGTACTAAAAGTTTGTAAAAAAATTTGGTGCAGATATCTCTCAAAGCTTTTCCTAGAGAAAAAAAATTGCAATGCCGTAAAAATTGCTTGCTAGGTCCGTAAATTTCAGTAAAAGCCTACAATAAAATGTCCGCTCCGAGATTGAAATACTAATCTGTGTTACAAACAGGTGCTGAAAAATGTACATTATCAGAAAATAATCAATAAATGTGTTTTAAAGTTACACCGGATCAAATAAATCCAAATCATGCACTGTTTGTGACCTGTCATCAAAATGTCAATTTCCTACAATGACAAAAGAAATTACATTGTGTGCATTCCATCTCTATACATGTTGTCTGTTCAAAGTCCCCACCTAAAAAGGAATAAAAAGACTATCTTTTCGTTATTATAAACCCGTGTCACGTGATGTGGCGCGCGCGCTGTACCTAAAATAAAAGAAAAACTTTCCAAACTAAACATGAAACTTCTCCGGTAACAATAATATAGACCCCATACAGAAACAAACAAACAAACAAACAAACAAACAAACAAACAAATACCCCCCCCCCCCCACCCCCAACTCAATTAATTTTAAAGGGGGAAAGACCCCCTACAATTGCTTTTTTAAAGCAATTGATTTATATTGTAAAAAACCTTTTTAACCATTCTGTTCCGTTAATAAAAAAAAAAAAAAAAATCTCCCCGAGACCCCCTTTTGCCCCCCCCCCCCTTTTTTTTTAACCCTCCACTTACAACTGAATGTAGGTTGTGTGCTATCTATCCTATCAACGTAAAACGAACGACAACTCCAGTTTTTTCCATATTATTAGGTCTTTCCACTTTTCTGTGGAAAGCCTATTGTATTTGTTCTGATTATTATTATTATTATTATTATTTTTTTTTTTTTTTTCTTCCGCCAAATTTTGTTCTTGCGATAAATGTTTGTTTTGCAATATGTCGCTTAGATTTTTTTCATATTGTATCGTATAGGTTATGCGCTTTTAAATTTCACCCTGCTAAGCCGAACCATTTTCTTTGTAAGAGTTATCTCCCTATTCACTGTTTGTCATGTGTGTGCATCTCCTTCGTAACAAAATAAGAAAGCGACAAAATTCTTTTTACAAATTGTTCGTTACATCCTCAGGAATTTTTGGCTAATTTGGATCGAAGCAATTCGATGAAATTTTATAGGAGTTATGTACCTTTACGGAATAAATTTGTCGGTATGTTTTTTTAACTAATAAACCGTTAACCGTATAACCCTGGAATGTTTTTATTTGAGTCCCCTGGGTCCTAACTTAGAAAATTAGGTCAAGGTCAAAGGTCAAGGTCATATTTTAGATTTTCATATGTCTTTGATTTCCCTATAATTCTTGAATGGTTATAGATACAGAAAATTTAAGCAGTGAAAAATGTTCAGTACTTCAAGGGGCAACTTTGTTACATTATGACTGTATTGGTTTTACCATTATGTAAGGGACATAACCCCCATTGATGGTTTATAAAAAGCCATTATTAGGCAAAACACTTAAACAAAAGGTCCTTGACCCATATGGTCTTTTGCAATGACATTGTGAAGCAATGACCTTGACAAAGGTCACAAGATCAAAGGTCAAGGTCATGTACATATGTGATTTGGGGCACGACTTGAAGAATTTTATGTGTGTTTGCCAACCAACCAACCAACCAACCAACCAATCATGATCAATCAATAATGATCAATCAACAAATCATGATCATGATCAATCAACCAATCATGATCATGATTAATCAATCAATCAATCATGTTTCCGTCTCATGTGTTTAATATAGGGTTCAAGATCTCCTTTGTTTCTTTTTCGCTGTTTCAATTGACCCTTTCCAACGTGTTTAACCAACCAACCAACTAACCAATCAATCAATCAATCAATCAATCAATCAATCAATCAATCAATCAATCAATCAATCATTCATGATCAATCAATCATGTTTCCGTCTCGTCTCGTGTGTTTAATATAGGGTCCAAGATCTTCTTTGTTTCTTTTTCGCTGTTTCAATTGGCCCTATCCAACGTGTTTAACCAACCAACCAACCAACCAACCAATCAATCAATCAATCAATCAATCAATCAATCAATCAATCAATCAATCAATCAATCAATCAATCAATCAATCAATCATGATCAATCAATCAAGTTTCCGTCTCGTCTCGTGTGTTTAATATAGGGTCCAAGATCTTCTTTGTTTCTTTTTCGCTGTTTCAATTGGCCCTATCCAACGTGTTTAACCAACCAACCAACCAACCAACCAACCAACCAACCAACCAACCAACCAACCAATCAATCAATCATGTTTCCGTCTCGTGTGTTTAATATAGGGTCCAAGATCTTTTTTGTTTCTTTTTCGCTGTTTGAATTGGCCCTATCCAACGTGTTTTACCAACCAACCAACTAATCAATAAATCAATCAATCAATCATGATCATGATCAATCAATCATGATCATGATCAATCAATCATGATCATGATCAATCAATCATGTTTCATGATCAATCAATCATGTTTCATGAAAAATTGAAATTTAATATTGTTCTTGCGTCACTTCTGAAAAAAAAATCCACATGTACTCTGAAACTACAAATACAATCGACCTCAAAATTTGCAGTCAGCAGGGCATACATGTACTAAAAGTTTGTAAAAAAATTTGGTGCAGATATCTCTCAAAGCTTTTCCTAGAGAAAAAAAATTGCAATGCCGTAAAAATTGCTTGCTAGGTCCGTAAATTTCAGTAAAAGCCTACAATAAAATGTCCGCTCCGAGATTGAAATACTAATCTGTGTTACAAACAGGTGCTGAAAAATGTACATTATCAGAAAATAATCAATAAATGTGTTTTAAA
This sequence comes from Mytilus galloprovincialis, assembly GCF_965363235.1. Taxonomy (NCBI): domain Eukaryota; kingdom Metazoa; phylum Mollusca; class Bivalvia; order Mytilida; family Mytilidae; genus Mytilus; species Mytilus galloprovincialis. Next base: position 4,160,387 of record NC_134850.1, on the reverse strand, counting down.
GTTACACCGGATCAAATAAATCCAAATCATGCACTGTTTGTGACCTGTCATCAAAATGTCAATTTCCTACAATGACAAAAGAAATTACATTGTGTGCATTCCGTCTCTATACATGTTGTCTGTTCAAAGTCCCCACCTAAAAAGGAATAAAAAGACTATCTTTTCGTTATTATAAACCCGTGTCACGTGATGTGGCGCGCGCGCTGTACCTAAAATAAAAGAAAAACTTTCCAAACTAAACATGAAACTTCTCCGGTAACAATAATATAGACCCCATACAGAAACAAACAAACAAACAAACAAACAAACAAACAAACAAATACCCCCCCCCCCCACCCCCAACTCAATTAATTTTAAAGGGGGAAAGACCCCCTACAATTGCTTTTTTAAAGCAATTGATTTATATTGTAAAAAACCTTTTTAACCATTCTGTTCCGTTAATAAAAAAAAAAAAAAAAATCTCCCCGAGACCCCCTTTTGCCCCCCCCCCCCTTTTTTTTTAACCCTCCACTTACAACTGAATGTAGGTTGTGTGCTATCTATCCTATCAACGTAAAACGAACGACAACTCCAGTTTTTTCCATATTATTAGGTCTTTCCACTTTTCTGTGGAAAGCCTATTGTATTTGTTCTGATTATTATTATTATTATTATTATTTTTTTTTTTTTTTTCTTCCGCCAAATTTTGTTCTTGCGATAAATGTTTGTTTTGCAATATGTCGCTTAGATTTTTTTCATATTGTATCGTATAGGTTATGCGCTTTTAAATTTCACCCTGCTAAGCCGAACCATTTTCTTTGTAAGAGTTATCTCCCTATTCACTGTTTGTCATGTGTGTGCATCTCCTTCGTAACAAAATAAGAAAGCGACAAAATTCTTTTTACAAATTGTTCGTTACATCCTCAGGAATTTTTGGCTAATTTGGATCGAAGCAATTCGATGAAATTTTATAGGAGTTATGTACCTTTACGGAATAAATTTGTCGGTATGTTTTTTTAACTAATAAACCGTTAACCGTATAACCCTGGAATGTTTTTATTTGAGTCCCCTGGGTCCTAACTTAGAAAATTAGGTCAAGGTCAAAGGTCAAGGTCATATTTTAGATTTTCATATGTCTTTGATTTCCCTATAATTCTTGAATGGTTATAGATACAGAAAATTTAAGCAGTGAAAAATGTTCAGTACTTCAAGGGGCAACTTTGTTACATTATGACTGTATTGGTTTTACCATTATGTAAGGGACATAACCCCCATTGATGGTTTATAAAAAGCCATTATTAGGCAAAACACTTAAACAAAAGGTCCTTGACCCATATGGTCTTTTGCAATGACATTGTGAAGCAATGACCTTGACAAAGGTCACAAGATCAAAGGTCAAGGTCATGTACATATGTGATTTGGGGCACGACTTGAAGAATTTTATGTGTGTTTGCCAACCAACCAACCAACCAACCAACCAATCATGATCAATCAATAATGATCAATCAACAAATCATGATCATGATCAATCAACCAATCATGATCATGATTAATCAATCAATCAATCATGTTTCCGTCTCATGTGTTTAATATAGGGTTCAAGATCTCCTTTGTTTCTTTTTCGCTGTTTCAATTGACCCTTTCCAACGTGTTTAACCAACCAACCAACTAACCAATCAATCAATCAATCAATCAATCAATCAATCAATCAATCAATCAATCAATCAATCATTCATGATCAATCAATCATGTTTCCGTCTCGTCTCGTGTGTTTAATATAGGGTCCAAGATCTTCTTTGTTTCTTTTTCGCTGTTTCAATTGGCCCTATCCAACGTGTTTAACCAACCAACCAACCAACCAACCAACCAACCAATCAATCAATCAATCAATCAATCAATCAATCAATCAATCAATCAATCAATCAATCAATCAATCAATCAATCATGATCAATCAATCAAGTTTCCGTCTCGTCTCGTGTGTTTAATATAGGGTCCAAGATCTTCTTTGTTTCTTTTTCGCTGTTTCAATTGGCCCTATCCAACGTGTTTAACCAACCAACCAACCAACCAACCAACCAACCAACCAACCAACCAATCAATCAATCATGTTTCCGTCTCGTGTGTTTAATATAGGGTCCAAGATCTTTTTTGTTTCTTTTTCGCTGTTTGAATTGGCCCTATCCAACGTGTTTTACCAACCAACCAACTAATCAATAAATCAATCAATCAATCATGATCATGATCAATCAATCATGATCATGATCAATCAATCATGATCATGATCAATCAATCATGTTTCATGATCAATCAATCATGTTTCATGAAAAATTGAAATTTAATATTGTTCTTGCGTCACTTCTGAAAAAAAAATCCACATGTACTCTGAAACTACAAATACAATCGACCTCAAAATTTGCAGTCAGCAGGGCATACATGTACTAAAAGTTTGTAAAAAAATTTGGTGCAGATATCTCTCAAAGCTTTTCCTAGAGAAAAAAAATTGCAATGCCGTAAAAATTGCTTGCTAGGTCCGTAAATTTCAGTAAAAGCCTACAATAAAATGTCCGCTCCGAGATTGAAATACTAATCTGTGTTACAAACAGGTGCTGAAAAATGTACATTATCAGAAAATAATCAATAAATGTGTTTTAAAGTTACACCGGATCAAATAAATCCAAATCATGCACTGTTTGTGACCTGTCATCAAAATGTCAATTTCCTACAATGACAAAAGAAATTACATTGTGTGCATTCCGTCTCTATACATGTTGTCTGTTCAAAGTCCCCACCTAAAAAGGAATAAAAAGACTATCTTTTCGTTATTATAAACCCGTGTCACGTGATGTGGCGCGCGCGCTGTACCTAAAATAAAAGAAAAACTTTCCAAACTAAACATGAAACTTCTCCGGTAACAATAATATAGACCCCATACAGAAACAAACAAACAAACAAACAAACAAACAAACAAACAAATACCCCCCCCCCCCACCCCCAACTCAATTAATTTTAAAGGGGGAAAGACCCCCTACAATTGCTTTTTTAAAGCAATTGATTTATATTGTAAAAAACCTTTTTAACCATTCTGTTCCGTTAATAAAAAAAAAAAAAAAAATCTCCCCGAGACCCCCTTTTGCCCCCCCCCCCTTTTTTTTTAACCCTCCACTTACAACTGAATGTAGGTTGTGTGCTATCTATCCTATCAACGTAAAACGAACGACAACTCCAGTTTTTTCCATATTATTAGGTCTTTCCACTTTTCTGTGGAAAGCCTATTGTATTTGTTCTGATTATTATTATTATTATTATTATTTTTTTTTTTTTTTTCTTCCGCCAAATTTTGTTCTTGCGATAAATGTTTGTTTTGCAATATGTCGCTTAGATTTTTTTCATATTGTATCGTATAGGTTATGCGCTTTTAAATTTCACCCTGCTAAGCCGAACCATTTTCTTTGTAAGAGTTATCTCCCTATTCACTGTTTGTCATGTGTGTGCATCTCCTTCGTAACAAAATAAGAAAGCGACAAAATTCTTTTTACAAATTGTTCGTTACATCCTCAGGAATTTTTGGCTAATTTGGATCGAAGCAATTCGATGAAATTTTATAGGAGTTATGTACCTTTACGGAATAAATTTGTCGGTATGTTTTTTTAACTAATAAACCGTTAACCGTATAACCCTGGAATGTTTTTATTTGAGTCCCCTGGGTCCTAACTTAGAAAATTAGGTCAAGGTCAAAGGTCAAGGTCATATTTTAGATTTTCATATGTCTTTGATTTCCCTATAATTCTTGAATGGTTATAGATACAGAAAATTTAAGCAGTGAAAAATGTTCAGTACTTCAAGGGGCAACTTTGTTACATTATGACTGTATTGGTTTTACCATTATGTAAGGGACATAACCCCCATTGATGGTTTATAAAAAGCCATTATTAGGCAAAACACTTAAACAAAAGGTCCTTGACCCATATGGTCTTTTGCAATGACATTGTGAAGCAATGACCTTGACAAAGGTCACAAGATCAAAGGTCAAGGTCATGTACATATGTGATTTGGGGCACGACTTGAAGAATTTTATGTGTGTTTGCCAACCAACCAACCAACCAACCAACCAATCATGATCAATCAATAATGATCAATCAACAAATCATGATCATGATCAATCAACCAATCATGATCATGATTAATCAATCAATCAATCATGTTTCCGTCTCATGTGTTTAATATAGGGTTCAAGATCTCCTTTGTTTCTTTTTCGCTGTTTCAATTGACCCTTTCCAACGTGTTTAACCAACCAACCAACTAACCAATCAATCAATCAATCAATCAATCAATCAATCAATCAATCAATCAATCAATCAATCATTCATGATCAATCAATCATGTTTCCGTCTCGTCTCGTGTGTTTAATATAGGGTCCAAGATCTTCTTTGTTTCTTTTTCGCTGTTTCAATTGGCCCTATCCAACGTGTTTAACCAACCAACCAACCAACCAACCAACCAACCAATCAATCAATCAATCAATCAATCAATCAATCAATCAATCAATCAATCAATCAATCAATCAATCAATCAATCATGATCAATCAATCAAGTTTCCGTCTCGTCTCGTGTGTTTAATATAGGGTCCAAGATCTTCTTTGTTTCTTTTTCGCTGTTTCAATTGGCCCTATCCAACGTGTTTAACCAACCAACCAACCAACCAACCAACCAACCAACCAACCAATCAATCAATCATGTTTCCGTCTCGTGTGTTTAATATAGGGTCCAAGATCTTTTTTGTTTCTTTTTCGCTGTTTGAATTGGCCCTATCCAACGTGTTTTACCAACCAACCAACTAATCAATAAATCAATCAATCAATCATGATCATGATCAATCAATCATGATCATGATCAATCAATCATGATCATGATCAATCAATCATGTTTCATGATCAATCAATCATGTTTCATGAAAAATTGAAATTTAATATTGTTCTTGCGTCACTTCTGAAAAAAAAATCCACATGTACTCTGAAACTACAAATACAATCGACCTCAAAATTTGCAGTCAGCAGGGCATACATGTACTAAAAGTTTGTAAAAAAATTTGGTGCAGATATCTCTCAAAGCTTTTCCTAGAGAAAAAAAATTGCAATGCCGTAAAAATTGCTTGCTAGGTCCGTAAATTTCAGTAAAAGCCTACAATAAAATGTCCGCTCCGAGATTGAAATACTAATCTGTGTTACAAACAGGTGCTGAAAAATGTACATTATCAGAAAATAATCAATAAATGTGTTTTAAAGTTACACCGGATCAAATAAATCCAAATCATGCACTGTTTGTGACCTGTCATCAAAATGTCAATTTCCTACAATGACAAAAGAAATTACATTGTGTGCATTCCGTCTCTATACATGTTGTCTGTTCAAAGTCCCCACCTAAAAAGGAATAAAAAGACTATCTTTTCGTTATTATAAACCCGTGTCACGTGATGTGGCGCGCGCGCTGTACCTAAAATAAAAGAAAAACTTTCCAAACTAAACATGAAACTTCTCCGGTAACAATAATATAGACCCCATACAGAAACAAACAAACAAACAAACAAACAAACAAACAAACAAATACCCCCCCCCCCCACCCCCAACTCAATTAATTTTAAAGGGGGAAAGACCCCCTACAATTGCTTTTTTAAAGCAATTGATTTATATTGTAAAAAACCTTTTTAACCATTCTGTTCCGTTAATAAAAAAAAAAAAAAAAATCTCCCCGAGACCCCCTTTTGCCCCCCCCCCCTTTTTTTTTAACCCTCCACTTACAACTGAATGTAGGTTGTGTGCTATCTATCCTATCAACGTAAAACGAACGACAACTCCAGTTTTTTCCATATTATTAGGTCTTTCCACTTTTCTGTGGAAAGCCTATTGTATTTGTTCTGATTATTATTATTATTATTATTATTTTTTTTTTTTTTTTCTTCCGCCAAATTTTGTTCTTGCGATAAATGTTTGTTTTGCAATATGTCGCTTAGATTTTTTTCATATTGTATCGTATAGGTTATGCGCTTTTAAATTTCACCCTGCTAAGCCGAACCATTTTCTTTGTAAGAGTTATCTCCCTATTCACTGTTTGTCATGTGTGTGCATCTCCTTCGTAACAAAATAAGAAAGCGACAAAATTCTTTTTACAAATTGTTCGTTACATCCTCAGGAATTTTTGGCTAATTTGGATCGAAGCAATTCGATGAAATTTTATAGGAGTTATGTACCTTTACGGAATAAATTTGTCGGTATGTTTTTTTAACTAATAAACCGTTAACCGTATAACCCTGGAATGTTTTTATTTGAGTCCCCTGGGTCCTAACTTAGAAAATTAGGTCAAGGTCAAAGGTCAAGGTCATATTTTAGATTTTCATATGTCTTTGATTTCCCTATAATTCTTGAATGGTTATAGATACAGAAAATTTAAGCAGTGAAAAATGTTCAGTACTTCAAGGGGCAACTTTGTTACATTATGACTGTATTGGTTTTACCATTATGTAAGGGACATAACCCCCATTGATGGTTTATAAAAAGCCATTATTAGGCAAAACACTTAAACAAAAGGTCCTTGACCCATATGGTCTTTTGCAATGACATTGTGAAGCAATGACCTTGACAAAGGTCACAAGATCAAAGGTCAAGGTCATGTACATATGTGATTTGGGGCACGACTTGAAGAATTTTATGTGTGTTTGCCAACCAACCAACCAACCAACCAACCAATCATGATCAATCAATAATGATCAATCAACAAATCATGATCATGATCAATCAACCAATCATGATCATGATTAATCAATCAATCAATCATGTTTCCGTCTCATGTGTTTAATATAGGGTTCAAGATCTCCTTTGTTTCTTTTTCGCTGTTTCAATTGACCCTTTCCAACGTGTTTAACCAACCAACCAACTAACCAATCAATCAATCAATCAATCAATCAATCAATCAATCAATCAATCAATCAATCAATCATTCATGATCAATCAATCATGTTTCCGTCTCGTCTCGTGTGTTTAATATAGGGTCCAAGATCTTCTTTGTTTCTTTTTCGCTGTTTCAATTGGCCCTATCCAACGTGTTTAACCAACCAACCAACCAACCAACCAACCAATCAATCAATCAATCAATCAATCAATCAATCAATCAATCAATCAATCAATCAATCAATCAATCAATCAATCATGATCAATCAATCAAGTTTCCGTCTCGTCTCGTGTGTTTAATATAGGGTCCAAGATCTTCTTTGTTTCTTTTTCGCTGTTTCAATTGGCCCTATCCAACGTGTTTAACCAACCAACCAACCAACCAACCAACCAACCAACCAACCAATCAATCAATCATGTTTCCGTCTCGTGTGTTTAATATAGGGTCCAAGATCTTTTTTGTTTCTTTTTCGCTGTTTGAATTGGCCCTATCCAACGTGTTTTACCAACCAACCAACTAATCAATAAATCAATCAATCAATCATGATCATGATCAATCAATCATGATCATGATCAATCAATCATGATCATGATCAATCAATCATGTTTCATGATCAATCAATCATGTTTCATGAAAAATTGAAATTTAATATTGTTCTTGCGTCACTTCTGAAAAAAAAATCCACATGTACTCTGAAACTACAAATACAATCGACCTCAAAATTTGCAGTCAGCAGGGCATACATGTACTAAAAGTTTGTAAAAAAATTTGGTGCAGATATCTCTCAAAGCTTTTCCTAGAGAAAAAAAATTGCAATGCCGTAAAAATTGCTTGCTAGGTCCGTAAATTTCAGTAAAAGCCTACAATAAAATGTCCGCTCCGAGATTGAAATACTAATCTGTGTTACAAACAGGTGCTGAAAAATGTACATTATCAGAAAATAATCAATAAATGTGTTTTAAAGTTACACCGGATCAAATAAATCCAAATCATGCACTGTTTGTGACCTGTCATCAAAATGTCAATTTCCTACAATGACAAAAGAAATTACATTGTGTGCATTCCGTCTCTATACATGTTGTCTGTTCAAAGTCCCCACCTAAAAAGGAATAAAAAGACTATCTTTTCGTTATTATAAACCCGTGTCACGTGATGTGGCGCGCGCGCTGTACCTAAAATAAAAGAAAAACTTTCCAAACTAAACATGAAACTTCTCCGGTAACAATAATATAGACCCCATACAGAAACAAACAAACAAACAAACAAACAAACAAACAAACAAATACCCCCCCCCCCCACCCCCAACTCAATTAATTTTAAAGGGGGAAAGACCCCCTACAATTGCTTTTTTAAAGCAATTGATTTATATTGTAAAAAACCTTTTTAACCATTCTGTTCCGTTAATAAAAAAAAAAAAAAAAATCTCCCCGAGACCCCCTTTTGCCCCCCCCCCCTTTTTTTTTAACCCTCCACTTACAACTGAATGTAGGTTGTGTGCTATCTATCCTATCAACGTAAAACGAACGACAACTCCAGTTTTTTCCATATTATTAGGTCTTTCCACTTTTCTGTGGAAAGCCTATTGTATTTGTTCTGATTATTATTATTATTATTATTATTTTTTTTTTTTTTTTCTTCCGCCAAATTTTGTTCTTGCGATAAATGTTTGTTTCGCAATATGTCGCTTAGATTTTTTTCATATTGTATCGTATAGGTTATGCGCTTTTAAATTTCACCCTGCTAAGCCGAACCATTTTCTTTGTAAGAGTTATCTCCCTATTCACTGTTTGTCATGTGTGTGCATCTCCTTCGTAACAAAATAAGAAAGCGACAAAATTCTTTTTACAAATTGTTCGTTACATCCTCAGGAATTTTTGGCTAATTTGGATCGAAGCAATTCGATGAAATTTTATAGGAGTTATGTACCTTTACGGAATAAATTTGTCGGTATGTTTTTTTAACTAATAAACCGTTAACCGTATAACCCTGGAATGTTTTTATTTGAGTCCCCTGGGTCCTAACTTAGAAAATTAGGTCAAGGTCAAAGGTCAAGGTCATATTTTAGATTTTCATATGTCTTTGATTTCCCTATAATTCTTGAATGGTTATAGATACAGAAAATTTAAGCAGTGAAAAATGTTCAGTACTTCAAGGGGCAACTTTGTTACATTATGACTGTATTGGTTTTACCATTATGTAAGGGACATAACCCCCATTGATGGTTTATAAAAAGCCATTATTAGGCAAAACACTTAAACAAAAGGTCCTTGACCCATATGGTCTTTTGCAATGACATTGTGAAGCAATGACCTTGACAAAGGTCACAAGATCAAAGGTCAAGGTCATGTACATATGTGATTTGGGGCACGACTTGAAGAATTTTATGTGTGTTTGCCAACCAACCAACCAACCAACCAACCAATCATGATCAATCAATAATGATCAATCAACAAATCATGATCATGATCAATCAACCAATCATGATCATGATTAATCAATCAATCAATCATGTTTCCGTCTCATGTGTTTAATATAGGGTTCAAGATCTCCTTTGTTTCTTTTTCGCTGTTTCAATTGACCCTTTCCAACGTGTTTAACCAACCAACCAACTAACCAATCAATCAATCAATCAATCAATCAATCAATCAATCAATCAATCAATCAATCAATCATTCATGATCAATCAATCATGTTTCCGTCTCGTCTCGTGTGTTTAATATAGGGTCCAAGATCTTCTTTGTTTCTTTTTCGCTGTTTCAATTGGCCCTATCCAACGTGTTTAACCAACCAACCAACCAACCAACCAACCAACCAATCAATCAATCAATCAATCAATCAATCAATCAATCAATCAATCAATCAATCAATCAATCAATCAATCAATCATGATCAATCAATCAAGTTTCCGTCTCGTCTCGTGTGTTTAATATAGGGTCCAAGATCTTCTTTGTTTCTTTTTCGCTGTTTCAATTGGCCCTATCCAACGTGTTTAACCAACCAACCAACCAACCAACCAACCAACCAACCAACCAATCAATCAATCATGTTTCCGTCTCGTGTGTTTAATATAGGGTCCAAGATCTTTTTTGTTTCTTTTTCGCTGTTTGAATTGGCCCTATCCAACGTGTTTTACCAACCAACCAACTAATCAATAAATCAATCAATCAATCATGATCATGATCAATCAATCATGATCATGATCAATCAATCATGATCATGATCAATCAATCATGTTTCATGATCAATCAATCATGTTTCATGAAAAATTGAAATTTAATATTGTTCTTGCGTCACTTCTGAAAAAAAAATCCACATGTACTCTGAAACTACAAATACAATCGACCTCAAAATTTGCAGTCAGCAGGGCATACATGTACTAAAAGTTTGTAAAAAAATTTGGTGCAGATATCTCTCAAAGCTTTTCCTAGAGAAAAAAAATTGCAATGCCGTAAAAATTGCTTGCTAGGTCCGTAAATTTCAGTAAAAGCCTACAATAAAATGTCCGCTCCGAGATTGAAATACTAATCTGTGTTACAAACAGGTGCTGAAAAATGTACATTATCAGAAAATAATCAATAAATGTGTTTTAAAGTTACACCGGATCAAATAAATCCAAATCATGCACTGTTTGTGACCTGTCATCAAAATGTCAATTTCCTACAATGACAAAAGAAATTACATTGTGTGCATTCCGTCTCTATACATGTTGTCTGTTCAAAGTCCCCACCTAAAAAGGAATAAAAAGACTATCTTTTCGTTATTATAAACCCGTGTCACGTGATGTGGCGCGCGCGCTGTACCTAAAATAAAAGAAAAACTTTCCAAACTAAACATGAAACTTCTCCGGTAACAATAATATAGACCCCATACAGAAACAAACAAACAAACAAACAAACAAACAAACAAACAAATACCCCCCCCCCCCCACCCCCAACTCAATTAATTTTAAAGGGGGAAAGACCCCCTACAATTGCTTTTTTAAAGCAATTGATTTATATTGTAAAAAACCTTTTTAACCATTCTGTTCCGTTAATAAAAAAAAAAAAAAAAATCTCCCCGAGACCCCCTTTTGCCCCCCCCCCTTTTTTTTTAACCCTCCACTTACAACTGAATGTAGGTTGTGTGCTATCTATCCTATCAACGTAAAACGAACGACAACTCCAGTTTTTTCCATATTATTAGGTCTTTCCACTTTTCTGTGGAAAGCCTATTGTATTTGTTCTGATTATTATTATTATTATTATTATTTTTTTTTTTTTTTTCTTCCGCCAAATTTTGTTCTTGCGATAAATGTTTGTTTTGCAATATGTCGCTTAGATTTTTTTCATATTGTATCGTATAGGTTATGCGCTTTTAAATTTCACCCTGCTAAGCCGAACCATTTTCTTTGTAAGAGTTATCTCCCTATTCACTGTTTGTCATGTGTGTGCATCTCCTTCGTAACAAAATAAGAAAGCGACAAAATTCTTTTTACAAATTGTTCGTTACATCCTCAGGAATTTTTGGCTAATTTGGATCGAAGCAATTCGATGAAATTTTATAGGAGTTATGTACCTTTACGGAATAAATTTGTCGGTATGTTTTTTTAACTAATAAACCGTTAACCGTATAACCCTGGAATGTTTTTATTTGAGTCCCCTGGGTCCTAACTTAGAAAATTAGGTCAAGGTCAAAGGTCAAGGTCATATTTTAGATTTTCATATGTCTTTGATTTCCCTATAATTCTTGAATGGTTATAGATACAGAAAATTTAAGCAGTGAAAAATGTTCAGTACTTCAAGGGGCAACTTTGTTACATTATGACTGTATTGGTTTTACCATTATGTAAGGGACATAACCCCCATTGATGGTTTATAAAAAGCCATTATTAGGCAAAACACTTAAACAAAAGGTCCTTGACCCATATGGTCTTTTGCAATGACATTGTGAAGCAATGACCTTGACAAAGGTCACAAGATCAAAGGTCAAGGTCATGTACATATGTGATTTGGGGCACGACTTGAAGAATTTTATGTGTGTTTGCCAACCAACCAACCAACCAACCAACCAATCATGATCAATCAATAATGATCAATCAACAAATCATGATCATGATCAATCAACCAATCATGATCATGATTAATCAATCAATCAATCATGTTTCCGTCTCATGTGTTTAATATAGGGTTCAAGATCTCCTTTGTTTCTTTTTCGCTGTTTCAATTGACCCTTTCCAACGTGTTTAACCAACCAACCAACTAACCAATCAATCAATCAATCAATCAATCAATCAATCAATCAATCAATCAATCAATCAATCATTCATGATCAATCAATCATGTTTCCGTCTCGTCTCGTGTGTTTAATATAGGGTCCAAGATCTTCTTTGTTTCTTTTTCGCTGTTTCAATTGGCCCTATCCAACGTGTTTAACCAACCAACCAACCAACCAACCAACCAACCAATCAATCAATCAATCAATCAATCAATCAATCAATCAATCAATCAATCAATCAATCAATCAATCAATCAATCATGATCAATCAATCAAGTTTCCGTCTCGTCTCGTGTGTTTAATATAGGGTCCAAGATCTTCTTTGTTTCTTTTTCGCTGTTTCAATTGGCCCTATCCAACGTGTTTAACCAACCAACCAACCAACCAACCAACCAACCAACCAACCAATCAATCAATCATGTTTCCGTCTCGTGTGTTTAATATAGGGTCCAAGATCTTTTTTGTTTCTTTTTCGCTGTTTGAATTGGCCCTATCCAACGTGTTTTACCAACCAACCAACTAATCAATAAATCAATCAATCAATCATGATCATGATCAATCAATCATGATCATGATCAATCAATCATGATCATGATCAATCAATCATGTTTCATGATCAATCAATCATGTTTCATGAAAAATTGAAATTTAATATTGTTCTTGCGTCACTTCTGAAAAAAAAATCCACATGTACTCTGAAACTACAAATACAATCGACCTCAAAATTTGCAGTCAGCAGGGCATACATGTACTAAAAGTTTGTAAAAAAATTTGGTGCAGATATCTCTCAAAGCTTTTCCTAGAGAAAAAAAATTGCAATGCCGTAAAAATTGCTTGCTAGGTCCGTAAATTTCAGTAAAAGCCTACAATAAAATGTCCGCTCCGAGATTGAAATACTAATCTGTGTTACAAACAGGTGCTGAAAAATGTACATTATCAGAAAATAATCAATAAATGTGTTTTAAAGTTACACCGGATCAAATAAATCCAAATCATGCACTGTTTGTGACCTGTCATCAAAATGTCAATTTCCTACAATGACAAAAGAAATTACATTGTGTGCATTCCGTCTCTATACATGTTGTCTGTTCAAAGTCCCCACCTAAAAAGGAATAAAAAGACTATCTTTTCGTTATTATAAACCCGTGTCACGTGATGTGGCGCGCGCGCTGTACCTAAAATAAAAGAAAAACTTTCCAAACTAAACATGAAACTTCTCCGGTAACAATAATATAGACCCCATACAGAAACAAACAAACAAACAAACAAACAAACAAACAAACAAATACCCCCCCCCCCCCCACCCCCAACTCAATTAATTTTAAAGGGGGAAAGACCCCCTACAATTGCTTTTTTAAAGCAATTGATTTATATTGTAAAAAACCTTTTTAACCATTCTGTTCCGTTAATAAAAAAAAAAAAAAAAATCTCCCCGAGACCCCCTTTTGCCCCCCCCCCTTTTTTTTTAACCCTCCACTTACAACTGAATGTAGGTTGTGTGCTATCTATCCTATCAACGTAAAACGAACGACAACTCCAGTTTTTTCCATATTATTAGGTCTTTCCACTTTTCTGTGGAAAGCCTATTGTATTTGTTCTGATTATTATTATTATTATTATTATTTTTTTTTTTTTTTTCTTCCGCCAAATTTTGTTCTTGCGATAAATGTTTGTTTCGCAATATGTCGCTTAGATTTTTTTCATATTGTATCGTATAGGTTATGCGCTTTTAAATTTCACCCTGCTAAGCCGAACCATTTTCTTTGTAAGAGTTATCTCCCTATTCACTGTTTGTCATGTGTGTGCATCTCCTTCGTAACAAAATAAGAAAGCGACAAAATTCTTTTTACAAATGTTCGTTACATCCTCAGGAATTTTTGGCTAATTTGGATCGAAGCAATTCGATGAAATTTTATAGGAGTTATGTACCTTTACGGAATAAATTTGTCGGTATGTTTTTTTAACTAATAAACCGTTAACCGTATAACCCTGGAATGTTTTTATTTGAGTCCCCTGGGTCCTAACTTAGAAAATTAGGTCAAGGTCAAAGGTCAAGGTCATATTTTAGATTTTCATATGTCTTTGATTTCCCTATAATTCTTGAATGGTTATAGATACAGAAAATTTAAGCAGTGAAAAATGTTCAGTACTTCAAGGGGCAACTTTGTTACATTATGACTGTATTGGTTTTACCATTATGTAAGGGACATAACCCCCATTGATGGTTTATAAAAAGCCATTATTAGGCAAAACACTTAAACAAAAGGTCCTTGACCCATATGGTCTTTTGCAATGACATTGTGAAGCAATGACCTTGACAAAGGTCACAAGATCAAAGGTCAAGGTCATGTACATATGTGATTTGGGGCACGACTTGAAGAATTTTATGTGTGTTTGCCAACCAACCAACCAACCAACCAACCAATCATGATCAATCAATAATGATCAATCAACAAATCATGATCATGATCAATCAACCAATCATGATCATGATTAATCAATCAATCAATCATGTTTCCGTCTCATGTGTTTAATATAGGGTTCAAGATCTCCTTTGTTTCTTTTTCGCTGTTTCAATTGACCCTTTCCAACGTGTTTAACCAAACCAACCAACTAACCAATCAATCAATCAATCAATCAATCAATCAATCAATCAATCAATCAATCAATCAATCATTCATGATCAATCAATCATGTTTCCGTCTCGTCTCGTGTGTTTAATATAGGGTCCAAGATCTTCTTTGTTTCTTTTTCGCTGTTTCAATTGGCCCTATCCAACGTGTTTAACCAACCAACCAACCAACCAACCAACCAACCAATCAATCAATCAATCAATCAATCAATCAATCAATCAATCAATCAATCAATCAATCAATCAATCAATCATGATCAATCAATCAAGTTTCCGTCTCGTCTCGTGTGTTTAATATAGGGTCCAAGATCTTCTTTGTTTCTTTTTCGCTGTTTCAATTGGCCCTATCCAACGTGTTTAACCAACCAACCAACCAACCAACCAACCAACCAACCAACCAACCAATCAATCAATCATGTTTCCGTCTCGTGTGTTTAATATAGGGTCCAAGATCTTTTTTGTTTCTTTTTCGCTGTTTGAATTGGCCCTATCCAACGTGTTTTACCAACCAACCAACTAATCAATAAATCAATCAATCAATCATGATCATGATCAATCAATCATGATCATGATCAATCAATCATGATCATGATCAATCAATCATGTTTCATGATCAATCAATCATGTTTCATGAAAAATTGAAATTTAATATTGTTCTTGCGTCACTTCTGAAAAAAAAATCCACATGTACTCTGAAACTACAAATACAATCGACCTCAAAATTTGCAGTCAGCAGGGCATACATGTACTAAAAGTTTGTAAAAAAATTTGGTGCAGATATCTCTCAAAGCTTTTCCTAGAGAAAAAAAATTGCAATGCCGTAAAAATTGCTTGCTAGGTCCGTAAATTTCAGTAAAAGCCTACAATAAAATGTCCGCTCCGAGATTGAAATACTAATCTGTGTTACAAACAGGTGCTGAAAAATGTACATTATCAGAAAATAATCAATAAATGTGTTTTAAAGTTACACCGGATCAAATAAATCCAAATCATGCACTGTTTGTGACCTGTCATCAAAATGTCAATTTCCTACAATGACAAAAGAAATTACATTGTGTGCATTCCGTCTCTATACATGTTGTCTGTTCAAAGTCCCCACCTAAAAAGGAATAAAAAGACTATCTTTTCGTTATTATAAACCCGTGTCACGTGATGTGGCGCGCGCGCTGTACCTAAAATAAAAGAAAAACTTTCCAAACTAAACATGAAACTTCTCCGGTAACAATAATATAGACCCCATACAGAAACAAACAAACAAACAAACAAACAAACAAACAAATACCCCCCCCCCCCCACCCCCAACTCAATTAATTTTAAAGGGGGAAAGACCCCCTACAATTGCTTTTTTAAAGCAATTGATTTATATTGTAAAAAACCTTTTTAACCATTCTGTTCCGTTAATAAAAAAAAAAAAAAAAATCTCCCCGAGACCCCCTTTTGCCCCCCCCCCCTTTTTTTTTAACCCTCCACTTACAACTGAATGTAGGTTGTGTGCTATCTATCCTATCAACGTAAAACGAACGACAACTCCAGTTTTTTCCATATTATTAGGTCTTTCCACTTTTCTGTGGAAAGCCTATTGTATTTGTTCTGATTATTATTATTATTATTATTATTTTTTTTTTTTTTTTCTTCCGCCAAATTTTGTTCTTGCGATAAATGTTTGTTTCGCAATATGTCGCTTAGATTTTTTTCATATTGTATCGTATAGGTTATGCGCTTTTAAATTTCACCCTGCTAAGCCGAACCATTTTCTTTGTAAGAGTTATCTCCCTATTCACTGTTTGTCATGTGTGTGCATCTCCTTCGTAACAAAATAAGAAAGCGACAAAATTCTTTTTACAAATTGTTCGTTACATCCTCAGGAATTTTTGGCTAATTTGGATCGAAGCAATTCGATGAAATTTTATAGGAGTTATGTACCTTTACGGAATAAATTTGTCGGTATGTTTTTTTAACTAATAAACCGTTAACCGTATAACCCTGGAATGTTTTTATTTGAGTCCCCTGGGTCCTAACTTAGAAAATTAGGTCAAGGTCAAAGGTCAAGGTCATATTTTAGATTTTCATATGTCTTTGATTTCCCTATAATTCTTGAATGGTTATAGATACAGAAAATTTAAGCAGTGAAAAATGTTCAGTACTTCAAGGGGCAACTTTGTTACATTATGACTGTATTGGTTTTACCATTATGTAAGGGACATAACCCCCATTGATGGTTTATAAAAAGCCATTATTAGGCAAAACACTTAAACAAAAGGTCCTTGACCCATATGGTCTTTTGCAATGACATTGTGAAGCAATGACCTTGACAAAGGTCACAAGATCAAAGGTCAAGGTCATGTACATATGTGATTTGGGGCACGACTTGAAGAATTTTATGTGTGTTTGCCAACCAACCAAC